>NW_006408532.1:32671723-32727854 GCF_000296735.1 Chrysochloris asiatica | reverse complement strand
TTCAGAATCACAGCAACTCACAAGCCACCACAGTGCGACAATCTGACAGATAAGTGGTGGGAAAATATACATGTAGTCAAGAAAATTATATATGTATAAAATTGTTTTATTGCTTGTCTGTTGTTCTGTTGTACTGTGATGATTTGATTGTTGTTACAGTGCTGGAGTCGTCCTGTGGCAGTGTAGGATAAGCACTGGACTGAAAGATCAGCTTGAACTGTAGCGTCAGGGGTTCAATCTAACCAGTTGCTCCTCTGAAACCCTTAACAGGGTTTCTATGAGTTGGAAAGGATTTGATGGCACTTAACAGCAGCAACAATAATGCTGGAAGCTATGCCACAGGTATTTTTATGACCAGCAGGGTACAACCATGACGAACAGGTTTCAGCTATGCTTTCAGATGAAGACAGACTAAAATGAAAGGCCTGCAAATCTACTTCTAAAAGTTAACCAATAAATGCCCTAAGAATCAAAACAGAATACTGCATGTAATAGTACCAGAAAAAGGAAATAACATACTCAGCATTACTCAAAATGAGGCAAATGAATAAAAAATTCAAGTGTCAATTTGAAATATTGATGGATTCTATGGGCAAAATATTGAATTATACAAAAAGCATCAAAAGAAGATGGAAGGAATACACAGGGTCACTGTACCAAAAAGAAATGATCGATGTTCAGCCATTTAAAGAAGTAGCATATGACGAAGAGCCAATGATTCTGAAGGAAGAATTCCAAGGCTCATTGAAGGCATTGGCAAAGAACAAGGTACCGGGAATTGATGGAATACAAACTGAAAAATTTCAACAAATTGATGTGGCACTGGAGGAACTCATTCATCTATGCTAAGAAATTTGGAAGACAAGTACCTGGCCAGCTTACTGGAAGAGATCCATATCTGTGCCCATTCCAAAGAGAGTTAACCAATGGGAATGCAGAAATAATTGCCATTAATATCACATGCAGGTAAAATTATGCTAAAGATAATTTAAAAATGACTGAAACCATACATTAACAAAGAACTTCCAGAAGTTCAAGCCAGATTCAGAAGAGGATGTAGAATGAGAAATATCATTGATGACATCAGATGGATCTTGGCTGAAAGCAGAGAATACCAGAAAGATGTTTTTCTATGCTTTATTGACTATGCAGAAGCTTTCCATTGTGGGAATCATGACAAGCTATGGACAGCACTGCCGAGAATGCGTACTCAGGAACACTTAGTTGTACTCACGAAGAACCTGTACATAGACCAGGAGGCAGTTGTTCACACAGAAAAGGGGAACAGTGAATGGTTTAAAATTAGGAAAGGTGTGCACAAGGGTTGTATTATTTCACCATACTTCTTCAATTTGTATGCTGAGCACATAATCTGGGGAAATGGGATATATGAAGAATGAAGATTCATTAACAACCTGCAATATTCAGATGATACAACCTTACTTGCCGAAAGTGAAGTGGACTTAAAATATTTACTGTTGAATATCTAAGACTGCAGTCTTCAGTATGGGTTGCACCTGAATATAAAGAAAACAAAAAATATCACCAATGGATGAATAAACAAGTTCCATATAAATGGAGAAAAGATTGAAGTTGTCAAAGACTTCGTTTTGCTTGGATCAACCACCAACACTCAGGGGAGCAGCAGTCAAGAAATCAAATGATGTATTAGGCAAATCTGCTGCACAAGACCTCTTTAAAGTATTGAAGAGCAAAAATATCAGTTTGAGGACTAAGGTACACTTGACCCAAGTCATGGTATTTTCAATAACCTCATTTGCATGGACAGTAAATAAGCAAAACCTTAGAAGAAATGATGCATTTGAGCTATGATGTTGGAGGAGAATATTAAAGTTACCATGGACTGCCAAACCAATCTGTGTTGGAAGAAGTATAGTCAGAATACTCCCTGAAGGCCAGGATGGCCGGACCTTGTCTCTCATATACTTCAGACGTGTTGTCAGAATGGGCCAGTTCCTGGAGAAGGATATCATGTTTGGTAAAATGGGAAGTCAGAGCAAGAGAGGAAGACTCCCTACGAGATGGATTGGCACAGTGACAGCAGTGATGGGTTCAAATGTACAAATGATTTTGGGATTGACACAGGACTGGGCAGCATTTTGTTCGGTTGTGCATAGGATTGCTATGCGTTGGTGCTGACTCTATGGCAGCTAACACCACCAACAACAACATAGTTCTGGAAGATAAATCCCCTAGGTTGGAAGGCCACAACAATGAACTCAAACATTCCAATGATCATGAAAATGTTGCAGGTCAGAGCAGCATTTCCTTATATTGTACCAAGGATCACCATGAATCTGAGCTGATGTAAGGCAACTACCTCTAACAACAAAATCAGGGGCATCACTTGGGGATGCAGTGAGGCTGGTGGACTGCAATAGATGACACTGTCAAGGAAGGTGGCACCAAAATGAATACCTATAAAATGTATGCACAGAGTTTCAGCAGAAACACATTGTTCTTTACAAAACATTCCTATAGTCCTGGTGTGGCACTGTGGAATAAAGCAGTGGACCGCAAGGTCACTTTGAACCATAAGATCGGTGATTCAAACTCATCAGCTTCTCCTCGGAAATCCTATACAGGGTAGCTATGTGTCAGAACTGACTCAAAGACACTTAACCACAACAATAGTTCTAATAACGTAAACATTTTTCCTAAGCTCAGCCCACAGGTATCAATATACCTACAAGGCTAACACCCTGCATGCTAATTTAATTTTTGAACTTTCTAAAGTGCTCCTATTGTTGTTGTTGTTGTTAAGTGCTGTTGAGTCAATTCCAACCCACAGTGACCTTGTATAGGGTTTCCAAGGAGCAGCTGGTGAGCTAGAACCACCCACCTTGCAGTTCAAACAACTTTGTGGTCTGACGCATTAGCCACAGTGCCACACCAGTACTCCTGTAAGAGTTGTCATATATTACAAGGATGTTTTGAATCACATGGTTTCATCTACACATGGAACAAGCACACACTGTTGTTTTCGTGCTTTTTATAGTCACTGATTTTGCCAAAATTTCTGGCGTTTTATCTATAATATTGTGGTAATTAGTATTTATGAACTTATATCGATAGCTTTTTTGAAAATGAAGTAGTAATTAATGGAAAATAAGGAGAAACATTTAAAAAGGCTTCTGCTCAGTTACTAATAACATAATTCAATGTAAAAAATATTTTGTAAAGCAACTTTATTATTGTTTTTCTTGTTGTTGTTAAGTGCTGTCCAGTCAGTTTCGACTCATAGTGACCTTCTATAGAGTTTCCAAAGAGTGGCTGGTGAGTTTGAGCTGTTGTCTTTGAGGTTCAAACCCACTTAGTGTTCCAATGCTTATTCTATAGCGTCATATTAGAACTTCTTTAATCTAAGAAATATAACATTTGTACAACATACAGCTCTATTTATCACATGATTTTCTGTGATAAATTGATAATAAACATTACCAAGTATTCTGTATGGTCTGGTTCTGGAGGAGGTCCTTAGGGTTGTGGGTGGACACCATGAGTTGTAGTGATGAGACACCAACTCTAGTGACTCGAGTGACCAACTCTAGTGATGCCACTGAACAACATACAATGGTTCTGAACAGAGATGGAACTAACAGTGTGGAATCTAGTGACAGAATTTACAGACTGCTTTGCAGGTGTTACGGATATTGTGGTGTAAGAGATCTGATGTTAAACTGTGAAAATTTGGCATGGGTAGTACTTACAGATAGAGAAAATAAAGAAAAATCTATTTCATGTAGGCTCACACAAACCAAATCTTAGAATAAAATAATGAGACAATTTTCAGTTCTTAGCTTCCCAGTTAAACTTTGATTGATTGTACAAGATGCAGAAAGAAGTAAACAACAGGAACTTGACTTTTTTACTTTAAGGAAAACCAAGATTTTATATTACAGTCACTTTTTAAAAGGGTGATTTTAATCCATGCAAACTATTTCCATTTTCCAAAAGACCTATTTCATTTCTGAGAAGAGTCATTAACCATTTTCTTGCCTGGTAGGTCCTATTTACTTTGAACTATTAAGTCTGATTTCCTAGCAAGTCAATGGAACTTGTCCCATAAATCTCAAAATTGTCAAGGTTGGTTGGAAACCTAAGAGCCCACGCACAAGAAGTGAGATCCAAATTTGGCTATAATGTTTAATGAAGACTGGGTTAATATAGTCTGGGCTGCTCTTATGTTGTGGTTTGATCTAAAACACAGCTGGGAAGCCTTTGAAAGCCACTGACCAGTCAGTTTGATTGCCTGGGATAGTACTTCAGACCTTGGTTAGTCAGTTGAAATCCAACCAAACCAAACCTTTGCCATTTATTTGACTCCAACTCATAATGATTCTAAGGCTCAAACACAGCAACAAATATGCAGATGGTGCAGGACAGAGCATTGTTCCTTTCTATTGTAACTGAGTCAATGGTATCTAATAGCAACAACCTCTAAGGAAGTACATAGCCACATCTTTCTTTCACAGAGCATCTGGTGCTTTGAACTGCCAACCTTTCAGCTAGTGGCTGAGCATTTGAGGGTTTTCACACTGTACTACCAGGGTTCCTTCAGTTGAAACCAGGTGAGACATATCCCTGATCATCTGCTGATCTCAGGAACTGCTTGACAAGGATGATACCTGATCTTCTGACTTCTTTAGTTAATGCACTTCCCGTTTCAGTCTAATCACAGAACTTTTTTTTTTTTTTTTTTTTTTAATGAAGCTTCCAAGTTGCAAAGGTCTTATGATTCTCTGCAATCATAATAATGAACTGCCTTTGGTGCCGCTGCATTTGAAGGTTGTTCGGCTGACTTACTCTGTGTGTGAATCTTTGGTGCTAATGAATCTCCCCTTATGACCTATTTTGCTTCTTAGACTTGGAAAAATGTTTTATATTATTTCCCCATGATTTTTTTTATTGTGGTGAAATATAATAGAAAATATTTGCCATTTCAACCATCCTTCTTTCTACAATTCACTGACATTAATTATATTCTTCATGTTGTACAATCATCATCACTACTTTCCATTTCCAAATACTTTCATCACGCTTATCAGAAACAGATATTGTATTTCTTAAGCAGTATCTCTTTATTACTGCTTCTCCCACCTACCTTAGTTGTTGTTAAGTGCTGGGAAGTCGGTTCTGACTCATAGCCACTCTGTATAAGGCTTCCTAGAAGTGACCGGTGGATTTGAACTACCAAACTTGCGATTAGCAGTACAGTGCTTACCCTACAGCACCACACCAGGAGTCCACCCACCTAATCTCATTGTTGTTAATTGCTGTCTAGTTGTTTACAACTGACTGGTGGGTTTGAAATGCTGACCTTGTGGTTACCAGTCCAGTGCTAAATGCAAATATATTTTTTTCTCCATGTATTTGCCTACTCTAGATATGTCTTGTAAGTGGGATCATACAATATTTGTCCTCTGGGTCACTCAGTATAATGTTTTCAGTTAGCATGTATCAGAACTTCATTTCTCTTTATGATTAATTGTACAGATATCTCACATTTTGTTTATCCATCCACCTGTTGATGGGTACTTGGATGGTTTACACCTTATGCACATTGTGAATAATGCTACATGAACATTTGTGTACCCTCACCTTAATTTTCACTTTAATTTTTTGAAATTGCCTGGGAAGAACAGTCATCCAGTAGTCATAGATTCAGAGGCAAAGAGAGATGAAAGTCATACATAAATTAATATTAAAAGAGAGATTGTCATCATTGTTAAGTGCCATGGAGTAGATTCCGACTCATAGGGACCTTGTACATGGTTTCTGAGAAGCAACTCGTGGGTTTGACTCCTCAATCTTGTGGTTCACAGTCCAGTGCTTATCCTACACCACATACCAGAACTTCAAAAGAGAGCTACTGCACTATTTTTCCTAAAAACATTTTAGGAACACAGGTGCATTTTTTGAATGCCTATGGAGTCCTGGAATGGTACTGTTGGATAAGAACAAGACAGCTAACCACAAGGTCAGTGGTTCAAACCCACCAGTCACTCCTTGGAAACCCTATCCAGGGTTGCTGGGAGTCAGAACTGACTCAATAGCACTTAACAACAGCAACAATAACAGACATGTGTTAGGTGTTATAGATATTGGAGTTAAGAAGACAGATAAAGTTTCTGTTTTAACGGAGATTCTGAAGAAGAATGTGGGCATGGACTCAGGATTAGTTAGGGAAGCCAGACAACAAAGACACTAATAAACAAAATAATATCAGAGAGTAATAAAATATTTAAAAATATAATGCGGGTAATTATTTGTTCTGGGTAGGGTTTGCTTCCACTTCAATAAATTCCTATTTATATAGATATATATTTTTAAGTCTTTTAGAAAGATATAGAATTATAGCACTGCAGAAACATGCACAAACTAAGATTTCTTAGGGAAAAAGAGACCTTTGATGAGCTGAAGTTTGCATGCTCAGGAACTTTTGCTTGTTCAGCCTGGGGAGAAGATTGGGCTTACCGTAAGTATAGAGACTCTGTATGGGTTGAACTGTGTCCCCCCAAACATATGCTGTATTACCCCCTGTACCTGTGAATATAACCTTGTTTTCAAGTAGAGTTTTTCTTTTCCTTTCGGTTAAATTAATGGAGGTCATAATGGAATAGGGTGGATGGTAACTCTAATCCATTTTGAGTAGTGTCTTATAAAAATGTAGTCACATACAAACAAAAGACAGTATGGGAGGATCTGCCTCCAAGTTCAGGAATGGCTGCAGCTACCAGAAACTGGCACTGAGGCAGTGAATGGACTCATTCTCAAAGCATTCAGAAGGAAAGGACATGACCAATACCCTATCTTGCATTTCTTGCCTTCAGAACTGTGAGAAAATAGATGTCTATTCTTTGACATCACCATCTTTATGGTATTTTGTAGTAAATAAAGACAAATTCTAGTGGAGAAAGATATTTTGGTGTGGACTGGTACAATGAATAAGAATCTAAAGAATGTTTTTTAAAAATAGCTGATTTTCCCCACAGAAATTTGCTTAGTTCTGGGGCATGGTAGAGGCTGAGTGTGAGAATAGATAGGCAGAGTAAAATGTTTTATAGTCTTATGGTCTGCTAGTTAGAGGATGTGTAACAAACAAAGACTGCTGCCATGCTGAAAATACAATGTTCTTAATTAGACTCTAGATGTTATTCATTAAAACTCTATTATGTTTTATTGTGATTTAGTTGTAAAGTTTACACAGCAAATTGGGTAACACTTTAACGAGTTTTATACAGATTGTTCCTTGACATTGGTTGTTGTTGTTGTTAGGCACCATTGAGTTGTTATCTACTCACAGAGACCCTATGCACAACAGAATGAAACACTGCCAGGTCCTGCACCAATCTCAAAATCATTGCTATGTTTGAGCCCATCATTATTGCCACTATGCCAATCCATCTAGTTGGGGGTCCTCCTCTTTTTTTCTGACCCTCCATTTTACCTAACATGATATCCTTCTCCAGGGACTGAATCTTCCTGACAGTATATCCAAAGTATGAGAGATAAAATTAGGTCATTCTGACTTCCAAGGAGCACTCTGTATTTGTTCCAACACAGACCTGTTTGTTCTTTTGGCAGTCTGTGATACTTGTAATATTCTCCTCCAAAACCATAGTTCAAATGCATCAATTTTTCTATGATCTTCCTTATTTACTGTCCAACTTTTGCATGCAGTCAGATTATTGAAAATACCATGACTCGGGTCAGGAGCACCTTAGTCCTCAAACAGATATTTTTGCTCTTCAACACTTTAAAGAAGTCTTGTGCAGCAGATTTGCCTAATACAATACGTCGTTTGATTTCTTGACTGTTGCTTCTATGAGTATTTATGGTTGATCCCAGCAAAATAAAGTCTTTGACAACTTCAATCTTTTCTCCACTTATATGGATGTTATTTACTGGTCCAATGGTGAGGTTTTTTGTTTTCTTTACGTTCAGGTGTGTGCAATCCTTACTGAAGGCTGTAATCTTTGATCTTCACCAGTAAGTATTTTAAGTCCTTTTCGCTTTCAGCAAGTATGATTGTATCATCTGCATATCGCAGGTTGTTAATAAGTCTTCCTTCAATTCTGATGCCACATTCTTTTTCATATAATCCATTTTCTTGGATTATTTGCTCAGCATACAGACTGAGTAAGTATGGTGAAAGAATACAACCCTGGTGTACACCTTTCCTAAATTTAAACAATTTAGTGTTCTCTTATCCTATTCGAACGTATGCCTCTTGGTTTATGTACAGTTTCCACATGAGCACAGTTAAGTGTTCTGGAGTATTCATTCTTTGCCATGCTGTCCATAGCTTGTCATGATCCACACAATGGAAATCTTTTGCATATTGAGTAAAGCACAAGTAAACATCTTTCTGGTATTCTATGCTTTCAGCCAAGATCCATCTGATGTCAGCAATGATATACTTTGTTCCACGTCTTCTTCTGAATTCATTGGAACCTCTGAAAGCTCTCTGTCAATGTGTGGTTGCAGACTTTTTAAAATTATCTTCAGCAAAATTTTATTTACATGAAATATTAATGATATTGCCCTATGATTTCTGCAATCCATTGGGTCACAATCATTGGAATGGGCATAAGTATGGATTTCTTCTAGTCAGTGGGCCAAGTAGTTGTCTTCCAAATTTCTAGACTTAGGTGAGTAGCTGCCTCCAGTGCTTCATCACTTTGTTGAAAGATTTCAACTTGTATTCCATCAATTCCTGGTGCCTTGTTCTTTGCCAATGATGTACCTTAGACTTCTTCCATCAGGATCATTGGCTCTTAACCACATGCCACCTCATGAATGGGAGAACACTGACCATCTTTTTCTAGTGCAGTGACTCTGAGTCTTCCTTCCATCTTCTTTGAATGCTTTTTGTATAATTCAATATTTTCCCCATGGAATCCTTCAATATTGCAAGTCGAAGCTTGATTTTTTTTCTTTAGGTCCCTCAGCTTGAGTAATCCTGAGCATGTTCTTCCCTTTTGGTTTTCTAACTCCAGGTCTTCTTACATTTTGTTATAATATTTGACTTTATTTTCTTGAACTGTCTTTTGAAATTTTCTGTTCAGCTCTTTTACATCCTCATTTCTTCCATTTGCTTTAGCATCTCTACACTGGAGAGAAAGCTTCAGAGTCTCTCTGACATCCATTTTGGTATTTTCCTTCTTTCTTGGCTTCTCAATGACCTTTTGCTTTCTTCTTGTGTGATGTTCTTTATGTCATCCCACAACTCTTCTGGTCTTCAATCTTTAGTGTCTAATCCATCAAATCTGTTCTTCAGATGATCTCTAAATTCAAGTGGGATATGTTCAAGGTCATATTTTGGCTTTTGTGGACATGTTTTCATTTTCTTCAGTTACAACTTGAATTTGTATATGATAAATTGATGGTCTCTTCTATTATCTGCCCCTAGCCTTGTTTTGGCTTGTGATTTAGAGCTTTTCCATAGTATCTTTCCACAGATGTAGTTACATTGATTTCTGTGTATTACATCTGGTGAGGTCCATGTGTATAGTCATCTTTTCTGTTGTTTAAAAAGAGTATTTGCGATGAATAAGTAATTGGTCTTGCAAAGGCTATCATGGGATCTCCAGCTTCATTTCTATTACCTAGGCCATATTTTGCAACTACTGATCCTTCCTTTTTGTTTGCGACCTTTGCATTCCAATCGCCAGTAATTATCAGTACATTCTAATTACAAGTTTGATCAATTTCAGACTGAAGAAACTGGTAGAATTCTTCAATCTCATTATCACTGACTTTGTGGTTGGTGTGTAAATTTGAAAAATAGTTGTATTAGCTGGTATTCCTTGTAGGCAAATGTATATTATCCTATCACAGACATTATTGTACTTCAAGACAGATCTTGATATGTTCTTTTTGATGATTAATGTGATGTCATTCCTCCACAATTTGCCACTCCTAGCTTAGTAAACCAGGTGATTGTCAGTTTCAAAATGACCAATTGCAGTCCATTTCAACTCACTAATGCCTAAGATATTGATGTTTATATATTCCATTTCAATTCTGACAACTTCCAATTTTCTTATATCCATACTTTGTACATTCTATGTTCCAATTATTAATGGATGTTTACAGCTGTTTCTCTTCATTTTGATTTGTGCCCCATCATCAAATGAAGGTCCCAAAAGGTTTACTCCATTCATGCCATCATGGCTAACTCTACTTTGAGGAGGAAGATCTTCTTCAGCTGTGTTTTGAGTGTCTTCCAACCTGTGGGGTTCATCTTCTGGACTATATCTGACAATATTCTTGTGTTCTTCATCACATTTCAATATTCAATATTTGGGTGCTGACAGTGTTTCACTGTTATTGAAATTTTTTTTCAGTGACTAAATAAATATATGGAAGTATTTCATTTCTCCTTCTTTCTGGCCTGTCTTTGTTTGGAAGCTCAGCTGAAACCTATCCACCCTGGGTGGCCTGCTGGTGAATAAAATACTGGTAACATAGCTTCCAGAATTGCAGGAACGCAAAAGTTACCACAGTCTGACAAACTGACAGACAAGTGGTAGTGACATTGGTGATAATTTTTAAATGAGTCAGCATTCTCATGATTTCTATTATGTTTCTTCTGTTTACGTTGATCTAGTTTTCCTTTCCATTTCTTGCCCACTGATCTTTGCTTTTTGGTAAATGTTGATTATTTGACCTCTTATAGTTTATATTTTCAAGGAACACATTATTGTTGTTGTTGTTGTTAGGTGTCATCAAGTCGGTACTGACTCATAGAGACCCTATGCACAACAGAACAAAACACTGTCCGGTCCTAGGCCAACCTCACAATTGTTGCCACGCTTGACCCCATTGATGCTGGTACTTTGCCAATCCATCTCGCTGGGGATCTTCCTCTTTTTCTCTGACCTTCCACCTTACCAAACATGATAACCCTCTCCAGCAGCTGGTCCCTCCTGACAATATGTCCGAAGTATGAAAGAGGAAGACACATTACTCACGGATTATATTATTTATTTTATAAACCAAACTAGTAATTGGCTGAAATTTACCGGTTGTTCTGTGCCTTCTTGCTGAGCTCTTTGATAATTATTAAAGGGTTCTATTTTATTTTGTCTTGTGTCTTTTCATTCTGGTCTTGCAATAATTGTTATCAAATTTTGTTCTTGCTAATAGCGGTAGTGTAGGGCTCTGGACCATTTACTGACCTAGAAGTTTTAGAGTTTGTGGAACCTCAGACATGATAAATTACTAGAACAGCCAGTAAATGTCAGTTGTAAAAGAGGTTAATGACCCCTGTGTCAGGAGAAAGTGTTCAGGAGATGGGCAAGAAGCAATAGGCTACTCATCCATCACAAGACAACATCCTATAATAAGACACACATTTACTTAAGCAAAATAGACTGTCCAAACTTTGTTGCAGTCCTCATCAAAGATTATTTTTAGTCTGAGAATCCTCAACTTTGAACAAATTTGAACTTTTTTGAAGTTTAGAAATGCCATTCTAGGGGCAATTCTGGAACTCCTGTCCAATTTATAGATAAACACTGTGGTTCTACTACATGTTTATAGCAATTTGCTTGATATTTTTTCACTAAGAAAAATATATCGATACTAGCTGGTACTTTTGAATTATCTAAATTGAATTTTCTGCACACCTAATTAGAAAAGAAATGTTCTTGAATTAAACAGAAAGGAACACTTTTTAAAATTGGATTTTTTTTAAATGTCTAGAATATGTGATGAGAGTAAAATTGATTTTCCACTGGATAATGTTTCAAAATTAACTTAACAAAACAAGTAATTGCTATTCCAGATTTATCTTCTAACTACCCAAACTGTCCAGGGACTGCCTGCTCCTCTGCCAGCCACCTCTCTTTTGTATCTTTCTCTGCCTCCTGGCTTCTCCGATGCTACTAAACATTTCTCTACCAATACTTTGTCTGAACTTCTCTTTTCCCCATGAAGAACCTACTGAAAACATAAAGTCTATTCCTAAAAATGTATTTAAATTCCATACCAGTGTATATACTGAGTATCATTCTCATATTATTTTTACTCCTTTGATGTGCTCAGAATTACATAAAATTGCTAAATGTCTTCCAAAACTGTGATAGTACAAATTTGTAGTTGTTGTTAAGCACAGCCAAGTTGGTTACAACTCATAGCGACCCTGTATAGGGTTTCCAAGGAATAACTGGTGAGTTTGAACTGCTGACTTTGCCCAAACTGAGTTTGAGGTTCAGTGTTTTATCCCACAGTGCCACACATAATAGGATGGACACACTAATTTGTATCAATGAATCTAGATGATAACCAAGCTTAGAGAGTACCAATTATTGTTAGGATAGGCTAAATGAAGAAATCTCAAAGATAAGTGAACTCTGGTGTTGTAGTTATTAAGTACCTTCTAGTAAGTTCCAGCTCATCATGACCCTGTATAGGGTTTCTGAGTAGTGGCTGGTGAATTTGAACCATTGACCCTGCAGTTCAAACCAACCTTGCTGCACAGTGCCTTATCCCACAGCAGCACACCAGGAGTCAAAATCTAAATAAAATGGCTGGCAAACTGTTAGAAGATTCTTGGATTGTCAGGAAAAAGATTGCTAGAAGCCACACCAAAGGCATTTCCTACAATAATATATTGGATAAATATTCAATACTGCATACAAAATAAAGGTAAGACCATGTACGATCACCAGACTATATTATTTAAAAGGTTTGCCAAATATTCTGGGATTGATCCACCATTCTCTAGAGCTACAGGAGCATTTAAAGCAGCATTAATATTTGACCTCTACCTGAACTTTCAGACCTAGTAACAAGTCACTGACTTGATTGGAAACTACCTTCCATTGCTGAGCTGGTCAAGTTTGCTCATGAACTTCTTTAGACCTTGCAGACAAGTAAGTTACTGGCTTCACAATTGCAACAATTGTGATCTTGTAACCAGAAGAATAAATCGAAGCCCTTTCTAGGCACTAAATTTTGTGGAAGCTGCAATTATTGCAAGAAACTCAGAAACTGGAAAAAGGATTGCTATAAATTAAAGAAACAGGTTACGCTTGTTTTTGTTGTTGTTAAGTGTTATCCAGTGAATTCGTACTCATAGTGATTCTGTATAGTTTTTCCAAGAAGTGGCTGGTGGGTTTGAACCACTGACTTTGTGGTTAGTAGTCCATTACTTATGTTACAGCACTGTATCAAGACTCTGGCTTAAGCTTGTTGTTGTTGTTGTTAGGTGGCTTATGCTAGAGACCACTTAATCAGGTATAGAATGAGGGGCCTCTGAGAAAACATGACTTGGGCTTTTCTTATGGTGACACTGCAAGAAAAAAAATCAATGGAGAGAGAACCTTGCAAATTGGTACTGTCACTGGTATCTGAAATTAACCCCACAGGTTTACAAAAGTCCTTGTGCAGGAATATGAACATTCCAAAATTTGTAGGAATTACAAATTGGGTTTTAGTTGTTAGGTGCCATCGCGTCAGTACCAATTCATAACAACGTTATGTACAACAGAATGAAACACTGTCTAACCCTGGGCCAACCTCACTATCGTTGCCACACTTGAGCCCATCGATGCTGCCACTTTGCCAATCCATCTATCTGGGGGTCTTCCTCTTTTTCTCTGACCCTCCACCTTACCAAACATGATATCCTTCTCCAGCAACTGGTCCCTCCTGACAATATGTCCGAAGTATGAGAGATGAAGTTTGGCCATCCTGGCCTCCAAGGAGCACTCTGGCTGTATTTCTTCCAGCACATATCTGTTTGTTCTTGTGACAGCCCATGCTACTTTCAATATTCTCCTCCAACACCGTAATTCAAATGCATCAGTTCTTCTACAGTCTTCCTTATGCAGTGTTCAACTTTAATGTGCATATGTGGTTATTGAAAATACCATGGCTTGTGTCAGGCATACCTTAGTCCTCAAGCTGACATCTTTGCTTTTCAAAACTTTAAAGGTCTTGTGAGCATACTCATTCAAAACATCTATTGAAGATTTATATCCCTTTCTATTTATTCCTGATACTCCTATTAATTTGTCCAAGATCTTTGGTATAAATGGGTCTGTCACTTACAAGTTTTAAAGAAGAAGAAATATTATTAAGCATTCCAGACCCACTGAAGACTTCTAACAAGGGATCTGAATCAGAACTAATTCAAATGAAGGAAGCTAATTGTATTTGCAAGCATTAGTCATGCAAAAGGACAAGTTAAGCCTTTCTAACCCACTTCCCCTGAGTTTTTTTTTTTTTTTCTTTCTTTCATTAACTCCTGAAACTCTATAGACAACCACAACTATTGACCTAACATGAATTTTATCGGCAGAATCCATTAAAGTTCAAGTAGACACATCTAAGCCTTTATTGAGACATGCTCAAAAGCTCAAAAACCAATTCTAATGTCATTGAGTTGATTCTAACTCAGAGACTTTTTATAGAGTTGTTTGAGACTACAAATCTTTATGAGAGCTGGCTGGTCAGGTCTTCCTTTATTATATTATAGTAATTAAATATAAACTACTAATTATTCCCTGAAGCCATCCTTGTAATACCTCTGTGAGAACTCTAATAAGGACAGGAGGTTGCTATGCGATTTAAGAGCAATAAACGGCATCCTTATACCTAGATTTCCTATAGTCCCAGATCCCTACTTATTGCCTTCTAAGTTGTTGCTAAGTGCCATCGAGTCAGTTCTGACTGATAGTAACCCTGTATATGGTTTCTAAGGCTGTACATCTTTGTGGGAGCAGAAAACTTCATATTTCTCCTGTACAGTGGTTGGTGGTCTCAAACTGACCTTGTGGCTCACAGTCCAATGCTTATTGTAAAGAGCCACCATGCTTTTGATATTCAACAAGAAGCTATGAAGTGTACTGTAACTGATCTTTTTACTGCCTTTTTCAGTATTTCTGTCCATCCTGGGAGTCCATGTTTGTTTGTATTCACTTGGGAAAAATCTACAATTTACCTGGATTGTAATGCTTCAGAGTTTTATAGATACATCTCTCATATTTCCCATGCTGATTTACAGCCCTTGCAATTAAAAGTTGAACCTAAATTATTTCAGTATGTGGATGGTTTACTCATGTGCTCAAAGTCCTAGAAACCCTGCACTGATGATAGCATAATCTTTTTAAACTATTTATCTGTAGAAGGCCATAAGGTTTCTAAAGAAAAAAACTGAAATTAGTCCAGTTTTCTGTTAAGTATTTAAGTCATTTGATTTCTGCAGAGGGCATTTCTATTGACTCTAAGCAGGAAAAAAAAAAATCTATTTTTGTATTTCTTGTCACCAAAACTAACAATTAATTATTTGGGTTTCTGGGTCTTTGCAGCTACTACTGAACTTGTATTCTTAATTTTTACTTATTACCTCAACCCCTATATAAATATTCGAAAGCCTGTAAACCAGATTCCTTTCAAATTGCTCTGGAGAATTAGGAAGTTGTAATTAAACTTAAAAAGTTCTCTAATATACACCGGCATTAGACTTTTCTAACTATCATCTGTATTTTCATCTGTTTTCACAGGAAGCCTCTGTTAATGTGTTTAGTCTTTTAACCCAGAATTGTGAAGAACATCGGAGAAAAGTGGGATACTATAACCAGAAGTTTGACCCTGTAACTAATGGGTTTCCTCCCTACCTCAGGGCTGTTGCTGCTGACTAATTAGTTGAAAATACTGAATATATAGTGCCAGAACCATTTTTTTTTTTTTGGATGATACCAAATAATTTATTGTAAATGTAGTGATATTGAGAATAATAATTAAAAAGGAACTAGAAAATTACACATATTTAAAGTCTGTGCTTTTTTCTGCCACTGCTGCATTGTGGCTAGTACCAACATTTTAAGTACTGACATACTGAATGGTATGGTCCACATAACCCATGGTCAGATTGCTTTAAAAAAATTTTTGAGGTGAAGATGCATAGTCAGAAACATTTTTAAATGCTTATGTTTCTTATGTAGTATCTCCTTAAATCTGTTTTGCTCCAACACTAGTTGATTCCCTTCATATGAGGCATGCCTGATGGCTGCACCTGTTATTAGACTGCATTCTGTGGCTTATTTAAATCCTGAAACTCTCTTCCCAGAAATTGGCAATCAGATTTACCCAGCACGTGATCACTTAAATTTAATCCAACAGCTTTTAACTCCCCCAAAAGTTTTAAAAGAAAATTCCTTTGCTAGTTCTGATTTCATTCTATTTGTGAATGGGTCCTATTTGAAATTTAATGCTGTTAGCTCTCACTATCAGATGCCATCATCATCTCTACTGAGATTCTTGAAAGTCAACTCCTTCCCAAATCACCTTTGACTCAAGAAGCTTAATTAATTGCTCTTCAGAGCCTACAGACTTGTTAAAGGAAGGTCTATTATTCTAAGTGTGTCTCCAGGGTGAATTATGATATTGGCATGCTATGGATAAGCACTGAATTGCTAGCTGAAAGGTTAGCAGTTCAAATCCACCAGTTGCTACTTGGGAAAAAGATGAGGCTTTCAGTTTCCATAAGGAGTTATAAGCTCAGAAACCCTACACAGGACTGCTATGAGTCAGGATCCAGTCAAAGGCAGTGGTTACTAGCATAACCTAGGCAAACCTTTTAAAGTTTCACCTGTAAAATACACATTACCTTCGAGGCCTATGGTTGGATGGCAGTTAGATTTTATCCAGCTTCCATTTTCAAATGGTTAAAAATATGTATTGATAATGATTTGCAGATTTTCACATTGCCTGGGGGCCTTTCCCAGCTGCCATGCCAGCGCAACCTTTGTAGCTAAGACTTGAAAACATAATCCCCGCTTGGGGAGAACTAATGATTATTTGCAGTGACAGAGGAACACATTTTACTGGACAAGTAATTAAAGAAATATGTAAAATGTTTCCTATTTATCAGAGACTTCATTGTACTTACCACCCACAATCTCCTATGCTAGGAGAACTAATGGCATAATAACAACCCAGTTAGTGGTTAGTCAATCTTTTTGAGTCCTTAAACTTATCCTAAACTGGATTATTTCCCTTAGTCCTAAATTTGAGGTAAACTTTGTTTGAACCACATAAATTATCCCAGCATAAATTATAAGGTAGGTGGTTCAAGTTCACCAGCAGCTACTTGTCGGAACTGACTCAATGACACTTAACAACAACAACAACAGAATATAACTAGAAAGCTTATGACTCTACCTTGGTTTTCAATTTATTCTGATTGTTATTTAATTCAATCTGAATTACTAAAATACTGTTGGCCTTTGACTCAGTACTCTAAAGACCATCTTTCATGAAGCAAAGAATGTTTTCTAACCCAGAGTTACCTACTATTGAACCAAGTGACTATGTATATTGGAAGAGGCACCAGTTATAAGACTCCCAACAGTTTCATTGAGGAGAATTATTTTTGGTCTGTCTCAATAACTCTTGTGCTATCAGGGAGTTGAAACCTAGATAAATTTACCTCAACTGTAGAGATCTGAAGCACCTTCCTGGACTTTTCAGCCTACTGAATGACTTAAGCTAAAATTCAGACATCCCCTGTGATCATGGCCAGCAGGAGATGACATCTGAGATGACACAAGAACCAGAAACAGGCCTGGAAATGCATTTTGTTTGTCTTTCTTTTTACTTTTGCTATTAGTTATGTCTCCACTAATGTTTTCCTAGATTGCACAGATACTTGTGCTCATCACTTGTGGGACATGTGGTACCCTCCAAACCTCAAGCTAGTCTGGGCTTCTCTGGTGAGTCTCTCCATTACAATACAATGATATGATTGGATTGCCCTTGATCTATGGATAAAAAGACAATGAAGAAATAGTTCATAGTTACAGGAAATCATGATTATTAGATTTTTCTTCAGTGAATGGTCTCTTTTTAGATCCAAATGAAACCCAAGTCATAATCTAATTAGTATGAACCCAACTCTTTCTACTGAACAAAGTTGCTCAAAAAGAAGTAACTAAAGAATCTTCTAAATCCACAAATAGCACTTTTATTAAAAAAAACACAACAACTTCTATTGTGAATTGAGTGAAAGTTTACAGAGGATCACCAGTTTTATATCCAACAAATCACACATTTTGTTTCATCTCAATGATTGGAATCCCCTCCATGCAACAATAGTTGTCCTGCTTCCTTGCTGCTGTTACCCATGTACAAATATCTTCTTTAAAACTTATACAATTGTGGGATATATAAATAACTTTATCTATCTATCTATCAATCTATCATGCTTTTCTTCCCATACCATGCAGTTTGTCTGTGTCCATATATCTACACACAACACTATTCTTCCAAGCTTGTGCATAAATCACTCTTTAACTCTACCCTCTAGCCCTTGCATACCTCATTATGTCTTCACATTTCTTGATAATTTCTCTGTGTATAGTGCTGTTGTTGGATTGACTGGTCTGTATAAATCTATGAGGCTAAGTTGGTTGATTGTGTTATTTAGCTTTTCTGTGTCTTTGTTGAGTTTCTTTCTAGTTGTTCTGTCCTGCATTGAAAATAGTGTATTAAAATATCCAAAGTGCATTGAAAGAAGTGGCAAAGAACAAGGCACCAGGAATTGATGGAATAAAAATTGAAATCTTCCAAGAAAATGAGGCGGCACAGGAGGCACTCATTCATCTATGCCAAGAAATGTGGAAGACAACTATCTGGTCAACTGATTGGAAGTGATGCATATTTGTGCCCATTCCAAAGAGAAGTGACCCAACAGAATGCAGAAATCATCGGATAATATCTTTCATATCCCATGTGGGTAAAGTTTTACTAAAAGTAATACAGAAACGTCTAAAAACATTCATTGACAGAGAACATCCAGAGGTTCAAGCTGGATTCAGAAGAGGCCGTGGAATGAGAGATATCATTGCTAATGTCCGATGGATCTTGTCTGAAAGCAGAGAATATCAGAAAGATGTGCTCATGAGGAATCTGTACATGGACCAAGAGGCAGTTGTTTAAACAGAATATGGGAACACGGAATGGTTTAAAATTAAGAAAGGTGTGCAACAGGGTTGTATTCTTTCACCATACTTATTCAAACTGCATGGTTAGCAAACAATCCAAGAAGCTGAGTTCTATAAAGAAAAACATGGCATCAGGATTGGAGGAAGACTCATGAACAACCTGCGATATGCAGATGATACAACCTTGCTTGCTGAAAGTGAAGAAGACTTAAAACATTTACTGATGAAGATTAAAGAGCACAGCCTTCAGTATGGATTGCATCTTAATTTAAAGAAAACAAAAATCCTCACCATTGGACCAATAAACAACATTCTTATCAACAGAGAAAAAAATTGAAGTTGTCAAAGACTTCATTCTTCTTGGATCAACTATCAACACTCACGGAAGCAGCAGTCAAGAAATGAAACGACGTATTGCATTAGGCAAATCTGCTGCACAAGACCTTTTTAAAGTGTTGAAGAGCAAAGATGTCAGCTTGAAGACTAAAGTGCACCTGACCCAAGCCATGTCTTTTTAACAACCTCATATGCATGTGAAGGCTGGACAGTGAATAAGGAAGACAGTAGCATAATTGATGTTTTTGAGTTATGGTGTTGGTGGAGAATATTGAAAGCGCCATGGGTTGCCAAAAAAACCAACAGATCTGTGCTGGAAGAAGTGCAGCTAGAGTGTTCCTTGGAGGCCAGGATGGCCAAACTTCATCTCTCAAACTTCTGACATATTGTCAGAAGGGACCAGTCACTGGAGAATATCATGTTTGGTAGGGTGGAGGGTCAGGGAAAAAGAGGAAGACCCCCAGAGAGATCAATTGGCAAAGTGGCAGCATCGATGGGGTCAAGCATGGCAGCAATAGTGAGGTTAGCCGAGGATTGGGCAGTGTTTCGTTTTGCTGTGCATGAGGTTACTATGAGATGGTACTGAGTCGATGGCACCTAAGAACAAACAACACTATTATTGTAGCGCTGTGGGTTAATGTGCTGCACTGTAAATTCAATTTGAACTGCAAGATTGGTAGTTCAAGCTCACCAGCCACTCCTTGGAAACCATACACAGAATCGCGATGGGTCAGAACAAACTTGACAGAACTTAACAAAAACAATTATCATTATAGAGTTGTCTCTTTCTTCAATTCTATTAGAGGTTCATTTATGTATTATGAGGTTCTTTCATTGGGAGCATGGATATTTATTATGGTTATGTCCTCTTGTTCATTTGACTTGCCAGTCATGAGATAGTGTCCTTCTTTGTCTCTTATTCTGTCTTTTACCTTAAAGTCTATTTTATCAGAAATTAATATCACTACTCCTGCTCATTGTGATTGTCATTAACTTGATATCTTTTTTCCATTCTTTGAATTTTAGTCTATTTTTGTCATCGTAGTAAGGTGTGTTTCTTGTAGACAACTTATTGAAAGATATTGCTTTCTTATTCGTTCTGCTACTCTCTGTCTTTTGACTGGTGCATTTAATCAATTGACATTCAGTGTGATTATTGATAGGTATGAATAGAATGTAGCCATTTTGTTTTGTGACTTTTTTTTTTTTTTTTTTGATAACACTTCTGTTTTCTTTGTTCCACATATTTTTCTGTGATTAATTCATTTTGTTTGTGTGTTTCCTTGTAATTTATTCATTGCTATTGTCTTAATGTTTACTAAATCTTCATGTTTTTCCCTTTTCTTGATTTGATGTGAAAGTGCATTAGTTTTCTTTGAGGTTATCCTGTAATCTATTAGTTTCTTCTCCAGTTTAAGACAGTCTATTTTATCTTGAAATCTACCTGATTTCCTTGCCATTTAGAGGTTCTGTAAGTATACTTTTCCCTCTTTTTGTTTCGTGATTTTCTTCAATTATAAATTGGTATCTCTGATTCCCTGTTTTCAGTCTTGTGTGTTTGTTTTGCTTTGAATACATCTGTATCTTGATTGAATTCTGAGTGATGTTGTGGGGCATGTCATTCTCTGGTTGTTGTCTGGCAAATATTATATCTTGCAGATTTATATCTACAACTGTTGAGCAAATTCATCTGGTTAATTCCCAAAGTAGGAGGACTAAATCAGTTTGCTTCTTTTTGCTGGGTATAATCTAACCCAGTCCCCACCAGACCTACCACAAGGCTTCCAATATCCAAATATGCATCAGTTATAATCTTATAAGCTACTGATTGGTTCGTCAATGACTATTACTTCCCTAATGGTGCCTTTGACTATGTGGAACCAACAACCGTCAGCCCTGGCTTCTGTCAGACTGGATTGGAATATGCACTCTGGGCCTGAGCTGGAGTCACAGGTATTTTTAAACTGAACTCACTTTACCAGCTAAGGTACCCATATTCAGGACTTGGAGGTCTTGATCAGTGTTTCTTTGGATATGATCATTTAGTGGCATTATTCATACCTCAGGAAGGACTCGACAATGCTATGATGCCTGTAGAAGTATTAACTAAATATTTTCAAACTGTCCTATATGTCAGTGGCCATAGTCTTAAAGAGATCAATACCAAGAGAGCTATAATGAGAAAAGTAGTATCCCAAGATAGAATGGTTCTTGGTATTGTCACTGCAGTTCATTAAGATACTTTGCCATAGTAAAATGTGATTGCTGTGTCTGTATTCCTGTCATAATGCTAACATTACACTCTGTTAATCCTATGCAACATGCAGCATCTTGCCTTAACGATCCTGTTCCCTCCTGAAATTATGAATAATTGATTTTCTTGTTGACAGTAACAGTGGAAAAAATTACTGCTCTACTTTAAAATCATTATATTCTTCATTGTTTCCATTATTATAATTGTAAAATACTGTTTTTCTTTCATATATGTCATGCTGTGTTTCAGAACCATTTGATTTTTAACAAAAAATTATGGTGGTCCTTTGACCTCAGAAAGAATGTGCCCATAACTGATCCAACTGAAGACTCTCATTTAGGCTTGGATTCCTTCCTTCCTTGTCAAATGGCCAATCTTTACATTTCAAAGAAATTTAATCTGATGTTGATCTGATTTACAATCAATCATTAATCATCAATTTTAAAACATATTCGGTTCCTCTTTTTTTGTTGTTCTTGTTGATATTTTTAGTTGCTTACTTACTGAAATTGACTCAACAACAAACTATTATGTTGTTAAATGCTGTCCAGTTGGTTCCAACTCATAGCCACCCTGCATAGGGTTTCCACTGACCTTGTGGTTCAAACCAACTTTATAGTCCAGTGCATTAACCCACAGTGCCAGGAAGCAGCCACTAGTAAATAGATGGTGCCCAGCTTCCTTTCTTGGTAGGTGTCTGGAGTTCTAAAACCTATTTAAAATAGGTGGCCATCTAAAAAACATGCTATCTATACCTAATGAAAAGACCCTTGTAGAAGACAAGCTACTCATTTGTGGGTGACATGAGACCTGCTCTTCCTGAAGCCAAGGTTCTACATACAGCAAAGTGAAGAGTTTGTAACTCCACGCAGAAGAAACTCTTAAAATGGTAATCAGCAAATCCTATAGCAATTGTTGATCAGAAGTGGACTTGTTAAGAGACTTCTACCAAAGAGGTAGACCCTATCTTCTGTTGTTGATTCTGTTTACTGTTTATTCTTGGCTGATCTTCAAAGGTCAGCTTGCCAGCACACCTCAGAAAGCCTACAAATGTCCCTCCTCCTCTCACAGCATATTCCCTGGAAGAGCATTCACTCGGGCTAGCCCTTAAAATAATCATAAACTTTTCATAAAACACTGATGTTGTTGTTGTTAGCTGCCAGAAAGTTGGCCCCTACCTCATGGCAACCCCATGCACAATGAAATAAAATGCTGTCCAGATTTTCATCATCCTCATGATCGGTTGGGGAAAGGACTGCTGTGATCCATAGGAGTTTCAATGGCTGAGCCTTGGAAATAAGTCATCAGGTCTTCCTTTCTAGACAGTTCTTGTCTGGACGCTCTAATAAAAACAGCAACATTTGCCAGAGATGGAGGCAGAAATAATGACATGGAGAGATGGAGTGTCTGGGGACTCTAGACTCAGAGAGGAAGAGGGGCTGTGTGCTGACAACCAGGCGATCAGGCTTGCGGGGTATACCCTTTGGTTGGTTGATGATGCATGGACGGGATTGTAACCATGGCAATGAAATGATATACGATAGAATGAATGTAAAGCTAATGTTGTCCCATGTAAACTATCACATAATTCACAATAAAACACTTTTTAAAAAAAATCATAAACTATTAATTGACTTAGCTGTTAGGATTAGCAATATAAAGTCTAAGGAAGTCTCGCCAATGTCTGTGTCTGTTAAAGCATAATTTTTAAGATGTGAACCAATCAGATTTTTTTTCCCCTAGAAATTTCCTAGATCATTTATATTTAAGTTCTGAAATTTTCCTTCATTGGAGAACTTTGGTGAATTTTCACAAACTCTTCTGTGAGATTCTGGATTGCTGTGTTCTTTCAATAAACTTTAATTTTAACAAAAGCTCCAGTTTGCTCTTGGACACGCTCCATATGAGTAGAGTCCAATAGTTGTATCTTAAGACATTTACACAGAAGCTTTTAAGAGCCCAGATGCTACTTAACAAACTAGAATATAAAACATTATCTTTGTGAACTGTTATGCCAATTGACTAAACTGGCCCCTGAGACTAGGGTCCCAAGCTCTTTAATTCAGTAAATCAATTCTATGATTTGTTTGCACATGTTTGGAAAGCCAACTGTGCAACCTGTGTGGTTTGTCATACAAACAAGTGTTGTCTTACTTATTTGTTGTTGTTGTTAATGCCATCGACTCTGTTCTTACCTAAAGCGACACTATATAGTTTCTGAGGAGTGACTGGTGAGCTTGAACTACTGACCTTGTGGTTCAAACCAACTTTGCAGTCCAGCGCATTAATCCACAGTGCCACACCAGGACTCCCTTACTTATTTACTTACTTATTTAGTGCTGCTATAACAAAAAAATCCTGGTGTGGCACTGTGAATTAATGCACTGGACTGCAAGTTCAGTTTGATCTACAAGGTGGGCTTTCATGCTCACCAGCTGCTCCTTAGAAATCTTATACAGGGTTGCTATGAGTTGGTACCAGCTGACGGCACTTAACAGCAACAATTATAAAAATACCACATCAATGGTTTTCATAAACAAAATTCTGTTCTTTCACCATTTAGAAGGATAGAAGTCCTAACTGCGAGTGCCAACTCCAAGGACAGGTTTTTTCTGTGTCTGCTCTTGAGGAAGGTCCTTGTTATCAGTCTTACCCAGGGTGTAGGATTTCTCAGCACTATGACACTGGGTTGGAAGAAGTAGTCAGAATGCTCCTTTGAAGTGCGGATGGCTAGACTTCATCTCATGCACTTGGCCATGTTATTAAGAAGGACGAGTCTACTTTACTCATATTTGGTAATGTCAGTGAAAAAGAACTGGTTGTAGTTATGTGCCCTCAAGTTGTTACTGACTCATAACAACACTATGCAAAACAGAAGGAAACACTGCCATCCTCATAATTGTTGTTACCCTTGAGCCCATTGCTGCTGGCACTGTGCCAATCCATCTTGCTGGGGGTTTTCCTCTTTTTCTCTGACCCTCCACTTTACTAAACATGATATCCTTCTCCAGGGACTGGACCCTCCTGACAATATGTCTGAAGTATGAGAGACAAAGTCTGAACATCTTGGCTTCCAAGAAGCATTCTGGCTGTACTTCTTCCAAAACAGATTTGTTTGTTTTTTGGCAGTCAATGGTTCTTTTAATATTTTCCTTCAACACCTATAACTTGAATACATCAATTCTATGGTCTTCCTTATTCAATGTCCAACTTCCACATGCATCCGAGGTTATTGAAAATGCCATGGCTTGGGTCAGGTGCACGTTAGTCCTCCAGCTGACATCCTTGCTCTTGAACACTTTAAAGAGGTCTTGTGCAGCAGATTTGCTGAACGCAATACATCATTTGATTTCTTGACTGCTGCTTCCTTAAGTGTTGATGGTTGATCTGAGAATAATGAAGTCTGACAACTTCATTTCTCTATTTATCTTGATGTTAACATTGGCCTAGTGGTCAGGATTTTTGTTTGCTTTATGTTGAAGTGCAACCCATATCGAAGGCTGTGGTTATTACTGATCTTCATCAGTAAGTATTTTAAGTCTTCTTTGCTTTCAGAATGCAAGGTTGAATCATCTGCATATCTCAGGTTCCTAACAAGTCTTCCTCTAGTTGTGATACCATGTTCTTTTTCATATAATCCATCTTCACAGATTATTTGTTTAGCATACAGATTGAATAAGTATGGTGAAAGAATACAACCTTGGTGCACACCTATCCTGATTTTAAAGCACTCAGTGTTCCCTTGTTCTGTTTGAACAATGGCCTCTTGGTCTATGTACAGATTCCTCATTAGTTTGTTCTCTGCAATGTTGTCCATAATTTGTCACACAATTGAAACCCTTTGTGTAGTCAATAAAAGCACAGGTAAACACCTTTCTGGTATTCTCTGCATTCAGCCAAGATCCATCTGACATCAGCAATGATATCTGTCATTCCACGCCCTTGCCTGAATCTGGCTTACAACCTCTCATAGTTCTCTGTCAATGTATGGTTACAGCCATTTTTAAATTATCTTTAGCAACATTTTGCTTTCATGTGATATTAATGATATCATTTGATGATGTCAAGGTAGACTCTCAAAAATATAAAATGACATTATAGCTGCAAAAATGGGCTCAAACACAACTGTGAGGATGGGGCAGTAACAAGACAGTGTTTTGTTCTGTTGTGCATAAGATCCCTGAGTCAGAGCCTACTCAAGGGCACTTAACAACAACAAGTTGTATAGACTTCTCCCATATTTGGTACTGCTTTTCCCATCACCAGAAGTAAGTGTCTGCTATCTACAAAGTGAATTCCTTCTTGTTATCACTACTAACCATCTAAGAATCTTGCTTTTTTTTTTTCCGTATGTCTATTCTTGACTGCCTATAATAGTTGCACCATACAATATTTGTATTTGATTAACTTATTTCATTCCACATAAAGTCCTCCAGATTCATCTGTGTTATGTTTCCCAGACTCCTTATTATTCTTTATAGTTGTAAAGTATTCTATTTTTTGCATAAGTCACAATTTATTTTTTTTCCTTTTCTTCTGTTGTTGGGCACTTAGATAATTTCTATATTTTTGCTGTTGTGAAAATAGTTGCAATTAACATAGGTGTATGTGTATGTGCTGTGGGTTAATGCTCCACACTGCAAAGCCGTTTGAACTGCAAGGTCGGCGGTTCAAGCTCACCAGCTGCTCCTTGGAAACCCTATACAGGGTCACTATGGATCGGAACTGACTCAACGGCACTTCACAACAACAACAACAACAAATGTGTGTATGTGTGTTTGTGTCACTGCTTTTATACTCCAGGGAGAGATACCAAGGTGTGGGGTTGCTAGATCATAAGGTACTTCTACTTTTAGCTTTTTTAGGAAGTGCTATATTATTTTTCATAGTGATTGTACCATTTCGCCATTCCACCAGCAATGTTTTAGAATTCTAGTCCTCCTACAAGTGTATGTTTAGTTTTGTCTGATAGGCTGTTTATACCAAAAATTGGATCTATATTTTTGCCTTTATTTATCTCCCAGGAACTTTATAGTTTTTGCTTTAACATTTTGCTTTGGTCCACTTTAAATTCATTTTATGATTGGCATGAAGTATAGAGCGTGGTTCGTTTTTATGCATTTGGATATGTTTTGCCAGCACCATTTGTTAAAGAGACTCTTTCCCCCCAATTGTATGGACTTTGACTTTTTGTCAAAGATAAGCTGCTCATAGATGGATATATTTGCTTCTAGGTTTCTTAGTTCCTGTCCATATGTCTATATGTCTGTCATTGAAATAGTACCAGATTGTTTTGATTTCCATTGCTATATAGTAAGTTTTGAGATCAGGAAGTGTGAGACCTTCTATTTTGTTCTTTTCCAATATTGCTTAAGCTGTTTGGGTCTTTCTTCCTTTCCATATAAAGTTGAAAATTAATTTTTCCATTTCAATAACTAATGCTGTTGGGATTTGAATCAGGACTATATTATACCTAGAGATACATCTTTGTATCTTTCGGTAGCTTTGACACTAAGCAAGAAATGTTCTATTTATGTAGATCTCTTGAGTTTCTTACACTAGTGTTTTATAGCTTTCCCTGAATACTGATATGAAACTATTTGATCATGATATTTGTTTAATATGTTGCTGAATTCTGTTGGGTAAAATTTTTGTGAAAATTTGTGCATCTATATTCATGAGGAATATTGGTCTAAGATTTCCTCTGTTTTTGTGGTATCTTTGCTTGGCTTTGGTATTAGGATTATGCTAGTTTCATAGAATAAATTTGGGAGTATTACTTCCTTTTCTGTGTCCTGGAATACTTTGAGTAGAACTTCTGTCAATTCTCTGAATGTTGGGTAAAATTCTCCAGTGAAGTCAACTGGTTCAGGGTTTTTTGTTTTGTTTTGTTTTTTAATATATGTAGCAGGGAGTTTCTGTATGATATCTTCAATTTCTTATTTTGTAATAGGTCTATTATTATTATTTTTTTTATCGCAGATTGTGTTACTTTAGGTAGATACTGTTTTTCTAGGAATTAGATTCTTATTCTAAGTTTTCAGTTTTTTTAAAGAAAAACTTTTTTTTTTTTAAGTTTTTATTGTGAGGTTTACGTGGGAGAACATCAGATTTACACTCATCCTATCATATTTCATTTAATTGCAATGATTACAATCTCCTCCATGCATCATCAAATAACCAAAGGGAACACCACACAGGTCCACACCCCTGCCACCAGCACACAGTTCTTTTCCTTCCCTAAGTCCAATGTCCCCAGTCACTCCGTCTGTCCACGTCATCGTCTCTGTCTCCATCCCTGGTGTCACTGTCTCTCTGGATAAGGTCCCGCTCTCCGTTCTTCTCACTTGACAGTCCCAGGGACCTCCACTCCTGAGCTGCAAAATCAATCACTCACCTCCTTTTGTCAAAAAACATCTACCTCTATATTGCCTACCCTCACAGTCAGTCCTGATGGCAATTATTCACTATTGTACCATAAGAGTCTTGTTCCCATTTCCTTTCACCAGCCTGGTCCTAACAGATTGGAAATCATTCAGTGGTGATTCTTCCTTCCCCTGCCCTGTCTGGAACTAAACTCCCTCTTGAAAGCTTGTAAGCCAGTCATTTCTTGCCTTTATATTGTTGTTGTTATGTGCCACGGAGTCGGTTCCAACTCATAACGACCCTGTGCAGGGTTTCCAAGGCTGTACATCTTTATGGGAGCAGAAAGCCTCATCTTTCTCCCATGGAACAGCTGGTAATTTTGAACTGTTGACCTTGAGATTAGCAGCCCAATTCGTAACCACTACGCTACCAGAGCTCCTTAGGCCCCCCTATTTTGGGTAGCCAATGTCTAAATTGCCCATCCCTGTCAACCCTGTGTATTGAGGGGGTAGGAGTGATCCTTGCTGAAAGATTTGTTCCCTTTTTTGATTTACTACATCCATAATATGTATAGGTAAAGTTGATCAAACTGTAGCAAGTTACTCTTTTTTTTCCCCCCTTCCTTGTTCTTTCTTCTTCTAGTCAAGTTCTGATCATCCAGCCATGGAAGCCAGGTCAAGTGAGTACTATCTGCTAGTATGGGTGCTCTTGTGCATCTCCCCTCACTTCATATCAGCTGGAAGCTTCACTCTCCGCTCTAGTCCTCTGTGGCCATGTCACTGTCTCTGGGCCCTGGAGTCCCCAGGTCTTGCCATATTGCTGGCCATCCAGGTCTCCACCTGGGTTCACAGGGGACTATTGAATATGGTCAGACTTAGCTCCCAACTTCATGGCTGTTTGTACCCCTTATCGGTGACCAATGTGGTCACCAGCCAGACTGCATGCCTGCTCATGTATTCCCCTTGAGTCTCAGTCTTGGAAAGGGGTTTGCTCTGAGGGGTCCCGACCACTTGCCTTGATGGCTCCCAGGTGAACAGCTTACTTGTTTTTGTAGTAATCAATCAGACTGCTATTATTGTTTTGGATTTTTCCTGCTGGTGTTTCTTTCACGAAGTACCTTCTATTTTTCTAGCTGCTCCAGGCTGGTCTACTCTTCCTTTCCAGTGTAAATTTCCTACCTCAGTCGGTTTGAATGGGCATCTGGATTCCACCTATGGACTTGTGCAATGTAAAGGCTTCACAGGAAGCTTCTTTCCCTGGCCAACTTTTAGCGCCTTTAAGGTATTTGAATCAGTTATAAGCTGAAGATGGACTTATAAGCTTTCTGTAGTCATGTTTCTGGCTATTCTTTCCCCTGTCCCCTAGTGTCTATTTTACAATGGTAGGCAAGGGAAACCAAGATTCAAAAGACAGCCAAACATCTTAACATTATTCCCCTCTTTTACCCCTTCAAACCATGACTCAATCCCTGTATCCTGAAGCCCTGTTGTTCCAAGGTTGTGCATATATCATCATTTACCTCTCTTCCACTTAGCCCATGCCAACCTGCCTAACTGTACTACCATCAGCCTTGTTCTTCTATTCCCCTCCCCCTTCTTGTGTATTGCCTCCTCCACTATCCCCCTCACCCAGCTATTCTGTATCTATTCCCTACCCTGTGCTCTATCTTCCCCTCCCTCCCCTCCTCTCATCCCATCCATCCTGGTGATCAGCAAATATATATATATTTTTTGTTTTGTTTTGTTCCCTTTTGGGTGGGTTCTTTTTCTTAGTTTTTTACAATAGTGGGCCTATGCAGTATTTCTCCTTTTGTGACTGACTAATTTCACTCAGCATAATGTCCTCAAGGTTCATCCATGTTATACAGTGACTTGCAGCTTCCTTGTGGTTCTTTAAGGTAGCATAGTATTCCATTGTGTGTATTTGCCACAGTTTGTTTATCCATTCTTCAATTGATGGGCACTTAGGATGTCTTCATATTTTTGCTATTGTAAATAGTGCTGCTATGAACATTGGTGTGCATTGTGTTATGGCTCGCATTTCTTGTGGGTAAATACCAAGTAAAGAAATTGCTGGATCATAAGGTATTTCTATTTTCCAACCTTCTGAGGAAGCACCATATTGCTTTCCAGAGTGGTTGGAACATTTTGCAATCCTAACAACAATGTAGGAGGGTCCCAGTCTCTCCACATCCTCACCATCATTTATTGTCCTCTACTTTTTTAAAAATCTTTGCTGTTATTGCTGGTGTGAGATGATATCTCATTGTTGTTTTGATTTTCATCTCTCTAATGACTAGTGATTGTGAACATTTCTTCATATGTTGGCTGCCTGGATCTCTTCCTTGGTGAAGTGTCTGTTCATGTCCTGTGCCCATTTTTTAATTGGGTTATTTGTCTTTCTCTTTTAGAGGTGTTGCAGTTTCCTATATGTTTTAGAAATTAGTCCCTTGTCTGATGTGTCATTGCAAAAGATTTTTTCCCATTCTGGGGGTTCCCTTTTTACTCTTTTGGTGAAGTCTTTTGATACACATAAGTTTTTAATTTTTAGTATGTCCCACTCACATATTTTGTCTACTTTTATTTGTCTACTTTTCAAAATGTTTGGTAGTCTGTGTATTCCCTGTACTAGAGCCCTAACATTTGTCCCTATTTTTTCATTGATGACTTTCACAATCTTGGGATTCACATTTAGGTCTTTAATCCATGCTGAGTTGGTTTTTGTATAGGGTAAAGGTTTTTGTATAGGTTTTTTTTTCTATAGGTTTTGTATTGAGGTTAAGGTCTTGTTTCAATCTTTTGCATATAGCTTTCCAGTTTTGCCAGCACCATCTGTTAAAGACACTATATTCTCCCTATGTAACATACCTAGGTACTTGGACAAAAATCAGTTGGTTGTATGTGGATGGGTTAATTTCTGGATTCTTGATTCTGTTCCATTGCTCAATGTATCTTTCAATGTACCAGTACCAGGCTGTTTTGATCACTGTAGCCATATAGTAGATTTTGAAATTTGGGAGTGAGAGGCTTCCAACCTTGTTCTTTTTCTTGAGCAGTGCTTTGCTTATCATAGGTCTCATTCCTTGCAATATAAAGTTTGTAATTGTTTTTTTCTATCTCTTTGAAGAATGTTGTTTCAATCTGGATTGGGATTGCATTATATGTGTAAATTGCTTTGGGTAGTATTGACATTTTCACAATGTTGAGTCTTCCTATCCAGGAACTTGGTATGTTCTTCAACTTTTGTAAATTTCATTTGGTTTCTTGTAGTAGTGTTTTGTAATTCACTTTATATAGATCCTTTGTTTCTCTGGTTACGTTTATTCCTAAAAATTTCATCCTTTGGGTGGCTATTGTAAATGGTATTTCTTTCCTAATGTCCTTTTCAGCATTCTCATTGTTATTATAGAGGAATCCAACTGATTTTTGTATGTTGATCTTATACCCTACCACTTTGCTGAATTTTCCAATGATATATAGTAGCTTTTTTAGCTGAGTCTTTGTGGTTTTCTATGTATAGTCTGAAAACAGAGAAAGTTTTATTTCCTCTTTGCCAATTTGGATGCCTTTAATTTCCCTATCTTGCAGTATAGCGATGGCTAATATTTCCAAAACAATATTGAAAAGGAGTGGTGACAAAGGGCATCCTTTTCTGGTCCCTGATCGCAGAAGGAAAACTTTCAGTTTCTCTCCATTGAGAGTGATCTAGGCTGTTAGTTTTTTATATATGCTCTTGATTATGTTGAGGATTTTCCCTTCAATTCCTACTTTGTTGAGTGCTTTTATAAGGAATGGATGTTGGATTTTGTCAAATGCCTTTTCTGCATCAATTGATATGATCATGTGGTTCTTTTCCTTTTTCTAATTTATGTGATGTATTACATTGATTATTTTTCTAATGTTGAACCATCTTGCATCCCTTTTATGAAACCCACTTGGTCATGATGTATTATTTTGATGTGGTGCTGAATTCTGTTCACTTGGATTTTGTTGAGAATTTTTGTGTCTGTGTTCATTAGAGATATTGGTCTGTAGTTTTTTTTTCTTAATGATGTCCTTCCCTGATTTTTGTATGAGGATTATGCTTGCTTCATAAAAAGTATTAGGAAGTTTTTCATTCTCTTCTATATTTTGGAATAATTTGAGTAGAATTGTTGACAGCTCTTCCCTGAATATTTGATAGAACTCAGCAGGGAAGCCAGTTTTTTGATGACCTGATGACCTGATCAATTTCTTTTTTGTTGTTATGGGTTTAAGTGTTCTACTTCTCTCTGTGTAAGTTTTGGTAGATCATGTTTTTCTAAAAATGCATCCATTTCTTCTAAGTTTTTGAATTTGTTGGAGTACAACTCTTCATAATATTCTGTTATTATCCTTTTGATTTTGTTTGGTTCCATTGTGACATTGCCCGTGTGTTTTCTAATGCGAGTTATTTGTATCTTCTTCCTCTTTTCTTAGGTTTGCCAATGGTTTGTCAATTTTATTAATCTTTTCAAAGAACCATCTTCTTGTACTGTTGATTCTTTCTATGGTTTTTCTGTTTTCCATCTCATTTATTTCTGTTTTTATCTTTATTATTTCTTTTCTTTTGGTGACTGTAGGTTCCCTCTGTTGGTCAGTTTCTGATTGTTGGAAATACTGTGTTAATGTGTTAATTTTGGTTTTTTCTTCTTTTTGGATGTGCACATTTATCGCAATAAATTGTCTTCTCAGCACCACTTTCCCCGTGTCCCAAAGATTTTGGTATGCTGTGTTTTCATTCTCGTTTGTTTCTAGGAACTTTATGAATTCGTGTTTAATTTCTTCTTTTACCCAGTTGCTTTTCAACAGGGTGTTGTTCAGTTTCCATGTAGTCAACATTATTTCCGTAGTCTTCTTGTTATTGATTTCTAGTTTTATAGCATTGTGGTCTGAAAAGATGCTCTGTAGTATTGTGATGTTTGTAAATTTAAGGGGGCTTGCTTTGTGACCTAACACATGGTCAACTCTGGAGAATGTTCCATGTGCACTGGGGAAGAAACTATATTGTGCTGTTGTTGGGTTGAATGCTCTCTACATGTCTATGAGATCAAATTGGTTGATTGTGCTGTTTAGTTCCTCTGTGACTTTGTTGAGTTTCTTTCTGGTTGTTCTGTCCCTTTTCGAAAGTGGTGTATTAAAATCTCCCGCTATAGTTGGAGATTTAGCTATTTCTTTCTTCAATTCTAGTAAGGTTTACTTCATATATCTTGGTGCTTTTTCATTGGGAGTATAGATATTTATTATAGTTATGTCATCTTGCTCAATTGACCCTTTGATCATGAGATAGTGTCCTTTTTATTTCTTATGCAGGCTTTTGTCTTTAAGTTTACTTTATCAGAGATTAGAATAGCCATCCTGTTTGTTTAAAGTTGCAGTTAGTTTGGTGTATTTTTTTCCATCCTTTAACTTTTAGTCTGTTTTTGTCTTTGTGTGTAAGGCATGTCCCTTGCAGGTAACATATTGAAGAGTCTTGTTTAATTATCCAATCTGCCACTCTCTGTCTCTTCACTGGTGCATTCATCCATTGACATTCAATGTAATTAATGATAGGTATGAATTAATTGCTGCCATTATATTAATTTTTTTGATAGTGCAGTTTGTTTCTTTGTTCTGCATGCATTCTTGTGCTGAGTTTGTGTTTTTTGTGCTATTTCTTTTCGCTTTCTCCTTAGTTTTCATGTTTGCTTGTTCTGCTTGGATCTTCATTTTCATGGTAAGTTGTGAAGTATTAACTTTCTTTGGGGTTATCTTATAGTCTATTAACTTTTCTCTCCATTTAAGGGAATCTATTGTATCTTGTAATCTACCTGACATCCTCACCACCTAGTTCTCTGTTCCTACATTTATTCCTTCTTTGACCTTAATATTATTTTGATCTTCGATTGACCTCCCAGCTCCTTTGAATTTGTTGTTGTAGTTTTGTTTTGTTGTGAACTCTGCTATCTGTTGACTGAGTTCCAGGTGGTGTTGCCATGCCTGTCAATTTCTGTTTGTTGTCTGTTCTTAGTTTTCAGTCCAAAGAACTCCCTTTAGGTAACATATTGAAGTGCTGTTTTGAAGTACTGGCTTGGTTTTGACAAAATCTCTTAGATTCTGTTTATCTTGGAATGTTTTGATTATACCATCGTATTTGATTGACAGTTTTGCTGGATAGATGATTCTTGGTTGGCAGGTTTTTTTCTTTTAGAGCTTTGTATGTCTTCTTGCCTTCTTGCCTGCATGGTTTCTGCTGAGAAGTCAGAGCTTAATCTGATTTGCTTGCCTTTGTAAGTGACATGTCTTTTCCCCCTGACAGCTTTTAGTATTCTCCCCTTTTCTTTGATTTTAGTGAGCTTGAGTATTATATGTCTTGGTGACTTTCTTTTGGGGTCTATCCTTCCTGTGGCATGTTTGTCTTGTTGAATGTTTATATTCTCATCTTTCAAGATGTTAGAGAAATTTTCTTACAGAAGTTCTTCAACTATCTCTTCTGTGGACGTCTCTAATTCTTCCTGTCCCAGAATGCCAATAATTCTTAAGTTGTCCCTCTTCATGTTACCCAGTAGCATTAATCTTAGACTCTCTTCAGATTTTTTCATCTTTTTTTCTTTCTGCTTGCTCTTCTGTCTTAACAGTATTGAGAGATTTGTCTTCCAGCTCACTAGATCTGGCTTCCATCTCTTCTATTCTGCTCCTTTCCCCTTTCAGTGTATTGTCCATTTCTGATATTTTATTATTAATCACCTGGTTTCCATTTTCACATGTAATACTTAGCAGCTGTTATTAGCTCTTGTCTCAATGGTGGAATATTATGGGGTATGCTTGTAGCCTTGCTATATGGCCACAATAACTGTCTCTTCTTGGGTAACATAGGCAGAAAAACTCCCACCGCCAGGAAAAAATGTGTGATCAAAAGGATCCAAAGCAGAAGCAATATAAAAGCAGAAACAAACAACAACAACAACAAAAAAAACCCACTGTGAAATAAAAATAAAACTGTGGCCAACTAGTCGGTCGCCTTGCTACACAGGCAGTGTGTGTGTATCATAGAAGCCTCTAGTCACTACTGTAGAGGTGCACAGATAAATATTGAGAAGTTAATGGGAGAAAGATTGTCTACTATTTTTGTCTCTGAAGGTCAGTTAGGTATCTGCGTGTGCACAGCATAATTCTTGAGATAGTTGCATCCTTTTATGTTGGGGTTTTACAGATTATACATATGGTTTGTCTGTCAAGCCTGACAGGTCTGCTTTTTTCTTGTTAGATAGGCTGGAGTAAAAGGTCCTGCACAAGTTAATGGTAGGGCTGCAACCCTGAAGCTGATATCATAAGCAGCTGCCAAGCTCTTTCTCTCTGTGCTGTGGGAAACCTGTAGTCTCAGCACTGGACTGTTTTTTGGGGGTGCACACCCACCGGCCTGAAGGCATCCAGACTGGGCAAAGAAGACATGACAGGGAAGAGGAGGAAAAAATGTGTAGAGTCCCTCACACCTCCTTTTGCAAATGTCATTGCACTGCTTTTAGTGCTGGTTCCTTCTGCTGGTCTGGCTGTAGCCCCGCCCTCTGAACTCCGCCCATGGAGTTGCCACAGAGGAGGTCCCGTCTTGAGTGATTTCTAACTCACAGTATTTTCCTTTATATCACGATTTTTCCACTTGCATGTGGAAGAAAGTTATGCCCTGCACCTTATGCTAGATCCAGAGCTCTGGCGTTGTTCCATGAGCACAGGTTCTCTGGGTTTTCAATCCCTCCCCTACAAAGCCTTTCCCACCTGGCTGTCTCTGCCGCCACCAAAACTGGAACTCCCAAAGAAAAACTTTTTATTGAGTATTGGGTTAAAATTTACAGAACACATAATCAGTTTTACATTCAACAATTCATATACATTTTGTTTCAACTCATTGAAACTTTCAATGTAACATCGCTTATCCCACTTCCTCCTTATGTTTTCTGTTTCCATTCCTCCTTCTTTCCTAACCATCTGAACTTTGTCATTGGATAAATGCTGCCCTTTTAATTTCAAATAGTTGATTATTGTAAGGTGTGCCTATCTCACTAGTGTTATTGGTCTCCTTATAGACCTGTCTATTGTTTTCTGAGAATTGAGGCACAGAGATGAGTTCAGTTCCAGATCTGAAGTATGACTGAAGGCCATACTCTCAGTCCCTATCTAACCAGTAAAGGTGTTGTTTTTGTTGTTGTTTTATGATTTTGAGTTTTGTTCCACATTTTTTTCTCCACTATATCCAGGACCTTCAAATGCAATCCCTGCCAGAGCAGTAGTTGGTAGTGGTAAGTGAGCACCATTTTGTTCTTCTGGTATCAGGAAACTGAAGTTTCCCTTGTTCTATTAATCTATTAGACAAATTATTTCCTTCAATTTTCATCACTTTTCTTTTCTCCAGACAAAGAGTGATCAATAGCTGTACCTTACATGGGCACTCATGAACTTTTAAGAGTCTAGTTGCTACTCACCAGAGAAGAACAATGTCTTTGTGGACTATGTTATGCTAATTGACTTTGATGTCCCCTGAGATTGTGGTCCTGAGCTGCAAGCACAGCATTCATTCTCTCAGGGTGTTATGTCTAAGAAGTTTTTATAACTGCCTCACCACATTCATACTTATGTGAATGCTTCACCACATTCATGGTTATATTTGTCGCAGAGGTAAATTTGTTGTTGTTAACTGCTGTCAAGTCAGTTCCAACTCATAATAACTCCATGCACAACAGACTGAAACACTGCCAAGTCCTACACCATCCTCACAATTGCTGCTACACTTGAGCCCATTGATGCTGCCACTGTGTCAATCCATCTTGCTGTGAATCTCCCTCTTTTACACTGTCCTAAACATAGTGTCCTTCTATAAGGACTGTTTCTTCCTGATAATATGTCCAAAGTATGAAAGTTGAAGTCTGATGAACATCTTGGCTTATAAGGAGCATTCTGGTTACACTTCTTACAAAACAAATTTGTTTGTTCTTCTGGTTGTTGTTGTTGTTGTTAAGTGCCATTGAGTCAGTTCTGGCCCATAGCAACCCTGCATAGGGTTTCCGAGGAGCAACTGGTGAGCTTGAACTGCCAACCTTGCAGTTTAAGTGGCTTTGCAGTCTGGCGCATTAACCCATAGTACCACACCAGGACTCTGGTAGTACCCTTGATATTCTTCTCCAACACCATAAGCCAAATACTTTGATTCTTCTGTGGTCTTCTGTATACATTGCCCAACTTTCACATGCATATAAGGCTATTGAAAAACCATGACTTGAGTCAGGTACACCCTAGTCCTCAAACTGACATCTTTGCTCTAGAATACTTTAAAGAGGTCATGTGCAGCAGATTTGCCTATTACAATATATCATTTGATTACCTGACTACTGCTTCAATGAGTTTTGATGCTTGATTCAAGCAAAATGAAGTCTTTGATAACGTCAATCTTTTCTCCATTTATATGGATGTTATTACTAGTCCAGTGGTGAGACTTTTTGTTTTCTTTATACTGAGGTGCAATCCATACTGAAGGCTGTGGTCTTTGATCTTCATTAGTATTTTAAGTCCTCTTCACTTTCAGCAAGCCAGGTGAATACTCATATACAAATAAACTCTGTCAAACCTATATGCATATATTTGTGGATATACTCCACTCTCCTTCCAGGTTTTCAATTTTTCTAGAGTAAAATTTTCATGCTATTCTGCTATGATCTTTTGATCTTAGTTGATTCTTTTGTAATCACATACTTTTCACTTCTTAGTTTGGTTATTTGCATCCTCTCATTTTTTTCCCTCTCCCCTTTGTTAATTAAACTGGTGGTTTGTCAGTTTTATCGATCCTTTAAAAGAATCAATTTCTAGACATGTTGATTCTCCCTTTTATTTTTATGTTTTTTATTTCATTTATTTATGCTCTGATTTTTATTTTATTTTTGGTAATTGTGGTTTTGTTTTATTGCCTTTTTTCTGTTTGTTCAAGTTGTCATATTAAGTTATTGATTTAGGTCCTTTCTTTTTTGTTCTTGTGTGCATTTATTATTATTAATTCTCCTCTGAGCACTGCTTTTGCTGTGTTCCAAAGGTTTGGTAAATTTATTTTCATTCTCATTTGAGTCTAAGAGATTTTTTTTTTTCCATTTTATATTTCTTCTATTGTCCAGTAGTGTTAAAGTAAGGTGTCATTCAGTTTCCATGTATTTAATTTTTTTTAATTTCTTTCTGTTATTGATTTCTAGTTTTATAGCATTATGATAAGAGAAGATGTTAGTTTTGTGGCCTAAAACATAGTCTATTCTGAAGCATGACCCATTTTTGTTGGAGAAGAATGTGTACTGTGCTGTTATTGGGTGGTGGGTTCTGTATGATGTAGAGTTGATTGGTTTGAATCATTTCGACCTTCAGTATCTTTGTTGAGTTTATTTCTACTTCTGTGTTTGTTATCAAAAGCAATGTGTCAAAATCTACCACTATGTGGCACTGTCTAGTTCTCATGTCAATTCTGTTAGGGGTTGTTTTATGTATTTTGGAGTTATGTCATTGGTGCATAAATATATATCATGGTTATGTCCTCTTGGTGTATTGACTCTTTAATCATCATATAATGTCCTTTTTTGTCACTTATAATGGATTTTGACTTAAAGTCTATTTTATCAGAAATTATTATTGCTTTCTTTTGGTTACTGTTTGCTTGATATTTTTTCCAATCCTTTGAGGATTAACCTGTTTATATCTTTATATCTAAAGTGTGCTTCTTGTAGGCAACACATTGATGGGTCATAGTTTCTTATCCAATCTGCCACTCTCTGTCTCTTGGCTTTTGCACTAAAATCATTCACATTTAGAGTGATTATTAACAGATATGCATTTACTGAAGCCATATTGCTTTATGTGTATGTGTTTTTCTTTGTTTCAGTTAATTTAATGTGTGATTTTTGTTTATGGATATTTTTCTATTTCCTTCACAGTTATTTATTTTGTTATTACTGAGGTTAACATTTTTTTCTTCATATTTATTTATTTTTTAAAGTTTTTATTGTGAATTTAATGAAAGTTTACAAGGCAGATCATCAATTTTACATTCAACAAATCATATACTTTGTTTCATTACAATGATTATAATCCCTTCTATGTACCATCAGTATTTCTCTCTATTCATTTTAGCTATCTTTTATATTTTTTAAAACACTCAGTCATATATAATAATTAAACTGCCAAAGGGCACATTCTGCAAGCCTGCCTCCTGGCTGCCAGCTCTCAGTCCCTCTCTTTTCATGAATCTAGAGTCCTCAGCTGCTCCCTCATTCCATGTCCCCATCTCTGCCTCTATCTCTGGTGTCGCTGCTTCTCTGAATAGAGTCCCTCATTCCACTTGTGCTCTTCTCCCTTGATGGTCCTAGGGTCCTCTGTTTAGGGACCGTAAGATTAACTACTCTCCCATTTTTGTTACAAAGCTTCTACCTTTACAATTATGACAGTTGTAATTAGTCATGATAACAATTACTAATAATTGAATCATAGAAATCTTATCCCCATCTCTTTTCACCAGACCCATCTAGACAAGATGAAAACTACCTTTCCCCACACACTCTTAAAACTAAATTCCCTCTTGAAAACTTTTAAGCCAGTCACGTCATGCCTTTATTGCCCTCTCATTTTAGGTAGCCAATGTCTAAGTTGCCCCTTTGTATTTATTTTAATGTGTAGATTTATTAATTTTCTTTGTGGTTATGCTGAGATTTACCTTTGTCTTCCTAAGTTTAATACAGTCTTTATGTCTTGAAATCACTTTGACTTCCTTTGCTTATTGAAGTTCTATAATTACTCCACTTATTTCCTTTTTTGGTTTCAAGTTGTCATCATTTACAGATTGGTATCTTTGACTTTCTGCTTTGAGTTTTGTAGCTTTAATTTACTTCTGAGAGTTTTATATCTGAGTTTGTACTGGATGATGCTTTCATGTGTTTAAATCTCAGGTTTTGTTTGATGACATTTGTTCTTTTTCCAAAAGACTCACTTTAATAGTTCTTATAAAGTTGGTCTAGTTTTTATAAATTCCCTTAATTTCTGGTTTTTGAAGAAAGTCTTAGTTTTTTCATTATATTTGAAAAAAGAGTTTTGTTGGAAATATGGTTCTTGGTTGGCAACTGTTTTCTTTCAGTTTTATATATCTCAACTCAATATCTTTTAGCTTGTATAATTTTGGCTGATAAATCAGCCTACAGTCTTATTGGTGCTCCATTATAAATGATATTTTGCTTTTCATGAGCTGATCTCAAACTTCTGTCTTTGTCTTTAGTTTTGGCAAGTTGGATTATGATACATGTTGGTGACATTCTTTTGAGGCCTATGTTGTATGGTGTTTGTTGAACTTCTGGGATGGAAACTTTTCCTTTCATGATATAAAGATGGTTTTCTGCCAATAAATATTCATAGAATGTCTATACATTTCCCCCCTCTTGTTCTCCTGGAATTCTTTTTATACTTCTTGCTCATGTCCCACATAACTCATAAAGTTTCATTTTTTTTCCTCTCATTTTTTTTTCTGATCATTCCTCAAACAAATTAGTATCAAGGGATTTGCCCTCAATTTTGTTGATTCTTTTGTCCATTTATTCAATCCTACTTTTGTTGAATTATCTACACACACTCCTCTCTTATGGTTAGGTTCCATATATAAAGTCAGTATGCAAAATTGGTATTATTCAAGGAGGTGGGAAGTGAATGTGGCTTCAGAGCTTGGATTCTAGGAACTACTATGTCCCCAACATTGCTGTACTCTGGACTCCAGGGTCCTGTTGTCAGAGTTGGTGCTCAAATGGATCTAAGGTCCAATTAATTAGAGCCATAGTTTGCAGCTCTGGGGCTTGGGCATCCAGTGGGGTTGGGAGTAAAGAATGTTAGTGGGGGGGGGGTGCTGCCCTTCCTTATGTCCCCACCATAGTTGGCCTTTTCACATCCCCAGCCACCTACTGCTTCTCTGAAGGCCAGGAAGGACACCACAGAAATTAATGATAGATTACTGGTTTTAGAGAGCTTGGAATCTGAAGCCTAGGATCTGGAGACTAACAGATGCTTAGAAGAGGAGTTCAGCTATGCAAGCCATGAAGAGATGGGCAGTTGGCATCTGCTGCAGCCCCCACACCTCAGGTAACCCATAGTATGCCTTTGGCTATAGGACTTGGTCCATCCAGTGTGTTTAAGTAGAGGTTAACAGTAACAGCAATCTCCCCTGTCCCAGCCTTCTCTTGGACTTCCCTGGTCTTTGCAGATTCTTCTTCTTCTTCTTCTTTTTTTTTTTTTTAATTAGTTGATAACCAGTGGTGTCACTTTAATCAATGAGGAATATAATATTGTATATTGTAATATAATGCTTTATAATGTAGAAAACACATTCCCATATATTATCTTATTGGGCTCATTCATCACTGTGGGAGGTAAGTAGGGTAAATATTAGCATCACCACTATTACACAAATGAGAACAAAAGCCCAAATGGGATAAGTGATTTATTTGATGTCAGATAGTCATTAAAAGGCAGAGCAGAGAAGCTTTATATCAGTTCTCTTGATTTCAAATGCTGATTGTAATCCTACAGAAGTGATCATTATAACACTTGTTGTGTAGATTCTTCTTGAAAAGGCTTCCTCAAAATCTGTCTCAGCTGTTTCTTGTGCATGAAGAGCTTCAAAGGTGACTTTGGTGGTAGCTGTTGGACTGACAAGACCCTTTCTGGAGATCTGTCTACTTCAGATGTGAACCTGACAGACATATTTGCCTCTGTGGACTGGGAGCTGGACATGAGGTGGAAACTCAAATTAATGGGCAAAATAGTTGGATAGTACAATTTTTACTATTGTTGTAAATGTAAAATGTCAGATACTAAGGTAGCAGACAAATGAGGAATGGGTTTATTTCTGATATTTTATTGTTATTCTTCAGAACTGTTGCTGTTGTGAAGTGTCATCGAGTCATTTCTGACCCATAGCAACCCTGGATAGAGTTTCCAAGGAGCAGCTGGTGAGCTTGAACTGCCAACCTTGCAGTTCAAATGGCTTTGTAGTCTGGTGCATTAACCCATAACACCACACCAGGACTCCAGTCTTTAGGATTAGTACTTGTTTTTATATGGTCTTTAGTTATCTATTTATTTTGTCATTTTGTTTCTGTATTGTGTTCCTGAATTCTTCTAGCGTTTCATTTATGTTTACCTTGATCATTTTCACAATCCTACATATGTTGTGTGATGTCAAGTCATTTCTGACTCATATTGACCCTGTATAAGTTTTCCAAGAATGGCTGGTGGGTTTGAACTACCTATCTTGAAGTTAGTAGTCCAGTGTTTGTCTTACAGTGCCACACTAGCACTTACCTGAAATGTAAGGCTTCTGAATGCCTTAACATTTCTTCCTCAGAAAGCTTTTATACCTCTTTATTTTTGTTCACTTGTTTGCTATAATCTTATCCTATCTCTTATTATGATTTATTATTGTTTGCCTTCTCTGAGGCATTAAGATGTTTGTTTTTTTAATTGTCTGTTGATTATATGTATGTTTATTTTGTGTTGATTTTTGGTTTGCTTTGTTTTGATATATGTGGAGGATTGTTTTCCATTTTCTCTTTAGAAAAGCCTTTCTTCATTTGTATGATTTTAATTGTTGCTATTTTCTAGTTTGGGTCTATTTATGATTTGGTGGTGTCTGTTAGTTGGGTGTGATTTCCTCTCACCAGTGGGTATGGTTGTCACACTCATGTTTGAGTTCTTTGTGGTAGTCTTATATGTCTCCCCTTACAGGATTGAATAGCAATGAAAGAGCAGATTCTTTTCCTGATATTGAGTACAAATGCTTACTGGGTGGGTTGGGCATGGGACAGTGGGCGTTGGCAGGGGTGTCTCAGGTCCAATAAAGGGAGAGCTCATGTCACAGATCTTCAGGTATGTAGGAGAGGGAGACATATTGTGGGTCACTAATAGGATGGACTCAGTCTCTGGTACACACATCGCACAGTATGCAGGCCGTAATCAGGACCTGGCCACAGCCATGTGTTGATTATACCATGTGGACTCTATTCAGGTATAGGAATCTCTAGCAGCCACTCCAAGGATCCTCCACTCCATGAGTGGAACCCAGCTGAATGACCAGATATAACTGCTGATATAATTGTTGTTGTTAGGTGCCATTGAGTCTGTAACGACTCATAGCAACCCTATGCACAACAGAATGAAGCACTGCCTGGTCCTGGGCCAATTTCACAATTGTTGCCATGCTTGAGCCCATTGATGCTGCCACTTTGCCAATCCATCTCACTGGGGGTCTTCCTCTTCTTCTCTGACCCTCCACGTTACCAAACATGACATACTTCTCCAGTGACTTGTCCCTCCTGGCAATATTTACAAAGTATGAGAGATGAAGTTTGGTCATCTTGGCCTCCAAGGAGCACTCTGTCTGCACTTCTTCCAATACAGATCTATGTGTCCTTTTGACAACCCATGGTGGTGGTGGTGGTTATGTGCTGTGGAGTTGTTTCCAACTCATAGTGACCCTGTACAGGCTTCCCGAGGCTGTAAATCTTTACAGGAGCAGAGAACTTCATCTTTCTCCTGCGAAACAGCTGGTAGTTTCAAACTGCTGACCTTGAGGTTCACAGCCCGATTCATAACCACTGTACTACCAGCGCTCCATGGCACTTTCAATATTCTCCAACACCATAACTCAAAAGCATCAATTCTTCTATGGTCTTCCTTATTCACTGTCCAGCTTTCACATGCATATGAGCTTATTGAAAATATCATGGCTTGGGTCAGGCGCACCTTAGTCCTCAAGCTGACATCTTTGCTCTTCAACATTTTAAAAAGGTCGTGTGCAGCAGATTTGCCTAATGCAATAGGCCGTTTGATTTCTTGACTGATGCTTCCATGAGTGTTGATAGTTGATCCAAGAAGAATGAAGTCCTTGACAACTTCAATTATTTTCTCCATTGATAAGAATGTTATAGGTCCAGTGGTGAAGATTTTTGTTTTCTTTACATTGAGATGCAATTCATAGCGAAGACTGTGGTCTTTGATCTTCATCAGTAAGCATTTTAAGTCCTCTTCACTTTCAGCAAGCATGATTGTATCACCTGCATATCACAGGTGAGTAGTTAGGTCCCTATTATCTGGCTCCCATCATACTCTATGGTCACCTGGATCCCTAGGGCTTTTGCCTGCCTTCTTCCACTTTTCCTCTTGAGATCCAGTTCAAGCTCTTCCCAACCTGCTTTGCTCTGGGTTTGTCTACACAGTATCTGTCTCCTATTGGCGATCCCATAAAGTTACCTTTCTATGTTCCTCACCTGTAAATGGCACTAACTTTGTCTCAAGTTGTCCTTGCAAAGCTTGTAGCAAAATGTGTACAGTTCATAAATTTTCTCATTTGCTATTTTCATTCAGTTTCTTCTTTCTTTGGTGTTCAGTGTAATTCTTCATCTTTTTTTTTTTTTTGCTGTTCTGGGTTCCCAGATTTTCATCTGTATCTGTTTCACAGAGCTTTGCTGTAGGGGAATAGTATGGTGTTTGTGACTAAGCTGCCATCTTATTCTGTCGTCTGACCTTATTCATCCATTTTCACATCTCTACCAGTATTTGTTTGTGTGTATTTGTGTGTATATCTAGTTCTATGCAATTTGATGCCTGTGTTACTTTTAAAATACAAATTCTAGACAGCTCCAAGAAAGTAGAATACTGATAAATTAGCTGATGCCTGTAGGACATTACACTGAACTCACCTGATAATTTCAAGTTGAAAAATACACATATATTTTTTAAATAAAGAGAAATACTGCATCTTTGTCTAAAATACTTTAATTTTTTGGTCCCTAAAGTTCCAGTTAACTGTGTCATGTACTAATGTTTGATTTCTAAGTGATGACCTAAAATCTCTCTTGGTGGATGAAATGCTTTGATTCTTTGTAAAATAATAAAGATACCCTTGTAGGTGATTGCACATGGAAATCAGTTAAATAGCCCATGTATAGTTGGAAAACATACAATCAGACAGCTCTTTAGAAGCCAAGATGGCTAAACTTTGTCTCTCATACTTTAGAAATATTATCAGAAGGAACCAATCCCTCAAGAAGGACATCATGCTTAGTAAAATGTGGGTCATCAAGAAAGAGGAAGATTCCCATTAAAATGGATTTACCCAGTGGCAGCAGCAATAGGCTCAAGTGTGACAGCAATTGTGAGGATGGTGCTGGAGTGGGCAATGTTTAGTTCTGTTATGCATAGGGTCACTATGGTTTGGAACAAACTCAATGGCACTTAACAATGATATGAAAACCAATAGTAAGCTGTTTTATAATATAAGTAGGTATAACAATCTGACATTTAATAATTAGAGACAAGTGTAAATGGGTTAAGATGTTTGTAATCTTTTTTAATTAGTATATGATTTTTAACTAGTAATATGAATTATACATAAATTTATCAAAATCCAAATCCTGACAGAAAAGTTCAATATTATTAACAGGTTTCTATTTAAGTAATTTAATGAGCTCTGGTAATGTAGTTGTTATGAGTCAGGCTGCTAACCTCAAGGTCAGCAGTTCAAAACTACCAGTCATTCCATGGGAGAAAGATGAGACTTTCTGTTCCTGTAAAGATTTACAGCTTCAGAAACCCTATGCTGGGAAGCTATGGGTCAGAACCGACTCTTCAACATACCTCTACCATGACTACCATCATCTAAGTAATTTAATGGCTGATTTTATTTTTACATCTACTCTCTGTATTCCAGAAGAATGGCTTCTGAATCATAGCACCATGTTTATATGAAATGTGTTCTATTGAATTACAATGTAGATGTGTCCAGTTATCTGATGATATGCCAACTATAGGATATTTTGATTTCAAAGAATTTTGATTGCTACTCAATTTGCTTTATTTGTCTTTTCTCAACTAAAGAATAATAGCTTTTTTATGAAAGGAAAGATCAAAAGGAGAACCTTTTCAGCTAACCTTTCTGGTTTTATGATTACCTGTTATGATCAAGTAAGGAAGTAACTGACACACAATCTAGGGAAGAGTTACCTTTGTTCTAACTGGTGTTTTGGATCAATCATATCCTGTTCTCTGTCCTACACCTAGAAAGTAAGCTGAGCTAGAAACGATGAGAAATCCCATCTGTTTAAAAAATTATTCTTAATTGGCCATTTTAATCACATAGTCATGGTTTAGTTGTTATATGACAAATACATAATAAGACTCAGTGGAAAAATATACGAAAACATATTATCTATATATATTTCACAAAAAATGATTTGGATCATGCATTCTTTAAATTACTTTAATCAATACTTTCCTGTATTAAAACACATAACTTTGATTTAATTAAAATGATAAATACTTCATGAATACTATGGACTGATTTAAATCTTATATTTTTCATATACATTGCAATAACATTATTTCATTACCTTTTCTCTTCCCAGCATAGCTGCCAAAGATCTGCATTTGTGATTATTTGGATCATATTATTTATCTACATTTCTTTCTTTTTTTAAGGTAGAATAAGCCATGTGTTTTTCATTTTTCTCAATGTGCTTCCAAAACTATACAAGTGAATTTCCAATATATCTTTGTGGAAATGAAATAATCCTGCTTTTTAGATATGTATGAAAATTAAGTGATGAAAAAGCATTAGCCCTTCAAAAAAAGTTTTATATTTGCATTGCTCATTTGTATATTGTTCATAACTGATCTCTTTAAAAGTACAAATTATATTTCACATGGAAAAAATGATTGCTTTGTAAGTGATGGAAACCAATCAAAGTACAGTTACAGGAAGAAATATAGCAATAAATTAAAATGTCAAGCTTTTAAGTTGTTTTGCTAAAAGCTTTAAAATCACTTGCATTTTTGGGAATTGACAGCGTCAATTTAGTGCCTACTTTTAAAGATCATTTTGAAGCCTGAGTTATTTGTCAGGTGTGATTTATTTAAGACAATAAACTTAGATTATTGAGTTGAACAAATAACTGTTTGGATGCCCGCCAAGCATTTAGAGAGAATGACTGAATATAATGACACTAGATCACTCAGAGGGATGAATAATCAAAAGTCGTGGGATGAAATTAACATTGTTCACAAGCTGTATCTCTTCCTCTCTTCTTTGTGAATAGTGAGCAATAGGGAACTGAAAAGCATCATGGGAAACATTGGCCTTGCATTACAAAATAACAGCAGTAAATATACCTTATATTTGCATAATGCATTCCAACTCACATATGTATTATCTCATATTCCATCAGAATCAAACTTTGAAGTAGTTATAATTGCAGATGAGAAAGCTTAGTTTCCAGAAGTTTATGTGATTTACTTAAGGAATATGCAGTAAAGTGCAGAGCTAGAATTTGAACCCAGTTCTATTTCTTGATGAAGCAAAAGGGATTAGAGGAAAAGCAAAGATGCAAGTACATTCAGAAGACAGGCATTGCATTTGAATCCTAGTTCTGTCACTTACTAGCTTTAGCTTTCCTCAGATAAGTTACTTCATGTTTCTGACCTTTAGCTCTCTCACTTGTAAAGTCTGAATAATAATGGTCAAGACCATTGGCTTTGAAATTTAACTGCCTGCTTTCCAGTCTCAATTATAATATTTAATAGTGCCTGATCTTGGAAAAATTCTATAGCTACTTTGTGATTTTTTTTTTTTTTTTTTCAAAATAATACCTATTCTTTAGGGCTATTGGAGTCCTGGTGTGGCCCTGTAGAATAAGCACTGAACTGCTAGGTAATTTTAACCACAATGTTGGCAGTTCAAACTCACCAACTGCTCCTTGGAAACCCTATACAAGGTTGTTATGAGTTGGAAATGACTTGACAGCACTTAAAAATAACAATGCTGTATGGGAAGTGGTGGCTGGTAGGCAGCAATTAAACCAGTAATGAGTTGCACTCAAGTCAATTGACTTAGGTGACTCTATGTGTGTTAGAGTGGAATTGCACTCCATAGGATTTTTTTGTTTTGTGTTTTTGAATTTTATTGTGAATTGAGTGATAGTTTACATGGGAGAACATTGATTTTATAATCATAGTTTCATTGCAATGCTTACAATCTCCTCCATGCATCATCATTCAACAGATTCCTTCTGGGGTTTTTTGTGTGTGTGTGTGTGTTGGGGGGGGTGGAGGGTGGGGAGGAGGGGAGATTGAAAAGGAATGTGCACAAAAACAATCTGGGATATATAATAATTTAAACAACCAAAAGGCACGTTCTACAAGTCTGCCTCCTGGCCACCAGCACTCAGTCTTTCTCTTTCCATGAGTCTAGAGTTCTCACCTGCTCTCCCTCTCCATGACCTCATCTCTGCCTCCATCTCTGGTGTTGCTGCTTCTATGGATACAGTCCCACATTCCACTTGTGTTCTTCTCCCTTGATGTTCCTAGGGTCTTCTTCCTGTACTATAAGATTAACTACTCCCCCCTTTTTGCTACAAAACTTCTACCTTTACAGTTGTGACAGTCATAATTAGTCATGGTAACAATTACTCACTATTGAATCATAAGAATCTTATCCCCATGTCTTTTCACTAGACCTGCGTAGTGAAAACTAGTCAGTGGGAATGCCACCTTTCCCCGTACACTCTTAAACTAAATTCATTCTTGAAAACTTTTAAGCCTGTCAGTTCATGCCTTTATTACCCCCTCATTTTAGGTAGCCAATGTCTAAGTTGCCCATCCCTATCAACCCTGTATACAGAGGGGATAAGATTATGTGATATGAAGACTCCTTCCTCTCAGTTGTATTTTGAGCTACTACATCCATAAGCAAGGAGCTCTGGTGGCGTAGTGGTTACGAATCGGCCTATGAACATCAGAGTCAGCAGTTTGAAACTACCAGCTGTTCCGCGGGAGATAGATGAGGCTTTCTGCTCCCGTAAACATTTACAGCCTTGGAAACCCTATACAGGGTCGCTATGAGTCGGAACCGACTCCACGGCATGTAACAGCAACAACAACAACATCAATAAGTATAAGTCAAGTTTATCAAATTGTAGCAATTTATACTTGTTTCCTTTATCAAAGTTTTTTTTTTTTTTTAAATCTTCCTCTAGTCGAGTTCTGATCATCAAGCCATTAAGGCTAGGTCAAATGGGTACTCTCTGCCAGTTTGGGCATTCTTGTGCATCTCCCCTTACTTCATATCAGCTGGATGCTTCACTATCAGCCCTAGCCCTCTGTATCTGTGTCCTTGTTCATGGGCTCAGGAGTCCCGAGGTTTCACTACACATCAGACCAACCAGTCCTTCCTCTTCTCTCGCTCATCTTCAAGTCAATGAGAGTCTATGGGACATGCTGAACTTAGGTTATATCTTCATTGCTGCCTCTCTCCCTCTTCCACTTACCAGTAGATTAATGTGGTCACCACATGCTTATATGCCTGCTCATGTGTTCACTTTGAGTTTTAGTCTTGGAAGGGTGTTTTCCCTGAAGGGAATTGATTTCTTGCCTTGATGGCTCCCAGGTGAAGAGGTTTCTTTTTCTTAAAGTAGCCAATTTGTCTGCCATTTTTTATTTTTCCTGCTGGTCTTTCTTTCAAGAAGTATCTTCTGTTCCTCTAGCTGCTCTCGGCTGATCCGCTTGTCCTTTCAAGTGGGGCTTGAAAAGTTTCTGGATGGGCCTCAGGATTCCACCTAAGATCCTATATGCTACAAAAGCTCTGCAAGAAGCATATTTCACTGGGCAACTTCTAGCACCCCTTTTAGGAATTCCAATCAGTTATATGCTGAAGAAGGGCTTACAAGCTTTCTGTAATCATGCTTCTGATATTCCTTTCCATCCCACTCAAGTGTCTATTTTACAATAGTAGGCAAGGAAAACCAATATTCATAAGACAGTCAGGCATCTTAGTATTATTTCCCCTCTTCAGACTATGCCTCAATCCCTGTGTCACATAGCCCAGTTTGTTCCAAGTTTGAGCATGCATCACTATTTACCTCTGTCCCATTTAGCCCATGCAAACCTGCCTAAGTGCTCTCCTTTCTACCTTGTTCTTCTAGCCATCTCCCCCTTCTTGTGTATTGTACTCCCCAACACCCAAACTATGATGTGTCTATCCCCTACCCTGTGCTCTACCATCTCCTCCCTCCTCCCTGTTCCCCCTGTTCCCCTCTTCCCATAACCAATAAACTTTTTATTTTTCTCCCCTTTTGGTGTGGGTATTTTTTCTTAAGATTTTACAATAAAGGTCTTATGCAATATTTGTCCTTTTGTGACTAATTTCACTCAGCATAATGTCCTCAAGGTTCATCCATGTTATGTGATGGCTTGCCGCTTCCTTGTTATTCTTCAAAGTAGCATAATATTCCATCGTGTGGGTCTATCAAAGTTTGTTTATCCATTCTTTTGTTGATGGACACTTAGGGTGAATAGCGGACACTATTGTGAATAGTGTTGCTATGAGCATTGGTGTACATATATATCTCATGTTATGGATCATATTTCTTGTGGATATAAACCAAGTAGAACAATTTCTGGATCATAAGGTATTTCTACTTCCAACTTTATGAGGAAGCACCATACTGTTTTCCAGAGTGACTGTACCATTTTGCATTCCCACCAGCAATGTAGGAGGATTTCAGTCTCTCCACTTCCTCACCAGCATTTATTGTCCTCTGCTTTTTTGAACTTTGCTGTTATTGATGGTATGAGATGATAGCTCATTTTTGCATCTCTCTGATGGCTAAGGATCATGAGCATTTCTTCATACGTTTGTTGGCTGCCTGAACGTCTTCCTTGGTGAAGTGTCTGTTCATGTCCTGTGCCCATTTTTTAATTGGGTTATTTGTCTTTTTCTTGTAGAGGTATTGTGGTTACCTATATACTTTAGAAATTAGTGCTTTTTCTCATATGTCATTGCAAAAGATTTTTTCCCATTCTGTGTTTTCCGTTTTTACTCTTTTGGTGAAGTTTTTTGATGCATGTAAGTTTCTGATTTTTAATATGTCCCACTCATCTATGTTGACTTCTTTTGTTTATACAATTTTTGCAATGTTTGGTAGTCTGTGTGTGCCTTGTAATGTTGTTGTTAAGTGCCGTCGAGTCGATTCTGACCCATAGAGACCCTGTATAGAAGGTTCCCAAGGGACAACTGGTGAACTTGAACCACCAATCTTGAAGTTCAAATGAATTTGCAGTCTGACGCATTAGCCCACAGTGTCACACCAGGATTTAGAGCCCTTAAATTTGTCCCTGTTTTCTCACTGATGACCTTTATTATTCTGGGATTCACATTTAGGTCTTTAATCCATGATGATTTGGTTTTTATATATGGCGTGAGGTAAAGGTCTTGTTTTAATCTTTTGCATATCAATTTCCAGTTCTGCCACCACCATCTGTTGAAGAGACTATCTCCTCCCCATGCAATGTGCTTAGGCCCTTTGTCAAAGATCAGTTGGCTGTATGCGGATGGGTTAATTTCTGGATTCTCAATTCTGTTCCATTGATCTATGCATCTTTCATTGTACCAGTACCAGGTTGTTTTGACCACTGTAGCCATGTAGTAAATTTTGAAATCAGGGAGTGAGAGGCTTCCAATTTTGTTCTACTTCTTAAATAATGCTTTGCTTATCCTGGGTCTCTTTCTTTTCCATATAAAGTTTGTAATTGTTTTTCCATGTGTTTGAAGAATGTTGTTGGAATCTGGATTGGGATTGCATTATATGTGTAAATTGCTTTGGGCAGTATTGACATTTTCACAATATTAAATCTTCCTATCCAGGAGCATGTTATATTCTTCCATTTTTGTAGGTTTCTTTTGGTTTCTTGTAGTAGTGTTTTGTAGTTTTCTTTGTATATGTCCTTTGTTTTTCTGGTTACATTTATACCTAAATATCTCATCCTTTGGGTGGCGATTGTAAATGGTATTGCTTTCCTAATTTCCTTTTCAGTACTATCATTATTTGTATAGAGGAGTCTGATTTTTGTATGTTGATCTTGTATCCTGACACTTTTCTGAATCTTCCGATGAGTTACAGTAGCTTTTCTGTAGGGTTTTCAATGGGTGTTTTTTGGAAGGAGATTTCCATGCTTTTTTTCCTAGTCTGCTTCAGACTGAAAGCTTCACAGAAACCTGCTCACCATGGGTGAAACCGATGGTATGTAAAATAGCAGTAGCATTGCTTCTAGCATCATAGTAACATGTAAGTCATCATAGTATAACCAACTGACAGATAAGGGGTGGAAACATATTAAAATTAGAGATGGATTTTGTTTAGTATTCATGGTGTGAGTCCTGTAGGATAAGCACTGGATTGCAAGGTCTGTTTGAACTGCAAGTTCTGTGGTTCAAACTCATCAACCACTCCTCGGATACCCTATACAGGGTAGCGATGAGTCAGAACCAACTCAAGGGCACTTCACGCACAACAACATTCATAAAATAATGTTAAAATAAAAATATATCCAAGTATTTAAGAATTGTTTTTATGTGATATGAGTGGCTTGCAGGAAGAAGCCATCCTTATAAACTAGATTAGCCCTTTCTTGCTTTTTGGATAGACTCTCTTAATAATTAGCATTTTCCTTAGGTAGCTTCTTGGAGAGGTTTGGCTAGAAACCTTATGTTTTGTTTCTCAACTGTCTTATTGGTTTTAAAGTATTGTGAACATAGAGACTTTGTAATTTTGACTGTTAGTAAAAAGCTAAAAGAAATGTTTGCTGTTTGTGGTGTAGGAGAGTAGGAGTTAGGATGTATTGTGACTTAAAGATAATGACAAAATATATGCTACAGATTTTAGTCAGCAACTGGGCAATTAGAGTTTATTTGTTTCTGAAGCTGGAGAAGGTAACTTCTGAGAAGGCTAGGAAAGAGAAAATGTTTTCTTATTGAGTGAATGGTGGTTGTGTGTCATCAAGTTGCTTCCAACTCATAGCAACCCCTTTATAGGCTACATAAAAGTACCTAAAGTTTCATAGTCAAGAACAAAGCAGCAATTCCCCTATACTAATAATTTCTCAAAACCTCTAGTTAAATTTCTATCCACATTCCTACTGTTCCCACAGCTCTTGTTTGTTTCTTTGCTATCTTCCTGGTGCCTCAGTGTCTCCTGTTGAAACTAAGCAGGATGTTGATTGTAAGATTGTTTTTTAGCTATCTTTCAGGTGCCTCAGTGTCTGGAAACTAAAGAGGATGTAATTGACAAAGCTTTTAGCTGATGTGGCTTTTCCTAATGGTGAAACTCATTGTTGATGTAAAAAGCAACTATTATAACGTTACATGATTAAATTTAGTGTGAGAGTGTCTAAATGTAATTTTAATTTTTACTATGATTATAGCAAATTATCAAGTGAATATATAGAAAATTATTAAAGAACTTCTTATAATAAGATCAAAATTGAGCCATGCACAAAAGGAAAAAACAAGAACTGCAAGGCCTAGAGCATGAGGTTCTGCTCGGGGCTTTGCCATCCAAGGAGACACTCATTGTCGCTTTGCTAAACAATGAGCTTTTCATGCTTAGGGTCTCTCACCCGTTCCATTCCTTGATGGCATGGCTTCCACCAGGCTACATTTGTGGGAGTAGAATGCCCCACCTTTCTCCTATGGAGCAACTGGTAGATTTGAACTATGAGCTTGATGTTAACAACCCTGTTCATAATCCACTGTGCTATCAGCCCTCCTATTCTTACTGAGTCTTTTTAGGACTCCTGGTATGGTGCTGTAGTAGAAGCGCTGAACTGCTAACCCCAAGGTGGGCAATTCAAACCTACATGTTGCTTTTCAGAAACCCTATATATGGTTTTTATGAGTCAGAATAGACTCCATGACACTTAACAACAACGATAAGAGTCTTTTACCTTCTAGATTTTCACTCAGTGTTTGTCCTATCAGTTCTTATAGATATCACTGAATCTGATTTAGGGCTTTAAAATCTCCTTGGGCATTACAATTCAGGGGAAGGAGTCCAACTTCCAGGTCTTCTCATAACCAGACTTTGTTACTATTGTTGCTGTTAATTGCCATTGTGTCAGTGGAGATGACAAAGCACTCGACTACTAACCAAAAATGTGCCAGTTGAATCTAGAGACACCTTTGGAAGACAGACCTAGTAATCTGCTTCCAAAAGGTCACAGTCTTGAAAACATTATAGACTGCAGTTCTACCATGAAACACAGTGTTACCACAACTCAATGGCAACTGATATTGGTAGTCACTCTTACTATGACCCTAGAAGGTAGAATGAAGAGCCTGGCAGAGGAAGGCTAGAAGTTCCCTTTATCTTTATATGAAGGATACATAAGGCACTGCTGTTGTTGTTAAGTGCCGTCAAGTTGGCTCTGACACTTAGTGACCCTGTATAGGGTTTCTGAGAAGTGACTGGTGAGCTTGAACCTCTGACCTTGTGGTTCAAACCAACTTTGCAGTCCAGCACATTAACCCACAGTGCCACACCAGGACTATAGAGCAGACTATTTCTTTCAACAAACAATATTTAAGAGAAGATGTGGAAAGTTAGGATATTAATGGGTGTTTGTCCTCTACTCCACTAGCCAAAAGGGTAATTTTCTTAATTGTAGAAATACACTCTGCTCTTTGTAATAATTGGAATAAAATTCCTTGTAATTTGTGATTGATTGTTATGATAACTTGGACTTGAGACTAACAAATGTTTGCATTTCAAAAAATTGTTCACCTTTTAAGAAAACACAATTTTACAGCATGGGTACTTTTCTTCTTTTAATAAATCTGGAACTAACAGATGCCTCTACTGCAAAAATTCTACTCCCACAGTGTTTATATTAGAGAAGACAGTCAATTGGTTAGTTTTGAATACAATTAAACACTGTCCAAATGACAACTGTTTATACTTAAGAGAGAAAATTCAATTAAAAAAGCAAAACAAACAATGGAGATAATTTGTACAATGTGGTATATATTTTTTTAAAAAAATATTTCTGGTACTATTTTTTTTTAGAAAATGATTATTCATATAACAAGCAACAGCTGCTAGAAAATATCTAAACTTGAAATTTAAGAATTACGAACTGCAACATTATTGCCATTACCATCAATCCTAGAGACTTTATAAGCAGCACTAAACTAGTGAATTAAATATTACTGTAATTATAAATTTAATGATTACCTAAGGATACACAGATTTTCTTTCTTTCTTTTTTTTTTAATGAACTATGGGAATTTCTCTAAAGAACTGTGGCTTTATCTACACATCTCATTGGAGGCAGTCAAAGTGATGCCAATGCAGGATTTTAAAGTTTTAGAATCTTTAACTACTGTTTCTGAGTATATATTTAGGAGATTATTTGTACTTGAGGAAGATAATCACTACATTTCTATATAATCCTTTATAGATAATGAGGTGCTTTTAAATGTATTTATCCCATTGATCTATTCTGTAAAATAGATATTATTATACTTATCTGACAGATAAATTTACTGAGGCTTAATCATGTCAAAGCCATCCCAAACCTAGCTCCACTATCGCTTAGAAAAGATACGTAACTTTATGGGAAATGGAATATTATATTGCATATTTTTCCTTTTGTTCGTTCTTCTGTAAATAAGACCAAGCATACTTGTATCCAAGTTGTTACAAAGATTAGAAACAGTACTTTTAAATTTCCAATTTTCCTTTCAGTTCCTACCACCACCACCTTTATCAAGTTTTGTTCCATTTTGTCAAGTTTGTTTTTTCCTCTGATCCATCTGGCAAATACCAATTTTATTATATCTGTCATCTGTTTAAGAGCCGATAGATTTGAGACTTCTTTATCTGGGGAAGATGACATAGTTTTCTGAAGACCAATAATATGGTTAGGAATAAACAGAAAAGCCTGAGAAAATGTAAAAAATCTCGAATTTGAGACAATAATGAACTACTGAAGAAATTAGACAACAATGGCTAATATTCCAAAGAAGAGGTAACTGTGGAGAGGAAATGTTTTGCAACCTACTTCAGAGTATTTGCTGATTCTTGATACAAGCAAGAACAGTGGAATGTGTCTATACAGAAGCCTTGCTGAAGACAGAGAAATCATGTCATTTGACGGTCTAAAAGGACTGGAGAGATAAAATAAGAGTCTTGAGGACTTAAAATTACACACTAATTTTTGTTTATTCAAGGCATTTGTCAAAATCTGAAGCAACACAGTGCAAGAAATGGAAAGTTAGATGGGGTTCCGGTTTGCCAGAGTGGCCAGACGTGCTC
>NW_006408532.1:32658238-32664335 GCF_000296735.1 Chrysochloris asiatica | reverse complement strand
TCACTCAATCCACAATAAAAACCTTAAATTAAAAAAAAAAAAAAAAGAAATGGAAAGTCAATCCTGAAAATCTCTGAAAAACACAGACATTTCCACAGCTTCACTGAATGGGAAGAAGTTTCCACAGTTTTATAAAACACAGGTTAAAGCTGATAAAAATTTCTAAGACACATCATTATTTTATATAACAGAGAGAAAGAAATGCTGTTAATGAATGTGATGCCTCAACAATAGTTTTAACAGCCTCCTGTTTGCTCTGAAATTTCCCTTGTGTATCCTAAGGAATTCATTAATGTTTGGGGCACAGGTAAACAAATCATGTTCTCAGCTGGAAACCCTGGCACACTACACTCTAGGAACAACAGTGAGCCAAAAATCAATCAAGGTGTGGTATTTGAGGATAAAAGCACTGGACCACATACTCCGTTTGAATCACAAGGTCAGTGGTTCAAATTCACCAGTGCTCGTTGGAAACCCTATACAGGGTAACTAAGAGAGGAAACCAACTTGACAGCACTGTACAACAACAAATGTAACTCATCCTTAACTTTGCTCAATCCTAGGTTAGATTAAAAAGTTAGTTCTCACTCTGTCCAGCAGAGGAAAGAATGAATTCTGACTGGCAGAAGAGTACATGATCATGTGCAATGCTCAGCATTCCACCCAAAGCTGCAAGACTTGTTGTCAAGAGATCAAGACTTAAAACTGACAACCAAGACACACAAAAAGGACAACATAAACTCACCAGTGAGTTAGATATTGGAATTATCAGACAGTGACTTTAGAGTAAGTATGGGTAATATGTTCACAAAAATAGAGTAGAATACGTATACTTTGGGAGTCTTGATGTGACACTAGAATATCACTGGACTGCTAACCTTCAGTCTCTGGTTCAAAACCACCAGCCATTCCTTGGAAACCCTATACAGGATCAGTGTGAGCCTGAATTGATTGGATGGCACATAACAACAGCAATTTGTTTATTTTACCAGAGAATTAGAATCTATACAAAATAATCAAATGGAAGCTATTAAATTGAAATATAATATTTGAAATTAAGAAGTCAATAAATGAATCTGGAATAATGAATATATGAATGAATATATTAAATAAGTGAATCTAATAGCAGATTAAATATGCCAGAGGACAGGAACCGTGGCTTAAAATATAGGTCAAGAGAAAATATGAAAATTGAAGCATCAAGAAAAAATAGGAGGGAAAATTAAATCGATGACAAAGACAAGTGGGACAGGATTAAAACTCATATAGACCTGTAATTAGAGCCAAAGAAGAGTAGAGAAAGGTTCTGACAGAAGACGTGCCGTTAATGGTCATGAACTTTCCAAAATAGATTAAATACATTAACTGATTTATTTAAGAACATCTGCAATTCTTAAGCAAGATAAATATAAAGAAAACTACATTACTGCTAAAGGATAAAAAAGAGACTGATTAATGACTTTTCAGTAGAAGTAACTGAAGATGGGGGAAAATGGAATGACTTATGGAAAAGTAGCGGGAACAATTGCCACTCCAAGGGGTAATGTGACGTGTCAGGAGAGAAGCGGCCTCCCACAGACCTCTTGGATTTCCTGCCTGAGTGTGGGCGTGTGCTCCCCCTACAGGCTGTGTCCAGTTCCTACAATATTATTACCAGAGGGAATGCCTGTACCGCCTGCTAGCTCTTGGGGAGCGGAACCACCTGGACCTCACTGTGGGTGAGTAGCTGGGCCCAGGCAGCAGACCCTCCCAGGTCCTTAGGCTTCGCCCCCATCCCCTCCGGACTCTCCCCAGTAACCCTGCAGCCGCCATCCTTCTTAATTAATGGATTCCATTGCAACTATCTCATGGGTCTCGTGTCGGGGCCTCCATCTTGTCCTCCTGAGATGTTTATACATCATGCTTCCCTAGTGCAGTGCATATTCTCATGATATCACCATGAGGATGCATATAGCGGGCAATCTGGATAAGCATGTCACTGGGGATTCGTGCTTTGTGTTCGGATATATCGTCTAAACTTTATGGGAACGTGACCTTAACAGAATCTCGCTTTTGAGATGGCCGTGTGCTCTGGATTGATTCCTCAACTGAGTGGAGTGATGGGTATAATCTACCATGAAATATCCTTACACTATAGTCCCAAGGAGAAATAGCGATCATGTGATCTACACTATCTGTGGCACAAAGGTCAAATTTCTCAGTCTGACCTTTAGGAAGCTACATCTATAGTTCTGTGACAATATTTAAAACTTTGTTTCATTACATATGTATCTGGTTCCACAGTCGCCCATGGGTATACTAGCCTTAACCTTATTCCAAATCTTTGCTGGTCATTTTTGCCTTTCCAGGAATATTTTCACTTTTATTCCAGATTTTGAAGTCCAACTTCTCTTTGTCCAAGAATTATACTTTTATTTCATAGCCTTCTCAGTCCTCTGTTAAAGTCCCACAAGCTCCAAATCATTCACTTTCATTTTTATATAAACTGTTGTGTAGCCAAGTATTAGTTTTATAACTATTGTATCATATCAGATTTAAACTGGCAAAAATTCCAAGACACATTATTTTATATACTAGAGAGAAAGAAGGAAAGCTATGCTGTCAATTAAGTTATGCTATATAATGCAGCATTGATGGACTTAAGTGTGGCAACAGTAGTGAGGTTGGCCCCGTTCTACTGTGCATGGGGTCGCTATGAGTCGGTTCTGACTCGATGGCACCTGACAACAACAACATATAATGCCTTAACAATAGTGACAACATTCATCTGTTGCTCTGAAGTTTCTCTTGTCTATTCTAAAAATAATGTTTTCTGCCCTCATTTGCATCACTTAGTATGCAATCCTTTACATGTATATCAGTAACTAATTGCAACACATCTTCATTTTAAAAATATCTTATTATGTATAAGGTTAAAGTTTACACATCACATTAGGTTCCCACTTAACAATTTCTATACAAATTATATTCAGCAATATTGCTTACATTTTTGTTAATGTGTCATATTCTGTTCTGGTTGTACCACTTCCAGTATTCTAGTTTCCCTACCCCCCTTAGCTTCTCATCTTCTCTTTAGAGTAATTTTTAACCACTTAAAATCATATAGCTGATTTTTTAAAGGAGCTCATTATTCTTTATTTTGAGTCAATCTGTAATTTAGCTTAAAGGGATCATTTTAGTTTAAGGTTTAAAATGTTCTCAGGGTAATAGTCTTGGTAGTCCTCTAGTCTCAGTGAGTCCAAAATGACTGAAATTGTTTTAAAATTGAGTTATATTCCACAGCGTTCTCCTGTTCTATAACAACTCACCTATGGTGATCCTGTTCAGAATCGCTTGTAGTCGTACTTGGGCACTACCTTTTTCTTCTGATCTTAGGGTAGATAAGGCCAGGGTTCAAGTAGATTGTGGTGCTGTAGGATAAGCAGTGGACGGTTACCTGCAAGGTTGGTAGTTCAAACTCACCAACTGCTCCATGACAATAACAATAACAATAACTAATCCTGAAGACTACTTTCTTCAGTCTTTTGTTTCCTTCTTTCTCTTTTGTTTCAGAATAATAAAGACCAATGTTGTTGTTGTTAAATGCCGTCAAGTTGTTCTGACCCATAGTGACCCTCTAGAGGGTTTCCAAGGAATGACTGGTGAGCTTGAACCACTAACCTTGCAGTTCAAACAGACTTTGCAGTCTAGCGCATTAACCCACAGCGCCACACCAGGACTCCAAAAGATATTATCTTAAATGACTGTTTGCAAACTTTTAAGACCCAAACACTGCTCAACATTTTAGGAAGCAGAACATACACTTTAAGAACTACATTATGTCAATTAACTGGGTTGTTGGGAGAGACCATGGTCTTAAGCTGTCAAACCCAGAAAACCAATCTGGTGAGGTATTTTGTCATATTTAAAAATTTTCTGCAGTCCTGGTATGGTGCTATAGGATAAGCACTGGACTGTAAGGTCGGTTTGAACCGACCTTCAAAGTCAGCGATTGAAACTCACCAGCTGCTCCTTGGAAACCTTATACTGGTCACTATGAGTCAGAACTGGTGGAGTCCTGGTGTGGCGCTGTGGGTTAATGTGCCAAACTGCAAAGCCGCTTGAACTGCAAGGTCGGTGGTTCAAGATCACCAGCCGCTCCTTGGAAACCCTATACAGGGTTGCTATGAGTTGGAACTGACTCAGTGGCACTTAACAACAACAACTACGATAGTTGTTACGAAATCAGCTCGATGGTAGTGGACTTATTTTCTGGTTTGGGATACCAAAACAAGTATTTGCTTCATTTGTAGTAAAGTGTTTTGTTTCAGTGTCCTGTTGTTTGTTTCAATGTACTTTTTTTACATTCACAGTAATGTTTCATTTCACTGATATAATGTAGGATCACATTTTAATGACATTTTAAATGTATTTAAGCTCACCTTATATATGCCAATATACCCAATTAGGATCAAGTCTTGAGCTAGTTTATAACTGATACCTATATTCAGAGTTTAGCCTGGCCAATGCCAACTCTATAACATATTTCAATCTGAGATCTTATGATCAAGGAAATATGATATTTCTACCCTCCAAAATTAGATTGTAACTTCCAAGAGGGCTTGAGCTATTTCATCACTTTGTTTGATATAATGGTTTAGATTCTAGCACAATGCTGTGAATACAGCAGACAGAATAGACATTTTTGAATTAAGTGAAAATGAGAAGTAATGCATCATTATGCCAGCTTACATTCCTGTCTATCAATATTATCCAAGATTTATCTTTAAATATTGTTGTTGTTAAGTGCTGTTGAGTCAGATCCAACTAATAATGACCCTGTATAGGGTTTCCAAGGAGCAGCTGGTGAGTTTGAAGCACCAACCTTGTGGCTCAAACCAACCTTGAAGTCCAGTATTTTACCCCACAGTGCCATTCCATATTATTTATTCCTCTAAGGGTTGGTGAATATTTATGAAGGACCCATTTGTTTCCCAATCAGAGTATCCTTGAAACAACACATTGTATATCTGAGCAGAGTTGTCACCCTACCTGCTTTTCCCTTGCCAACAAACAAGTGTCCTCTTTATTTCATTGCGTGAGAGTTAATTCCATGAGATTTCTGTCTAAAATCACAGGATCTTGAAACTTCTCTAGAAAAGCACTGTATAAAACTCAGAATTTTGGTGTTCACTAGAGATCAGATGACATATTGCATTGGGCAAATCTGCTGCACAGGAACTTTAAAAAAGTGTTGAAGAGCAGAGATGTCAGCTTGAGGACTAAGGTGCACCTGACCCAAGCCATGATATTTTCAATAACCTCACATGGATGCAAAAGCTGGACAGTGAATAAGGAAGATCGGAATTGATGCCTTTGAGTTGTGGTGTTTTAGGAGAATACTAAAAGTGCCATAGACTGCCAAAAGAACCAATAGATCTGTTTTGGAAGAAGTGCAGCCAGAGTGTTCCTTGGAGGCCAGGATGGCTAATCTTCACCTCTCATACTTTGGACATCTTGTCAGGAGGGAACAGTTGCTAGAGAAGGATGTCATGCTGGGTAAGATGGAGGGTCAGAGAAAAAGAGGAAGACCCCCAACGAGATGGATTGGCCAAGTGGCATCATTGATGGCATCAAGTGTGGCAGCGGTAATGATGTTGGCCCAGGATCAGACATTATTTTGTTCTGCTGTGCATGGGGTCACTATGAGTCGATTCCGACTCGATGGCACCTGACAACAACAACAACAACAAGTTCTCTTTTAATTTACTAGTAACTGTTGAAAGGAGACTTAAGAGTACAGTGGTTATGCATTTGGCTGCTAATCAAAATGTCAGCGGTTCAAACCTACCAGCTATTCTTCAAGAGAAAGATGTGATAATAAGTTCCTATCAAGATTACAGCCTATAGGACAGTCTATTCTAGCCTGCAGGCTTGCTGTGAGTTGGAATCAACTGAATGACAAAAGGTTTAGGGCTTATTTATTTGTATATGTTGAAACTATTATTTGTGATATAGACGCACTATTACAGTTGCTCGGCACAGTCATATCCTTAAATCATTTATGTAAAGTATGCTTGTTGTTAGGTGCCATCGAGTTGGTACCAACTCATAGAGA
>NW_006408532.1:32655223-32657293 GCF_000296735.1 Chrysochloris asiatica | reverse complement strand
ACAATTAAATGTTCCAGAATACTCAGCAACAGCTGCCTCTTGGTCCGTGTACAGATTCCTCATGAGCACAATTAAATGTTCCAGAATACTCATACCTCGCAATGTTGTCCATAGTTTATAATGATCCACACAATCAAAAGCCGTTGTGTAGTCAATAAAGCACAGGTAAACATCTTTCTGGTATTCTCTGCTTTCAGCCAAGATCCATCAGAAATCAGCAATGATATTCCTCGTTCCATATCCTCTTCTGAATCCAGCTTGGACCTCTGGAAGTTATTTGTCAATGTATGCTTGCAGCCATATCTGTATTATCTTTAATAAACTTTATTCACATGGGATATCAAAGATATTGTCCAATGATTTACACATTACGTTGGGTCACCTCTCTTTGGAATGGGCAAAAATATGGATCTCTTTCAATCAGTTGGCCTGATATTTATCTTCCAAATTTCTTAGCATAGATGAGTGACTGCCTCCAGTGCCACCTCACTTTCTTGAAAGACTGCAATTTTTATTCCATCAATGCTTGGTGCCTTGTTCTTTGCTAATTCCTTCAATGCAGCTTGGGACTTCTTCTTTCAGTATCAATTGCTCTTGGTCATATGCTAGGCTTTTTGAAATTCTATTTTTGATGCAAATAATCTTAAAAATCAGAATCAGGTAATTCCAAGTCTAGTAATTTTACTTCTTCAAATGGATTGATGTTTACCTGACAATGGCTGGGTGATTGTTGTTGTTGTCAGGTGCCATCGTGTCGGAATCGACTCATAGCAACCCCATGTACAGCAGAAGAAACAATGTCTGATCCTGGGCCAACCTCACTACTGCTGCCACACTTGACGCCATCAATGATGCCACCTGACCAATCCATCTCGTTGGGGGGTCTTCCTGTTTTTCTCTGACCCTCCACCTTATCCAGCATGACATCCTTCTCCATCGACTGTTCCCTCTGGACAATATGTCCAAAGTATGAGAGACGAAGTTTAGCTATCTTGGCCTCCAAGGAGCACTCTGGCTGCACTTCTTCCAAAACAGATCTATTGGTTCTTTTGGCAGTCCATGGCACTTTCAGTATTCTCCTCCAACACCACAACTCAAAAACTCAAAGGCATCAATTCCTCTACGATCATCCTTATTCACTGTCCAGCTTTCGCATCCATATGAGGCTATTGAAAATACCATGGCCTGGGTCAGGCGCACCTTAGTCCTCAAGCTGACATCTCTGCTCTTCAATACTTTAAAAAGTTCCTGTGCAGCAGATTTGCCCAATGCAATACGTCGTCTGATCTCTTGACTGCTGCTTCTGCGAGTGTTGACAGTTGATCCAAGAAGAATGTAGTCCTTGATAATAACTTCAATCTTTTCTCCATTGATGAGAATGTTGTTTATTGGTCCAGTGGTGAGGATTTTTGTTTTCTTGACATTGAGATGCAATCCATACCGAAGGCTGTGCTCTTTGATCTTCATAAGTAAATGTTTCAAGTCCTCTTCACTTTCAGCAAGCAAGGTTGTAGCATCTGCATATCGCAGGTTGTTAACGAGGCTGGATGATAGGAAGGGCAAATATTTGAAAAGATAGTTCATAGAGCAAAACATCTATGGTAAAGTACCTTATTTAAGAAACAATTTGTAATATTTGAAAAACATTCATTTTACTTCAAAATTTAATCTTTAATTTTAGATCTTTTTAATCTATTAGCCAAAACAGGTCTTTGTATACTAAATATAAAACTAAACCTATTGCTGTTAAGTTGATTCTAACTCATAGTGACCCTATTTGTTGTTTTGTTTTTTTAAATGTTTTATTGTGAATTATATGGTAGTTTACATGGGAGAACATTAGTTTTACATTCATCCTATCATATATCATTTAATTGTCATGCTTACAGTCCCCTCCATACATCATCAACCAACCATACAGGGTATACCCTGCAAGTCTGCCCCCTCCCCCAGTAGTCAGCACATAGCGCCTCTCCCTCTCTGGTTCTAAAGTCCCAGCCACTCCATCTTTCCATGTCATTATCTCTGCCTCCATCTCTGGCATCATTGCTTCTCTGGGTAGGGTCCCGC
>NW_006408532.1:32636974-32637750 GCF_000296735.1 Chrysochloris asiatica | reverse complement strand
AAACCAAAAGCAAAATAAAAACCAATAGTGATAATGAGAGAAAAACAAAGCAGAACAACAACAGCAAAAAACAAAACAGAAAATACAACGATGGGGAAAAGGAGAAAAAAAAGGGGGGGGGGGGGGGCAGGCAAAAGGAAAAAAGCATAGCTTAATGTAAGTAAGTCTTTAATGCTCTACCTTTCTTTCAGTCCCTTCTGTGCTCTTCTCCTTGTTGGTATGTTGTGGAGTCGATCTTGACCCACAGCAACCCAGTATAGGATTTCCAAGGAGCAGCTGGTGGGCTGGAACCACAGTCCTTGCAGTTCAAAAAGCTTTGCAGTCAACCTCAGCAATACTGCTTTGTTATTTGTTGTAAACAACTACTCAAGGGTGTCTCAATTTGGGCTGGCCTGTGCTCTTGAATAAGGCAGGCTCTAATTACACACACAAAAGGGGGGGGCAGGCAAAAGAGAGGGAAAAAGCGTGGCTTAATGTAAGTAAGTCTTTAATGTTCTCTCTCTCTGTTTCAGTCCCTTCTGAGCTCTTCTCCTTGTTGGTATGCTGTGGAGTCGATCGTGACCCACAGCGACCCAGTATAGGGTTTCCAAGGAGCAGCTGGTGGGCTCGAACCACAGTCCTTGCAGTTCAAAAGGCTTTGCAGTCAGCCACAGCAGGACTGCTTTGTTATTGGTGGTAAACAACTACTCAAGGGCTGGCCTGTGCTCTTGAACAAGGCAGGCTCTAATCGCACACACCCACACAAAAAAACAATAAATAAAAGGGGGGAGGGACAG
>NW_006408532.1:32623585-32636604 GCF_000296735.1 Chrysochloris asiatica | reverse complement strand
AACTACTCAAGGGCTGGCCTGTGCTCTTGAACAAGGCAGGCTCTAATCGCACACACCCACACAAAAAAACAATAAATAAAAGGGGGGAGGGACAGACAAAAGAGAGGAAAAAAGCGTAGCTTAATGTAAGTAAGTCTTTAATGTTCTGTCTCTTATTTTAGTCCCTTCTGAGCTCTTCTCCTTGTGGGTATACTGTGGAGTCAATCCTGACCCACAGCGACCCAGTATAGGGTTTCCAAGGAGCAGCTGGTGGGCTTGAATCACATTCCTTGCTGTTTAAAAGACTTTGCAGTCTGGCTCATTAACCCACAGATCCATACAGCAGGATTGCTTTCTTAATGGTGGTAAACAGCTAGTCAAGGGCGTCTCAGCTTGGGCTGGCCTGCGCCTTTATGGATGGGCCCGAGGCTCGGAGGCTGGGCTGAGGGCTGGACTAGGCCAAAGAAGTCAAGGGTGGGGGCAGTCGCTGCAGGCAGATGGTGCGGCTATGTGTGATGACGTCTACAATGCCTCTCTCTGTCTCCCTGTGCAGTGAGCACCCCAATTTGCCCTGTATCCACGCCAACAATGCCCTATGTTGCAATGAGTCTCCCCCTTCTCCCCCCCTCTGGGATGGGCCACGCTAGTTCCTGTGGCCCCACTAGCTCTCCAAGAGCTTGAATGGGTCTGCTCAAGCCCTGCGCTTGACGCTTTGCAATGTGTGGGGTGGGAACCGAGCGCAGGCGGGTGGAAGCTCTAAATGCTTGTAACTCCTCAGCAGTTTGATTTTTTAAAAAAGCAAGCTCATAATGTTAAAGCCTAATGTTTTATGTTTAGACTGTCTGTCTACCAGGCGGGGGCTCCCCTGTGCGATACCACCCCGTATTCTCTGGAGCCTGTGTACCTGTGCTGCCCGGTCAGGGAAGCGCCGGAAGTTCCTCTCCAAATTCCTTATTGAAAGATTGTAAACCAGTCACTTCTTGCCTTTGAAGCCCCCCCCCATTTTGGGTAGCCAGTGTCCAAGTTGCCCATCCCTGTCTACTCTGTGTATGTAGGAGGTGTGAATGATCCTCGCTGTAAAGATTTGTTCCCTCTTTTTAGGTACTGCATCCATAGCTATAGGTCAAGTTCATCAAACTGTATCAGATTACTTTTTTTTCCCTCTTCTTTCTTCTTCTAATTGAGCTCTGATCATCTAGTCATTGAAGCCAGGTGAAGTGGGTATTATCTGCAAGTGTGGGTGTTCTTATACATATGCCCTCTCTTCTTATCAGCTGGATGCTTTACTCTCCACTCTAGTACTCTGTGGCTTTGTTGCTGACTCTGGACCTAAGAGTACCCAGGTCTTGCCACACTGCTGGCCAACCAGGTCTCCATCCGGGTTCACAGGAGTCTATTGAACATTATAGGGCTTAGTTCACAGCTTCAATGCTGTTTTTCCCTCACTTCTTATCAGTGATGAACGTGGCCACCAAACAGAGAGTGTATTCCCATTGAGTCTTAGTCTTGGAAGGGGGTTTGCTCTGAAGGGACTTGACCACTTGCCTTGATGTCTCCTGGGTGGACAATGTGCTTGTTCTTTTAGTAATCAGTTGGTCTGCCTATGTTGTTTTGTATTTTTCCTGTCGGTCTTTCTTTCAAGAAGTGGAGCTGGGTAAGCAGCTGGCTAAGAAGATTGAACCTGAGCTGGAGGGCACAACCCCGGTGACCTCTCACGACTCTTCCACCAATGGGCTCATCAACTTCATCAAGCAACAGCAAGCGTGAGGCCAGAAGCCAATAAACTCCTGCTCAGCAGCAGCCCCTGTTGTGATTGGTCCTTCTTGTCCATACTGCCACAGTCTGTACTGCACGGCCCCACCCCAGCCTGCCCAGAGCACCCTTGGGTTATGGGCTTAGACCACAATCCCTTGTGGGAAGCTGGTCTGGTGCCACTGCACCCCTCTCTCTCCATTGTCATCAGCCCTCTGTTTTGCAATTGATTGGAGTGTTTCAGTGCAGCTGATTTTTCAGACCCATGTCCACACTGTTCGCATCCCAGGTAGAAAAAATAAACATGCCACCAAGGAAAAAAAAAAAAGAAGAAGTATTTTCTGTTTTTCTAGCCACTCCAGGCTGGTCTGCTTGTCCTTTCAAGTGGAAATTTCCCTCCTCTGAAGATTCTGGATGCTGTTCAGGATTCCACCATTGGTTTTATGTAATGCAGAAGCTCCACACTAAGCCTCCTTCACTAGACACATTGTAGCTCCATTTTAGTATTCCAATCAGTTATAGAAGTCCTGGTGTGGTGCTGTAGGTTAATGCACCAGACTGCAAAGCCGTTTTAACTGCAAGGTCAGCAGTTCAAGCTCACCAGCCACTCCTCAAAAACCCCATGGCACTTAACAACAACAACAACAACAACAACACTCAGTTATAGGCAGAAGACGGACTTACAAGTTTTCTGTGGTGATATTTCTGGCTATTCCTTTCTCTCCCCCTCAAGTGTCTATTTTATAATGGTATGCCAGGAAACCAAGATTCATAAGACAGCCAAGCATCTTAACATTATTTCTCCCCTTTTCCCCATTCCATCCATGTCTCAATCCCTGTATCCCAGAGCCCTGTTGTTCCAAGGTTGTGCATACATCATTCTTGACCACTGTTCCACTTAGCCCATGCAAACCGACCTAATTGTTCTCCCATCTGCTTTGTTCTTCCATTCCTCTCCCCCTCCCTAGCACCCAAACTATCCTGTGTCTATTCCCTACCCTGTACTCCACCTTCCACTCCCTCCCCTTACCCCACCCTACACATCCCAGTAGCCAGCAAAGAATTCCCCCCACCTTTAGTATGGGTTCTTTTTCTTATTCTTTTAGAGTAGTGGTCCTATGCAGTATTTCTCCTTTTGTGACTGACTAATTTCACTCAACATAATGACCTCAACGTTCATCCATGTTATGCAGTGGCTTGCAGCCTCCTTATTATTCTTCAAGGTAGCATAATATCCCATTGTGTGTATGTACCAGTTTGTTTATCCATTCTTCAGTTGATGGGCACTTTGGCTGTCTCCATCTTTTTGCTATTGTAAATAGTGCTGCTGTAAACATTGGTATGCATATATCTACTCATGTTATGGCTCGTAATTCTTGTGGGTAAATACCAAGTAGAGGAATTGCTGGATCATGAGGTATTTCTATTTCCAACCTTCTGAGGAAATGCCATATTTCTTTCCAGAGAGGTTGGACCATTTTGCAGTCCCACCAGCAATGCAGGAGTGTCTATTTGTTGCTGTTTTGTGCTGTTGAATTGGTTCCTGTATAGAGTTCTCAAGGCTATAATCTTCATGGTAGCAGAAAGTTTCATCTTTTTTCCATGGAGCAGCTGGTGTGTTTGAACTGCTGGTCTTTGGGTTAGCAGCCAACTGCTTACCCCTGTACCACTAAGGCTCAAGGGTTTGTACACTAAAAAAAAACAAAAAACAAAAAACAAAGAAACCCTGTTTTCATTGAGTTGTTTCCTGCTCATAGTGACTGTCTCAGTTATGTAGTGCTACTGTGACAAAAATACCACAGTGATGGCTTTAAAAAACAGAAATTTGTTCTCTCACAATTCAGGTGGCTAGAAGTTAAAATTCAGGGTGCCATCTCTAGGGGAATGCTTTCTTTTTTTGTTGACTATGAGTGAGTTCCTTATCTCCTTTCAGTATCTGTAGGCCCAGCATTCCTTGGAGATTTCTATGTCTTGACATCAGTCTTCCTCTGGATCTACGAGCTTCACAATGCAGGAATCCCAGGTTCAAAGGAAACAGTCAACTTCTGGCTCTTCTTTAATAGTAGTAGGTCCCTTAGAGATCTGTTTGCTTGTTTAATCTCTTTTATATCTCAAATGAGGGGGCCCTGGTAGTATAGAGAATTATGAGCTAGGCTGCTAACTACAAGGTCAATAGTTTACCTACCAGTAATTACATGAGTAAAAGATGAAACTTTCTGCTCCTGTAAAGATTTATAGCTTCAGAAATCCTATACAGGGTTGCTATGAGTTAGAACCAACTCAGTGGCACACAACCACCAAGACTACTACATATTTCAAAAGAGACTGGCAGAAGCTATAATCTAATCCTGTATACTATATCTAGTTTCATTAATATTATAGAAATGAGGTTATACAATACATACCATAAATCCATCAGATCAGGGTTGATTACATCACACTAAATCATGGCAGTGATTATATCCTATGAAATCTCATCTTGGGGAATTACTGCATCTTTACGAATTGGGCTGCGAACCTTAAGGCCAGCTGTTTGAAACTACCAGCCGTTCCGTGGGAGAAAGATGAGGCTTTCTGCTCCCGTAAAGATTTACAGCCTCGGAAACCCTGTACAGGGTCGCTATGGGTCGGAACTGACTCAAAGGCACTTAACAACAACTGCTAACTGACTGAGAGTCCTGGCCCAGTCATGTTGACACAAAGAAGCTATCCCAGTGACCCTAAAGGACAGAGTGAAACTGCTCCCATAGTGTTACATGACTGTAGTCTTTACAAAACAGACTACCACATCTTTCTCCTGTGCCTTTTGCACCCTTAAGACTTAAACTCACTGTAATTAAGTTTATTGCAACTCATAGTAACCCCATATAGGGTTTTCAATACTGTAAATCTTAACAGCAGCAGGCAGCCTCATCTTTCTCCTACGGAGCATCTTGTGGCTTTGAACCATGAACCTTAGGGTTAGTAACCCAATGCCTAACCCATAACTCCATCAGGGCTTCTTAAATGCATTGCTAAATGTCCTTTAGAGTAACAAAACATCATTTTGATATAATGAAACCTGTTGAGGCTTTGGAATCAGAACCACCTCTTCTTTAATCATGGGGTAACTTCCAACATTGTTCTAATTTCCTTATGTGAAAATAGGAATAACAGATTCCTCTTAAGACATTTATGAGAAATAGATAATTATGCAGACACTCCAAGGCATATGGTTGGAATTGAATAATTAATTAATTAATAATTCAATGAGTAAATATAATTAAATTTTAACATCTTTAATCCAGCTTTTAACTCATTTGCATTGGAATCGGGATGGCGTTATGTCCTTGGGTGTACTAATGTATCCAGTTGGAGCTATCATCTAAACTAGGGGTCTGAAACTTTTTCTGTAAAAGACTAGATCATAAATATATTAAGTTTTGTGGGTCATGTGGGTCCTTGCCTCATAGTAGTCTTTACATTTTCTTTTAACAACTCTTTCAAAGGGTCAAAATCATTCCATGCTCAGGCAACTTTCACAAATAGGCAGTGCCAAATTTGTCCTGTGCATCATGGTTTGAAGACCCCTAACCTAGATTGTCTGTACTTAATCTATTTTGTTCCTGTAATTATGATACAATTTATTAATGTGCTTCCAGATGTAGAAATATTAAAACATCCTAACTTATATTTATTAGATAAAATTTAGAATGCCTTCAGTTAATATCCTGCAGAAGATAAACTTTGCTTCAGGGGTATTTCAGTAATTTCCAGAAAATTAAAATGAGGATTAAAAAAAGACAATAATTTACCTTTCTGTCAATGAAACAAATCAAAGACTTTCATGAGCTTGTGCATATATTAGAGAACAAGGAAGTTTGTGTTTCGTTTGATTAGAAAATGTGAATTTTTAAAAGTTGATTCTGTTACTCTCATAGGTATACACATTGATTAAGATTTCTTATTAGCATACAATCATCTCCAAATGTTTCCACTTAATTGCTTTTATTTCAGTTAAGTACCAATGTTCTTTATTCTCACATGTAGTTTAATTAGCATGGAAGGTCACTGAGAGGTACTGGGGCACAAACTTGCCCAGAGGAAGTAGTTGATGCCTCACTGACTTCTAATTATAGAGCATCTTAGAACTGCAGAGTAAAGGGGAGCTTAGAGGGGAGAAACAATAATGAAAGAACTAAAAATGAACAAGAGGATATCTAGACATATGAAGAACAAATGCTGGTTCTTTATTTTTAGTTTTAAGTCAAAGTTGCCTATGATTTGTCAGACGAAAATACATGAGAACACACCATCATTTATAGTATATTTAATACCATTTATTAAACACCTCTACCACTTGTTGCTATGATTCTGGAAGCTATGCAACTGACATTTCAAATACCAGCAGGATCACCCGTGGTGGATAGATTTCAGTGGAGATTCTAGACTAAGAAAGACTAAGAAAAGACTCGGTGATCTACTTCTGATACTTTGCCAAAGAAAATCTTATGGCTCACAACAGAATATTGCTTGACATAGCGGTGTAAGATGAGCCCTGTTGGTTGGAAGGCACTCAAAATACACAGTGGCCACAAAAATAATTGTGAAGATGATGTTTTTGTTGTGAAGTGCCTTTGAGTCAATTCCAACCCATAGCGACCCTGTATACGAGGAGCCAATGCTGAGTTTGAACTGCCGACCTTGCCGTGCAAACGGTTTTGCAGTCTGGCATATTAACCCACAGCGCCACACCAGGACTCCGTGAAAATGATATAGGGTAGGCTATTTTATTCTTTTGTGCATGAGGATCACTATTAATTGGAGCCTTCTAGAGTCCTGGTGTGGTGCTGCAGGTTAATGTGCTGGACTGCAAGGTTGGTTTGAATTGCTAGGTTGACGGTTCAAGCTCATCGGAGGATCCTTGGAAACCTTATACAAGGTTGCTATGATTCATAATCAACTCAATGGCATTTAACAACAACAACAATGTGAACACTTATGGGGAATGCTGAGTATTGGTTGTAATGCTGTTGAGGAAAATACTATGAAATCAAGTATGTAATTATTTAACTTTAGTCACAAGTGAAAGGTGATACAGTATATTATTCATTATTACTTACATAATGCATACGTTTTTATAACCTTATCAATAAAATATTATGGATTGTACTCAATTTTGGCCCAATAACTTTAAAATCTGGCCATTTAGTCACATAACCCATAGTTTTAACAACATGTTAAACTGAAAAGTTGTTTTTAGCCAATAATACTGTACTCTTATATATAGAGGGAGTCTACCTTAAAACATATTTGTTAAAGTTAAGTAATAAGTCAAAGATGGTAGCTATAGGTACACAAAATCATTTTAATTTTACCAACTAATTCTCTGTATTATCGTTTTTGTTAGGTGCCATCAAGTAGGCACAACAGAATGAAACACGACCCTGTCCTGGGCCAACGTCACAATTGTTGCTATGCTTGAGCCCATTGATGCTGCCACTTGGCCATTCCATCTCATTGTGGGTCTTCCTCTTTTTCTCTGACCCTTCACACTACCAAACATGATATTCTTCTCCAGTGACTGACAATATGTCTGAAGTATGAGAGATGAAGTTTGCACATTCTGGCCTCCAAGGTGCGCTCTGGCTGCACCTTTTTCCAACACAGATCTGTTGGTTCTTTGGCAGCCCATGGAACTTTCAATATTCTCCTCCAACACCATGACCCAAATGCATCAATTCTTCTATGGTCTTTCTTATTCATTGTTCAGCTTTCGCATGCATACGAGGTTATTGAGAATACCATAGCTTGGGTCAGGCGCACCTTAGTCCTCAAGCTGACATCTTTGCTCTTCAACACTTTAAAAAGGTCTTGTGCAGCAGAGTTGCCTAATGCAATATGTTGTTTGATTTCTTGACTGCTGCTTCCGTGAGTTGTTGATGGTTGATCCAAGAAGAATGACGTCCTTGACAACTTTTCTCCATTTATAAGAATGTTGTTTATTGGTCCAGTCGTGAGGATTTTTACTTTCTTTACATTGAGATGCAATCCTTACCAAAGGCTGTGCTCATTGATCTTCATCAGTAAGTATTTTAAGTTCTCTTCACTTTCAGTGAGCAAGATTGTATCATCTGCATATCGCAAGTTGTTAATGAGTCTTCCTCTGTTCCTGAGGCCATGCTTTTCTTCATATAATCCAGCTTCTTGGACTATTTGCTCAGCATACAGGCTAGTCACAGTATAATATTTCTGTAAATTAGTTAAAATATAATTCAATTTATAACACTTTAGTTTTCACAATCTCTTCTAAGGGAAAAACCCAGATAATCTTGTAGTTTATATTAGTATATTTCAAGATGATACTTTCCTATGCTTTTGATAAGTATGGTTGATAAACTGGAAGAGGTGATAATAGTGTATAATACTTATAGAACAGGTTTTATATACTAGGTTTTTTTTTTTTTAACTTTTTATTTGTGAAATGAGTGAAGGTTTACAGAACAGATCATCAGTTTTACATTCATCAAACCATATACTTTGCTTCAGTGCATGGGTATAATCCCCTCCATGCACCAATAGTTAACAGCATTTATCTCTACTCACTTTAACCACTGCATTCTTTCCTGTGTCTCCTGCCACCCTCATCTTTCCTCTGCCAATCTCCCTCTGGTTGGATATTGCCTTCTCTGTCACCCATGTCAAAGCGTATTTTCACTCTAGAGCATGAATCATTTCCTCCTCCACACCAAACCATCATATATTGTTTATTTTTGGCCCCCCTTTTTGGATGTACAAAACAAAAAGAAAGAAAACATGTAGTAATATATAATAATTTAAACAATCAAAGGACAGATTCTGGAAGCCAGCCTCCTGGCTGCCAGTACACAGCCTTTCCCTTTCCATGAGTCTAGATTCCTAGCTGCTCTCTCCATGCCATCACCTCTGCCTCCATCTCTGGTGTCACTGCTTATCTGGTTAGGGTCCCACATTCTGATCCTGTTCTTCTCTCTCGATGGTCCTAGGGTCCTCTGTTCCTGGAATATAAGATTAAATGCTCCCCTTTTTGTTACGTAACTTCTACCTTTACAGTTGTGACAATCACAATTAGGTGTAATAACAATTACTTACTATTTAATCAAGTGACTATTATCTCCATCTCCTTTCACCAGAACCATCTTGACAGGATGAAAACTATTCAGTTGAGATTCTACCTTCCCACACACACTCTGAAACTTAACTCCCTCTTGAAAACTTGTAAGCCAGACACTTGGTGCCTTTTTTAGGACTCCTACCACCTCCCCAATTTAGGTAGCCAATTTCTAAGTTGCCCATCCCTATCAACCCTGTGTACAGAGGGGATAGGTTTGATCCTTGATGTGAAGACTCCTTTCCTCTTAGTTGCTATTTTGAGCTACTACATCCATAAGTATAGGTGAAGTTCATCAAATTGTAGCAATTTATAATTGTTTCCTTTATCAAATTTCTTTATCTTTGTCTAGTCTACTTCTGATCATTAAGCCATCGAAGCTAGGTCAAATGGGTACTATCTACAAGTTTGGGCATTCTCCCCTCACTTCATATCAGCTGGACACTTCACTCTCAGCTCTAGCCCTCCATGGCTATGTCCTTGTCCATGGGTCCAGGAGTACCCAAGTCTGTCCACACTTTGGACCAACCAGCCCTTCCTCTTCTCTCCCTCTCATCTCAAGGTCGACAGGAGTCTATGGAACATGGTGGAACACAGGCCATACCTTCATTTCTGCCTTTCCCCCACTTCCACTTAGAAGTGGACCAATGCAGTCACCATCAAGCTTACATGCCTGCTCATATGTTCCCTTTGCATTTCAGTCTTGGAGGTGGGTTTGTACGGAAGGGACTTGACTCCTTGCCTTTATGGCTCCCAGGTGAACAGTTTGCTTGTTCTTAAAGTAGTCAATTTGTCTACCATTTTTTATTTTTCCTTCTGATCTTTCTTCCAGGAAGTATCTTCTGTTCCTCTAGCCACTCTGGGCTGATCTACTTGTTCTTTCAAGTGGGGCTTGAAAAGTTTCTGGATGGGGCTCAGGATTCCACCTAAGGTCTTATACACTATAAAGGTTCCACAAGAAGCCTATTTCACTGGGCAAAATCTAGGTATAATACCCTTTAGGTATTCCAATGGGTGATAGACTGAAGATGGGCTTACAAGCTTTTTGTAACATGTTTCCCAATATTCCTTTCTGTCCTATTTTAGAGTTGAACCGGGAATGTTGAAAAGGATTTACAAATAGATATAAAACAAACTTTTGGGGGCTATGACTGAGGGGCAATTCTCCTGCTACTGGACAGAATGTATGTGTCTGTGAACAAGTATCATTTATATAGCTATTAGTTTTGTACAGCTTGTTGTTGTTGCTGTTAAGTACTATGGAGTTGATTCAGACTCGTAGCGATCCTGTATAGGGTTTGCAAGGAATGGCTGGTGAGCTTGAACCACCAATCTTGTGATTTAAACTGACCTTTTGGTCCAGTGCTTATCGTAAAACACCACACAGAGGAGTAAATTAATCAAAGACAAGGAAAAGCAGAGTCACCATGGAATGACAAAATACAGGGGAGTCTATATTAGACAATGCCTTGTTTTCCATTGACAAACCCAGTAATCTTTTGGTTCACTTCAAAGTCTTTCACAATTTCCCTCCACACTTCAAACCAAAATCCCAGGAAATCCATCATATAAAACAGATGAAGTATGATTACTTTGATGGATGCAGTGGAAAGGCAGAGAGCTCTTTGAGGTTTGTTTCAACCACCCACCAAAAAATTAAAAATTTCCCTATAAATGTCTTGAGGCAGCTTCTAGTACTCTGGAGGCTGTATGTTTGATTGTTGCTTCCACAGTTGCAATTCTAAGACTTCCATGATTCTAGACTTCAGAGGTAAAAGGCAGAGTTGTCAGAGATGAATGCACTTGCTAGCCTTTCTCACAGTGGAAATTCATTAGATCCGTATGATCCCAGGAGAACCTTTCTGGGTTATGGGTCTGAGATATCTTACAATGAGTCTTCAGAGAACTTGGACTTCAAAATCTGAAATATGTAGAAATTGTCATGCCCAGTACAAAGTTGTTTTGTTAAACTGAAGGCTGTTCTGTCAAACCTCAGGATAATCTTTTCATTGAAGGCCTGGAATTTTTTCTTCAAGTTCAAGGGGAGTTTGATCATAAGCCTTTCAAATCACTATTAGATAATGTGTGGACATTCAATGAATTCATTAACAGAGCTCCTATTTGTCTGGGTGGAAAGGGCTGGTCATGCATAGTTTATGTAATTGTTGTTGTTGTTAGATGCTGTCAAGTCAGTTCTGACTCATAGCTACTGACCTCACGCACAACAGCCGGTCCGTGCCATCCTCACAATTATTATGTTTGAGCTTATCACATGTTTGTTGTTGCCACTGTGTCAGTTTTGTTGGGGGATCTTTCTATTTTTCGCAGACCCTTCACTTTACCAAGCACAATGTACTTCTCCAGGGATTGGTTCCTTCTGATAACATATCTGAAATTTGAGAGATGAAGTCTTGCTATCCAGAATTCTGAGGAACATTCTGACTGTACTTCTAACAACACAGATGTGTTTGTTCTTCTGGAAGTCCATGGTACTTTTAATATCCTTCTCTAAGACCATAATTCAAATGCATCCATTCTTCTGCAGTCTTCCTTATTAATTGTCCAACTTTCATATGCATATGAAGCAATTGAAAATATCATGGCTAGGGTCAGGAGTACCTTAGCACTCAAAGTTACATCTTTGCTCTTGAACACTTTAATGAGGTCCTTTTGTAGCAGAATTGCCTAATGCAATACTTGTATAATTGTCCAATGCAATACTTTTATAATTAGACTAGAGAAATCCATAGCGACTGTAACTAATTTGTAGGAAAATGTGTTGTTGAGTGCTTAATGTTCAAATTAAAATGAGCACATGTGGTGTTTTCTATACTGTCAAGTTTCTCATCATTATTGGGAATATTTTCTACCAAGGATTAGATAAAGATTGCCAAAATATCTGACATTTTCTTTCACCATTTCATTTCTATATCAGTGCTATCTTGTATATGAAATTAAGGAAGAATGTTTTCTATAAATGAGATGAGAGTAAGTGAGGGGTCTGCAGCTCCTAACTATGTCACATCTCCTCTCCAGACTGTATGTCATTTACAACTCTCTTCTGATCACATTTGCATTTTACCAATCAAACTACCCACTGCCTATTGCTAGTGTGTCATTTCTTTATTGGACTCTCTAGTCCATTTCAATATAGTTGAAATTTGTTTAAAAATATGTTCATCAAACAATTAACTAAAATTGGCTAGCATTTTGGTAAGAAAACAAAAATCGATTGTGTCAACTCAACAGCCTCTTATTTCCTTTTAAAAATAAGTTATTCTTTTCTATTCCTTGCTACTGAATCCATTGTGTCTATATTTATTTACATAGAAAAAGGTCCAGAACACATTATTGAGGGGAAAATGTCAATTACATATCTGCATATATTCTCATATGGGTCATCATTTTAGGTGGTTGAAAATATTCCATTGTAAATTTTCCTGAACATTTTTAACCATCCCACTTTTGATGTACAGATGGTTGTATGGTATTGTTTAGTGCCATCAAGTGAGTTCAGATGCATAATGATCCTGTATAACATTTGCAAGGCCATATATATTATGCACAAATCACTAAAGCAGAGATCATGAAATTGAAGAACTTTACTAACTTCTCCAGTCTGAAATTGATCCGACATGCAATCAGTATGTATTGTAAATTATTGGTGATTGGAAGGAAATAGTTGGAAAATATAGCCTTGATGGTAGAAATGATGTTGTAGATTGCAAAATAGAATTTTTCAAGACCAATGAGGAGGTCTTCATTGCAAATACCTCTTTTAACATAAAAGACACGTAGTTGTGATACACAGAAATCAAATTGACTACATATGTGGAAAAAGATGATGGAAAAGCTCCATATCATTAGCCAAAACAAGACCCGGAGGAGACTGTGGAACAGACCATCAATTGCTCTTATGCAAGTACAGGCTTAAGCTAAAGAAAATTAAAACAAGTTCACGAGAGCCAAAATAGGACTTTGAACATATTACACCTGAATTTAAAAATCATCTTAAGAACAGATTTGATGAATTAGACACTAATGATGGAAGTCCAGAGAAGTTGTGGGTAGATAAGTGAAAGGTCATTAAGAAGACAAGAAAGGAAGAAAAAACCAAAATGGATGTAAGAAGAAACTCTGAAACTTGCTCTCCAGGATA
>NW_006408532.1:32617874-32622195 GCF_000296735.1 Chrysochloris asiatica | reverse complement strand
TGGGAAGACAATTACCTGGCCAACTAATTGGAAGAGATCCAGATTTGCATAGATTCCAAAGACAGGTAACCCAAAGGGATGTGAAAATCATTAGACAATATCATTTATATCACATGCCAGTAAAATTTTGCTAAATATTTTACAAAAACAGCTGCAACCATACATTGATAGAGAACTTTCAGAGGTTCAAGTTGGATTCTTCAGAAGAAGACACAGAACAAGGGATATCATTGTTGATGTAAATGGGAACTTGCCTGAAAGCAGAGAATACCAGAAATATGTTTACCTGTGCTTTATTGACTACTCAAAGGCTTTAGATTGTGTGGATCATGACAAGCTATGGACAACATTGTGGAGGATGAATATTCCAGAACTCTTAATTATGCTCATGAAGAATCTGTGAAGATTTTAAAACAGGAAAGGTGTGCACCAGGGTTGTAATCTTTCACCATATCTATTCAATCTGATGCTGAGTCAATAATTTGAGAAACTGGAATATACAAAGAAAACGGTGGCATCAGGATTGGAAAAAGACTCTAACAACCTGTAATATGCAAATAATAGAACTTTGCCTGCTGAAAGTGAAGAGGACTTAAAATACTTACTGTTGAAAATCAAAGACCACAATCTTCGGTATGGGTTACACCTCACCACTGGACCAATAAACAACGTCCATATAAATGAAGAAAAGACTGAAGTTGTCAAAGACTTAATTTTTGTTTAGCTCAACCATCAACACTCAGAGAAGCAGCAGCCAGGAAATTAAACAGTGCATATTGCATTAGGCAAATCTGCTGCACAAGACCGTTATAAAGTGTTGAAGAGCAAAGATGTCAGTTTGAGGGCTAAAATGGGCCTGACCCAAGCCATGATATTTTCAATAACCTCATATGCATGCGAAAATGGGACAGTGAATAAGGAAGACCACAGAAGAATTGATGCATTTGAGTTATGGTGTTGGAGGAAAAATTTTAAAGTACCATGGATTGCCAAACAAACCAACCAACCAGTATTTATTGGAAGAAGTACATCTCCTTGGAAGCCAGGATGACCAGACTTCATCTCTCATACTTTGGACATATTATCAGGGACCAGTCACTGGGGAAGGATATCATGTTTGGTAAGTTAGAGAGCTGGAGAAAAAGAGGAAGACCTCTAACGAGATGGATTGGTATAGTGGCAATAACAATGGGCTCAAATGTAGCAACTTTTTGAGGCACAACAAAACCTGGCAGTGTTTTGTTCTGTTGTGCACTATGAGTCCTTATTGACTTGACATCAACAACAACAGCTATGAGACCATGTTGTTGTTGGTAGGGGCAATCAAGTTAGCTCAAATTCATAGCAAGCTTACGTATAACAGAACAAAACATTGCTAAGTCTTGTACATTCTCATAATTGTTGCTATTCTAGAGCCAATTGTTGTAGCCACTGTGCCAGTCACTGCTTCTTATGTCTTCTTCTTTTTCACTGACCAGTTAGCATAATGTCTGTATTAATTAAACAATGCTGTGATTCATGAAATACTGCATGTAGGTGGCTTTAAGAAACAGACGTTTATTCTCTTACAGTTTATGAAGCTGAAAGTTCAATTTCAGTGTATCAGTCCTAGGTGAAGCCTTTCTATCAGCTATAGGCCCAGTGTCCCTGGGCTATCTCTGTGCTTTGGCATCAATCTTTCCCTGGGACTAGGAGGTTCTCAGTGTAGAGAACCTGGGTCCAAAGAACAAGCTTTGCTGCTGATTCTTTTCCTTGGTTATGGTCAGATCCCTCCTTCTCTGCTCCCTTCATTCTTTTATCACTTTTAAGACAAAAGATGATGCAGGCCACACCCTAGGGAAACTCACCTTATGTCAGATCAGGGCAGAGGTCAGGCTAAGTAGTTGAGGGCCTGAGAAGGCCAGCCTGTTGGCACAGCAGAGGAGACGCTGTTCTGACTAGAGGAACTGTGCCTTGAACATTTTTGACCCCAGAATGTGATTTGTTAACTTCCCTAATATACTCCATAGTGGTGAGTATGGTGTTTAAGTTCTGTGTGACAATTACAATGAGTTATCGAATCCTGGTGAATGCAGTGTGGCATGGAAGGGATAGTGGTTGTTGGTTTGTTTATTTGTTTTTCTATAGACTCCAGCAATGATAACCTCATTCCACATCCTCTTCTGAATTAGCTTTAATTTCTGGCAGATCCCTGCCAATGTACTGCTGCAATCTTTAAAAATAATTTTCAGCAAAATTGTACTTGAGCATGATATTAATGATAGTGTTAGAAAGTTGCCATATTCTGTGGGTCACCTTTCTTTAGAATGGGCACAAATATGGATCTTTCCTCGTCAGTTGGCCAGGGAGCAGTCTTCCAAAATTTTGTCAAAAATGATTGAGTTCTTCCAGCATCATATCCATTTGTTGAAACATCTCAATTGCTATTCTGAAGTTCCTGGCATCTTATTTTCCTCCAGTGCCTTCAGTATAGCTTTAATTTCAATTACCGTCAGTTCTTGATTATATGCTACCTCTTGAAATGGTTGGCTGATAACTAATTATTTTTGGTACAGTGACTCTATGCATTCCTTCCATCTTCTTTTGATGCTTCCTGCATCATTCAGTATTTTATCTATAACAACTTGAGGCTTGCATTTTTTTACTTCAGTTATTTCAGTTTGAGAAATGAGTGTTCTTCTATTTTGGTTTTCTAGCTTCTGGTCTTTGAACATTTCATTATACTACTTTATGTTGTTTTCTAAAAACACTATTTGCAATCTTCTGCTCATCTCTGTTACTTCATCATTTATCCCATTCACTTTCAATATGTTCAAGATTGAAGTTGTCAGTATTTCATTTTACTTGTATTCACAATCAACATACATGGAAGCAGTAAAGAGATGAAAAATGTATTGGAAAGATCTCTTTTAAGATTTTAAAAAGCAGAGATGTCATTTGAAGACTGAGGTATACCTTATTCAAATCATGATATTTTCAGTTGCATCACAGATATATGAAAGCTGGACAATGAATAAGAGATGCCGAAGAAGAATTGATGCCTTTGAATTATGGTATTACTAAAGAATGTTAAATATACCAGGGACTTTCAGAAAAATGAACACATTTATGTTGGAAGACGTACAACTGGAATGCTCCTTAGAAGTGAGGATGACAAGACTTCAATTCAAATTTCACATTTGGACATGTTATGAAGAAGGAGCAATGCTTGAAGAGCTGCATGCTTGATAAAGTAGATCAGTTAAAAAAAAAAAGAGAGGAAGAACTTCAATTACATGAATTGATACAGTGAGTGCAATATTGGACTCAAATATAGGAATGATTGTGAGGATGGCACAGGTCTGGGCAGTGTTTTGTTTTGTTGTACATAGGATCACTATTAGTTGGAACTGATTCAAGGACACCTAACAACAATAACACATTCAAGAGCAAGTTTCAGAGTTTCTTCAGGAACTCATTTTAGTCTTTCTTTCTTTCCTATCTTTTTAATGATCTTTGCTTTCTTCATACATAATATCCTTGATGTCATCCCACAACTCATCTTGTTTCTACTTATTCATGTTCAGTGTGTCAGGTCTATTTTTGAGATGCTCTCTAAATTCAGTTGGGATATCTACAAGGTTGTACTTTGGCATTCCTTTACGTGTTTTAATTTTCTTCAGCTTCAACTTGATTTTGTATAAGAGCAATTGATCGTCTGTTCAATGATCTGCCCTGGGCCTAATTCTCACTATTATTTTTCTCCATCTTCTCTTACCACAGATATAATTGATTAATTCCTGTGAATTCCAGGCAGTGAGGTCCACATTTATGTTGTTAAGAAAGGTATTTTTGATGCATAGGTTTTTGGTCTTGAAAAATTGTATCACGAAATATCTGGTATTTCTGTCATCATGAGCATGATTCCCATTGTTCTGTGTTCCCAGCTTTCTCAGTTTAATAATCAGTAATCATCAGTGCATCTTAGTTGCATATTTGATCAATTTCATACTGCAGAAGTTGGTACAATCTTCAATTTATTCATCTTTGGTGTTAGTGGTTGGCGCACAAATTTGAATAATAGTTGTATTAACAAGTCTTCATTGTAGCTGTAAGAATATTATTCTATCACTTACAGCATTGTACTTCTAGTTAGAACTTGAAATATTCTGTTTGAGATGAATGCAATGTTGTGTCCCTTCAATTATTTATTCCTGGCATGTTGTTGTTGTTGTTAACTGCCACTTAGTCGGTTCTGACCCTATGTACAAAAGAATGATACACTGTCCAGTCCTGTACTGTCTTCACAATTGTTGTTATGTTTGAGTCCATTGTTGCTGCC
>NW_006408532.1:32616113-32617579 GCF_000296735.1 Chrysochloris asiatica | reverse complement strand
AGTAGCCCATGAAGGTCCAGAAAGCTTTACTACGTTTGTGTTAATAAGGTTGACTCTACTTTGAGGAGGCAGATCTTCCTCAGGACTATTTTAAGTGCTTTTCAACCTGAGGGGCTCATCTACTGGTACAAGATCAGACAATGTTCTACTGTGATTCATAATGCTTTTATTGGACAGGTTTTTTAGAAGTAGATTGCTATTTCCTTCTTCCTAGTCTGTCTTGTGGTGCTGTGGGTGAATGCACCAGACTGCAAAGCCATTTGAAATGCAAGGTCGGCGGTTCAAGCTCACCAGCTGCTTCTTGGAAACTCTATACAGGGTCACTATGGGTCAGGACAGACTCGACGGCACTTAATAATAGCAACAACAACAACAATAAAGTCTGCCTTAGTCTGTAAGCTCTGTGGAAACTTGCTCACCATGGGTAATCCTGCTAGTATTTGAAATACCAGTGACATAGCTTCCAGCATCATAGCAATATATAAAGCACCAGAGTAAGGCAAGTTGACAGATGAGTAGTGGAGTCTAGAAGAAAGAATCACCAGTGCAATCTAAGACAGAGACTGGGTAAGACATTTTGGAAGAATAACATTTGTCTTGGTCTTGAAAAGTGAATAAGAGAGAAAAATGGGGAAAAGAAGATACCAGGAAATAGAAAGAATAAGGCACAATTAAAGAATGGTGAGCAATTCAATGGTGAAGCTTTGAATAACCAAAATAAAACTGTTCCTGTAAAGTTGATTCTAACTTATAGTGACTCTAGAAGACAATAGAACTGCCCCCATAGAGTTTCCAACACTGTAAGTATATACATAAGCAGACTGCTAACATCTTTCTTCCACAATGCAGCTGGAAGGTTTGAACAGATGACCTTTTGGTTACCAGCTGAGCATTAAATGACTGCACCACTAGGACACCTATGCCATGAACACTTAAATTTGTTGTAGAAGAGAAACAGAGTCTAAGTCTCATTGATGCTGCCATTTACTCTCCCCTGACCTACTCTATAAGTGACACCCAAATATGCTGATGGAAATTATTGTTTAGTCCCAGTATGCTTTACAAATGAACCTGGACACAAACTCAGCATCCTTCTTAACACAGGGATGCTTACATCTGTTTGTAACTGACCAGTGATTGCACAATGAATGAAATAATGTTTGCAATTGATCAGTGATTGAGTTATGAAATAAAACCTGTGCTCTCCTGTACTTGTGTGTCATTCGTGCTTTATAAGATGAGGGCAATAAGTAACTAAAAGAAGGTGGTGTGGTGGTCATGTGCCACTGAGGTTGTTCCAACTCATAGATATCCTATATAGGGTTTCTGAGGCTATAAATAACTTAACAGGAACAAAAAGTCTCATCTTTTTCCCTCAGAGCTGCTGGTAGATTTGAACTGCTGACCTTGTGGTTTGCAGCCCAGCTCATAATCCACTGTGCTACCAGGACTCCTTAAAGAAGATT
>NW_006408532.1:32598565-32616008 GCF_000296735.1 Chrysochloris asiatica | reverse complement strand
GGCTGGTGAGTTTGAGCCACCAACCTTAAGGTTCAAACTGATCTTGAGGTCCAGCACTTAGCCTACAGCACCACACCAAGACTCTGGAGATTATGAAGCTGGGAAAAGGACACTGCTATTGTTGTTGTTAAGTGCTGTCAGCACTAATATCTGATAACTCAATGTGTGGATTTGGAACAACCCTGTGATCAAAACAAAGATGACACATTCCTTGCAATGACTGTAACTGGGCTTCAGAAATTGAAATTCCAATTGTTGCACAGCATGTTTGACGATTGTTTCACAGGTATTGCTATGTCTGCGAGGGCAGGCCTGGGGAAGACAATGTGTGTCTGCAGAATCAATGTGCTATGGATTATTGCCATCTAATGATCTCTGGTAGCATAGTGGTTATGAATCGGGCTGGTACTCTCACGGTCAGCAGTTGGAAACTACCAGCTGTACCGCGGAAGAAAGATGAGGCTTTCTGCTCCCGTAAAGATTTATAGCCTCGGAAACCCTGTACAGGGTTGCTATAAGTCGGAACTGACTCCACGGCACATAACAACAACCACAAATAACAACCACAAATGGATTCAAACTGCTTTAGCAGCCGAGTGCTTCATTGTTGCACCACCTTTTCCTGCGATGTTAGGTTGCGTAAACGTTGGACTACAATGTAGCTTGAGGTTTGCAGTGCTTTTGTGCTTACAAACAGTTCTACATCAATAAATCATCATCTTGAAACTGATAATGTTATAGACATAGTAAAGAAAAGGGTCCTTCAAAAAGTTCATGAAAAACTTCAATGAAAAGATAATGGAATTATTTTCAAGATCTTTTTGAAGTCCTCTTGTTCTTCAAGGCACACATCAAGTATTGTTCTAAAATTTTAATGTATTTTATATTAACTGAAAATTAGCGTAAAATATTTCAAAGAAAATGTAGAAAAACACATCATTATCCATGTATTTTTAGCAGGTCTCAAGTAACTTCTAATGCTACATGGAGATGCTTATAGAACATTAAGGAGAAAGGAAACTATAACAGTACATTAATAATAATTTTATTAACCATCCGTTCTTTCTGTGTGTTGGCATGTAGAATTTCCACAGGTGTCTTGTACTTGTGAGAGCTAAAGATTTGCGTTAAACATTCTTATTTGCGTTATGTTTTGTTTTTTCCTACATGAGGGCCTCAGCCCTATGAGCAGCTTTAGAATTCACCTTCTTAAATTTGAATTTAAGAGCTCTACTTTTTTTTGTTTTGTTTTTCTGATTCCATTTTCTTTTTTTAAAATGTTTTATTGTGAATTATGTGATAGTTTACATGGAAGAACATTAGTTTTACATTCATTCTATCCTGTATCATTTCATTGCCATGGTTACAATCCCCTCCATGCATCATCAACCAACCAAAGGGTATATGCTACAAGCCTGCCCCCTGGTCATCATCACACAGCTCCTCTCCCTCTCTGTGTCTAAAGTCCCCAACAGCTCCATTTCTCCCTATCATTGTCTCTGCCTCCATCTCAGGCATCACTGCTTCTTTGGGTAAGGTCCTGCTCTCTGCTCTTCTCCTTAAGAGCTCTATTTTGAAAAAAATGAAAACACTTTATGAGCCTGACATATCTCATTGTTGTTGTTGTTTAGTGCCGTTGAATCAATTCTGACTTACAGTGACCATGTGTAGGGTTTCCTAGGAGCAGCTGGTGGATTTGAACTGCTGATTTTGCAGTTCATTTTCTTTTGCACACTTAACAATGTAATGGCTCTATTTTATATGGGGGGAGGAAAGAAGGATGACACATGTGTAGCATTGCCACTCCTTGTGCCAATGTATTCCTTCCCAGTTAACAAGGGTCAATTAGTTTCTGTTACATTGAAATGACTTGTAGAATTTAGAGGAGTAGTAAAACATGTTCATTTGTGATAGAAATTCACCTACTTTTAAAGCTCTATGTGTATATGTGTTCATATTCCATGGGTTTCCTTTTACAGCCATCTCTCATTACCCTTGGTTAATTCTAAATTTCACACTTGTAATTTAGAGTATCTTAAGATAATGATATAGATAAAAACTAATATAGATAGATCCCAGGTATATTACTCTCCGTCTACTTATTGGCATATGGACTGTGTTTGTGGGTGGGAACTTTCAATGCCTTGCCTCTCTTCTCTGCCAATTAAGAATAAATGAATCACCAGGGCATTGGCATCATCCAAAGTTAGCTCCAAGCTGCACTTCTAACCTTATCTCTGCCTGTTCCATTCTCAGAGGGCTCTCAGCTCCATTCAGATAGTTCATACACCACTTCACCATATCACAAAAATATGGCACACTTTGTCTTTTTTTATTATTTCCATTCTACTTGAAATATCACCGTTTGACCCTACATACATCCGATAGAATGTGAGCTCCCTTGCAAGGTCTGTGTGGTTCACAGATGCTCTGACTCTCAATTGACTTCACCCTGCCCACTCTCTAGGTGTGCTCTCACTCTAATAAAAACTCAGGACTACACTGTCTTCTATTATTTGGCACTAAACTACCCTATTTAATTATTCACAAATGTATTTAGTGGCTTCTTAATACCCTAATGTTGAGAAGATGGTGAACCATCTCTTGGTTCCTTTATAGCAGAAGTATTTTGTTTTTTACTTCAAGGGTGTGGAACAAGGAGTTCCATTCTAGTATTTCTGTAAGAACCTATTTTTGCCCCCGCCACAAGTTCTTTCCCATATAGATATTGACATATATATATATACACTAAATCCAATTCCTCTTTACTAAACAGCTCATATCTACATGTTCTTGTTAAGTGCCATTGAGTTGGTTCTGACTCATAGCGACCCTGTCTAGAGTTTCCAAGGAGCAGTTGGTAGGTTTGAACCATTGATCTTGTGGTCCCCAGTCCAGTCCTGATCCAACAGTGCCACACCAAGAATAATATATATTATATATGTATAATTCTCAATACAACTCAGGTACAAACCTTTCTGATATTGTTGTTGTTATTGTTGTTAAGTGCCATAGAATCAGTTCTGACCCATAGTGACCTTGCATAGAGTTTCAGAGGTGAGCTGGTGAGCTTGAACTGCCGACCTTGTGGTTCAAACCAACTTTGCAGTCCAGCGCATTAACCCACAGTGTCACACCAGAACTCTGCAAATGTTTCTACAGTTGCCTTAATCACTAATCTATTCCAATTATTAATATAAGTTGTTTATAATACCTGAGTTTGCCTTTATGCTCTGTCTGTCCTTGAGACCTGGGCATCAGGTTATACAATTTTCGCTTTTGCATTTTGCTTGTCTGACCTACTTGATCACACTGAATTGGTACTTTCATTTCCAAATAAAACACCCATTTCCTCTCTGTCTTACTGCTCACTGTTTAATAATTGTATCACTACATTTATTTTCTGATTTCTGTTTTCATTCCTCAAAGCCATTTTTTGTATACATACATGTTTTTGATATTAAATACCGTTGAGTCAGTTCCTATTCATAATGATACTGTTTAGAGTTTCTAAGGAGTGCCTGGTGGGTTTGAACCTCCAACCTTGAAGCTCAAACTGACCTTGTGATCCTGTGCTTATCCTATAGTGCCACACCAGGACACTGTATACATACATGAACACACATACATGAGTGCAAGTTAAACAATATTGTGCTATAGAGTTCCAGTTCATATATACATGGATTTATCACAAATAAAAAAATGTTTGAACTTGTGTCTGCAATCAGTGGATGACTAAAGACAAGTTGTCTCAGTATTATACTTGTCTTAATATCACCAATGATGACAGTCATTTCTGAGAGGATCTGCTGGGCCACTTAAATTCAATGCAAACAAGTCAGCTTAGAGGTTATAGTGAATATTTTTTTAGGGTTCAAAGGGGTAATCTTGACAGATTTTCTTGATGGACACAGGGAAATCACAAAGGCTTATTAGCGAGATATTTTAAGGAAATTGAACACTGCATTGGTGAGGAAAAGACCAGGAAAACTGCCAAGGAAGTCTTCGTTTTTTCCCCCCCAACACAGAAAAGCACATGCTAGTTCTTCAAGGATACCAAGAGCTGTCCTATAAGAATTTCATTGGGAAACCTGCTGCATCCACCCTACAAACCTAATCTTGTCCCTTCAGACTTCTTTTTGTTCCCCAATGTCAAAGAATTCTTTAAAAGAACATGATTTGGGTCTCTAGGGTATACCCAACCTGCTGTTGTGACCTGGTCTAAATTGAAGAGCAGAGACACTGCATGGTTTAAAATCAGGAAAGGTGTTTGCCAGGGTTGTATTCATTCACCATACTTATTCAATCTGTATGCTGAACAAATAATTCAAGAAACTGGGCTATCTGAAGAACACAAAATCAGAATTGAAAGAAGACTTACTAACTTTTGATAAAATAGATGGCGCAACCTTGCTTCCTGAAAGTGAAGATAACTTGATCTACTTCCTCATGAAGATCAAAGAATAAAACCTTCAGCATGGATTACACTTCAACATAAAGACAACAGCAATCCTCAAAACTGAACCCATAAACAACATCATGACGAATGGAGAAAAGACTGAAGTTTTCAAGGATTTCATTTTATTTGGATCCACAGTCAATATTCATGGAAGCAGCAGTCAAGAAATCAAATGACATCTTGCATTGGGCAAATCTGTTGCAAATGGCCTCTTCAGAGTTAAAACACGAAGATATTACTTTAAGGACTGAGACTCACCTGACCGAAACCATAGTATTTTCAATTGCTTTGTATGCATACAAAAGATGAACAATGAATAAGAAATACTGAAGACTTGAGCCTTTGAACTATGGTGTGGTGAAGAATATTGAATATACCATGGACTGCCAGAAAAACAGACAAATCTGTGTTGGAAGAAGAACAGCCAGAATACACCTTAGAAATAAGCATGGCAAGATTTAGTGTCACATACTTTGAACATTATCAGAAGGGACCAGTACCTCGAGAAGGACATCATGCTTGGTAAAGTAGAGAATCAGCAAAATAGAAGAGCCCCAATTAGATGGATTGACAAAGTAATGGCAATAATAGAGTCAAGCCTAGCAATAATTATGAGGATGGCCAAGATCTGGGCAGTGTTTCACTCTGTTGTACATAGGCTCACTATGAGTCAGATCTGACTTGATGGTAACTAACAATGATAGGATAGATTTACAGTGGTAAACATCTTATTGTTGTCCAAATTTTTAGTCCAACTCAGGCACAAACCTTTTATCAATGATTTAATCAGCAATCTATTCCAGTTGTTTGTATGAGTCATTATAGTACCTGCATTTTCCTTTTTGCTCTGTCACTGAGACCTGGTCAACAGGTTGTACAGTTTTCGCTTCTGCACTTTACTGATGTGACCTGCTTCGTCACATTGAATTGGTATTTTCGTTTCAAAATTAAGCATCTTATTTCCTCCTTGTTTCATTGTTCACTGTTTAATAATTGCCTCACTAGATTTATTTTCTAGATCTCTGTTTTGATTTCTCAAAGCTATTATTTCCTTTTGTATTTTCTTCTGAAGTAAATTCTTCTTTTTCTTCCTGGATTTATTTTTGTTCAATTCCTTCTTTGACCTCTTCTTTTACTTTCTTCACTTTTTGCTCTTATATATTTTTATACAGAGTTACTAGTACTACAATCCAAAGGCATCCTGCTTGGATATGGTATTCTATCTATTACTCCATCTATTGGACTACAAAATCTTTGAAGCAGAAGGAAGAAAAAACATCGCTAAAAATCAAAATCTTTCTTCATCAGTAACAACAATATTATGCTCTTCAAATGACCTCAAGCACTTAAGCAGCTTATAGATACATAAAGGCTCTTTAATCAAGAGGCAAGACAGGAAAAATATTTTTATATTAATGATAGGGTTTTCAAGAAAAAAATGCATTAGTCAGTTCTTGTTGGTGACACTAGTGAATTCTGTTTCTTAAGTCTGGCCAGGATACTCCTTTTACTTCAAAGTTGAGGCAATATTAGTTTATTTTATCAGAGGCAGTGGGAGTTCCTAGTACAGCTGTTTCAACACTACATCCTGGCAGATAGTATTTGTTGTTTCAAGATTGAACACAGGCCACAAAAAAAAAGTCTGCTCTTGTTGTAGATGATGACGAACAAATGCCTGTGTATGACTTGCTTGGCAGTTTAAACATATCAAGCTGCACTGCAAAAAAAGGACTGGGTGATTTGCTTCCATAAAGGTTATAGCCAACAAAACCCTGTGGAGTAGTTCTACTCTGTAACAAGTCATAGGGATGTAACAGACTGCTACACGAGGCAGAATTGACTAAGTGCTTGATTTGGTTTTTGACTTTGACTCAACTGATAGAGTGCTTTATGTACTTGTTGTTAAGCATCGTAGAGTTGGTTCCGACTCATAGCGACCCTGCACAGGGTTTCTTTACCTGAGCAGAAACCCTTATCTTTTTCCCACTGAATGGCTGGTAGTTTCAAACTTCCAACCGACCTTGAGGTTAGCAGCCTGATTCGTAACCACTATGCTACCAGGACTCCTTTATGTACTTACAGCTACAAAAATCACCTAAGCTCAAGAGACCAAGGAAAGCAAGGAGCTAAATTACAAATCACTACTAATGTATGTAAACTAAGTTGACCAATGTGAACTCTGGTCAGTTGCATGATGTTTGATGAAGAACAATATATACTAGTAGTTTATGGAGAGGCTTCTGTAGCTAATATTACTAAACATTGGTTGTATCAGGGAAAAAAGGGAGGAACAACAAATGGAATGTTACATATAATTTTACAATAAAAACAGCACCTACCACTTTAAAAAAAATGCTGCACATATTGGTACTATATAAACACAAATAAACACCTCATGGTAATAGATTTCTTGGTTCAAAAGTTTAGGGGATAGTTTTGTGGGTCTCGTCAGTCAACTGGCCTAATACTGCTTTTAAAGTTTTTGCTTCTTAAAGTTTCTGCTTTATAGCAGTGCTAGAAGTCTTAAAATTGGTGAGTAGCCACCAGAGATATTCCAATTGGTCTCCGTTTGCCTGGAGCAACAGAAGACTGAAATTTAGGAAAAGTGAGAAGGAAATGGACTGCAAATCTAACTGCCTCCATTAATTACTGTCTCCTTTATCAGGAGAACAGAAGAAACGGATGCCTCTCATCTATCATTACTGAACATTTTGATCTAGGACTCAGTAGTTGATCTTGATCAAAAGAAAGAAAAAGTGTGAAACAGAACTGCACATTCTTATTGAAAACCAAACGCATAAGATACATTGTGACTAGGGGATTCACAAAATCTATTGCTTGGAAACTTTTGCATTTTGAATCAAACCTATGCCATGTAGTCAGTTTTGCACAATTTAGCTCATTTAAAAAAATGTTTTCCTTGAGCACTGTACTCTTTTAAAGAACTATCTAAATGATATTAAGTGGATAGTAGTAGTCTTAAAACACAGATGAGAATTTTAAGGAGCAAAGTCTAAGTTAATGGTGGTAAAACAATATGGCGGAGAGACCAAGAATAGACACAAGAATAGGCCAAGAATAGACACAATGGGAAGCATGTAGTCATTGTCATTGTACTGCAGATATAACATTTGCTGAATGTGTATATATTTTGCTGTGTACACTTTCACCAAAATAATTTTTGAAAAGTTTATGTAGAATCTACCATAGTGAGGTATTGTGATACATCTGTGTATAAGTTTGAATGGGCTGAGTTGCGCTGCAGTCAGAAATAATCTCATAATTTCATTAACATAAATCAACATAGGTGGATTTCTCATTCATTCTCCATGTCCATCATGAAACAGTAGAGGGCTATGCTCAGTGTCCTTCAGATCTCTAGACTAATGAGATTAGCACCCACCATTTTGAAAGTTTTTATTCACAAAGGGAAAAATACTTAGTAGGGTCTCAAATGAGCAGTTAAATGCTCTGCTCTGAATGTGATTCTCGTTACTTCTGTTGACAATTCACTGGTCAAGTGGTTACTTGAATCCATTTCACATGCGAGGATGTCAGAAAGTACAATCCTACCTTGTGTCCAGAAGGGGAACAGCATCAATATATAGACTGAAAACTAGAGATCAAGTTTCACCCTTATAGAGCTCACAGTCAGTAGTGTGGGTAAGGCCCCAGGGGAGGTAGGGAAAGTGGTGGTGGAAGAGAAACCCAGAAAAGTACACAAACAATTTTAGAGCAGTAAAGTCTCTGGATGGAGCAAATGGTTAAGCAATTGACTTTTTTTTTTTTTTTTAAGTTTTTATTGTGAATTAAGTGATACTTTACATGGAAGAACATTAGCTTTACATTCATCTTATCGTATTCCATTTCACTGCAATGATTATAAACTCCTGCATGCATCATCAAACAACCAAAGGGTACATCCTGCAAGCCTGCCCCTGTTCGTCAGCACACAGACCCTCTCCCTCCCTGAGTCCAGAGTCCCCAGTCGCTCGATGTTTCCATGTCACCGTCTCTGTCTCCATCTCTGGCATCACTACTTCTCTGGATAGGGTCCTGCACTCCACTGTTCTCCTGTGAAGGTCCCAGGGACCTCCGCTTCTGGACTGCCAAATCAACCACTCCCCTTTTGTTACAAAATGTCTATCTTTACATTTCCAACGCTCATAGTCAGTCCTGATAACAATTTTTCACTATTGAACCACAAGAATCTTGTGCCCATCTCCTTTCATCAGTCCCATCCACACAGGTTGGAAACCAGTCAGTGGAGATTCTACCTTCCCCAACACCCTCTGAAACTGGGCTCCCTCTTGAAAGCTTGTAAGCCAGTCACTTCTTAAGCAATTGACTTTTAACAGAAAGGTTGATCTACTTTAAAAAGGTAAGTAATTGAAAACCCAATGGAGCACAGTTCTATTCTGACACAAATGGGCTCACCAGGAGTTGAAATCAACTTGATGGCAACTAGCATTGGTGATAAAGAGCACTGCACAGGCTTGAGGATCGTGAAAGGTCTCTTAAATCAATCTGTGACCTGAGGTGAGGTTTAAATGAATCAACTGACAATCCTTGCTCACCACACAAACCCCTTGCTCTTGAGTCGATTCTGACTCCTACACACCCTGCAGGACAGAGTTGAACTGCCTCATACAGTTTTCAAGGCTATAAATCTTTATGGAAACAGACTACTACAACTTTCTCCTATGGGGTGTCTGGTGGGTTTGAACCACTGACCTTTATGCTACCAAAGATAGTCTTGCAGATTCATGTAGAAATGTTACAACTCAGTTTTAATCACTATGTAACAAGAGTCCCTCAGTCAAACAACCCTAAAATGTACGATTGAATAATCCACTTTTATAAGCAATGAAATTGAAGTTCAGAGAACTCATGCAGAAGGAGCCAAGAGTGGAATCCAAGTCAAGCTCCTTCCTTCCATAGACCCTACTTATAATCACATTACACAGATTGGATGGGAGAGTCGTTCCTGGAAGATTTTTCCAAAGGAATTGCAGTTATGGTTAACTTTTAAGAAATCAGATTAAGAATACCTAAAATAACATGTGTAGTCTCAATTAAGGTTAATTTTGTATGGTACAAATTACAACACAATTCCAACATACTAATTGTGACCAAAATCAAAAAAGCAGACACACTTCCATCGAGTTGCTTCTGACTTGTAGTGATACTATAGAGTAGAAGTGCTTCATAGGACTGCCAAGAGTGTTCATCTTTACAGAAGCTGTCTGCCATGTTTTTCTCTAATTGAGAAGCTGGAGGGTTCAAACTGCCTACCTTTTGGTTGGCAACCCAACACTTAACCACGGTGCCACTAGGGATGCTTTTCACTACCACACGGTTCATTAAAATTATCATACAGGATGGGAAGTCCAGTGGTGCTAATTAAGTAGTATATTTCTCTAAAAGTAATAATTTGAAGCTTGGATTAGAACAAAAAAATTCTGGGGTTCTGTTATTCACAAATCTAAGAGAATGAATGCAACAATGGTTTATTTACGTAGTGTGGAAACTGTACTCTTCACAGCACCTTACCATACAAGGAATATGCTGAAAACAAGCTAATGAACCAGACTATTTATTTCTTCAGCTGGTTGTAGGTTACCAGTATTTAGAGAAGGATAGTGTCATTGAAGAAATTTACACCAAAAGACTTATTCAAGTCCTCATATGCAAGAGTTTATGACCACAGAAGTCTAGCACATCAATAAATGTATCCATCCCCCAAACAACACTAAAAAAATGCTACTTCATGCCAGCAGGCCATAAAATCAAGGCAACACACAATTAAGGGTAAAAAGTGCTCTCTCTATATCCTCCAACACCTAAGAGGGTTGCCACATAACAACTTCCTAAATGCACCTTCCTGGTATATAAAGTAGAATAAAGCAGTAGACAATAGACAGAATACATCATTTGTAGTAAGTGCAGGGTATGGGGCAGGTAGGAAGTAGAGAAAAGCAAGTTCTCTGAAGTATAATCTTTAAAAATCATACACACACACACACACAGGACTTTTGTTTTCCAAGCTTTCTGGAAGTACTAAAAGCAATTTCATTGCTTCTACCTCGTTACCTACATTTTAACAGCTCAATTTTGTCTTCTCATTTCTCCTTGCAAATCTTCAGAGCCAGCCAGCCCAGAAGTGGGGCATTTGCTTAGTGCTTTGAGGCCTCAGGAAGATGCCCGTATTGCCGTTTCAGATATATTATAACTGGCAGCCCCAGCTGACGACCCGAAATTCCCCAGAGTCTCTGCTGAGGCAACCACCTATTGATTTACTAATTTTTCATCACCAGAAGGCATAGATTTCCTTTTTTACTAATTATATACTTAATTTGAAATCAGAAAAGGGCAATGGGTAATGCATATTGTGTGTGGGTTAACCTTCTCCAGTTAACCTTCTCAGGTCGCTCTCCGTGTAGAATATGAGGAGAGAAAATTAAAGAGTACACAGAGGGAGGCAATTTCAATCTCCAAGAACAACCAAGATAAGACTCTGACAAGCTTCAAAAACAGCACAAAGGACCTTCTTTTCTCCTTTTAGTTTTGGGATTTGGCCCTGAAAGATATAGGATTTCAGGACCTTAGTTATGATCTCTATCAAAATTGTCAGGATGGATCAGTTTTCTCTTCTGGAATCACAGAACTGGTTATGATGCTCATTATATCATTGAAAATGTGAACATACCAGAAAGTGTAATGATAACCCAGAACCAGGCACCATTTTATTCAGTTGACTGTAGGTTACCATGAGTTGGAGTCAAACTTAGAGGCAGTTGTCATTGATCTTCACATTATGAAAGTGTTCACCTGGTTCAAGACATAGTGTTTAACTGTAAAATCAATGTAAAGATCAAGGAAATAAAGTTTATTTCCAGTCCTGTTGTTGTTAAGTACCATGGAGTCGGTTTCGATTCACAGTGACCCTGCACAGGGTTTCCGAGGCTGTTAATCTTTATGGGAGCAGAAAGCCTCATCTTTTTCCTGCAGAACAACTGGTAGTTTCGAACTGTCGACCTTGAGGTTAGCAACCTTATTGGCAACCACTACGGAGCTCTGGTAGCGGGCTGTGAACCACAAGGTCAGCAGTTCGAAACTACCAGCGGTTCTGCGGTAGAAAGATGAGACGTTCTGCTCCCGTAAAGATTTACAGCCTCGGAAACCCTGTGCAGGGTCGCTATGAGTCGGAACCGACTCCACGGCACTTAACAACAACAACGCTACCAGAACTCCTTATTTCCACCCTATAGTTTCAGAAAAGAACCTTATCATTCTATCTGTCAGTTTTGATAGAGATCAGAGATAAGGCTCTGAAATCATACACCTTCCATCAGGGCTGAATTCCAAAACTAAAAGGAAGTTTTTTGAAACCTGTAGGAACCTTAACTTGGTAGTTTGGGGAGATCAAAATTGCCTCACTTTGTGCATTCTTTAATTTTCTCTCCTTATATTCAACATGGAGAAGAACCTGAGAGGGGCTTCATCTCATGTACTTTGGACGTGTTAGTAGAAAGGATCAGTCCCTGGAAAAGGACATCATACTTGGTAAAGGGGTGACTCAAAGACAAGGAGTGGCTCAAAGAGATGAGCTGACACAGCGGCTGCAACACTGGGCTCAAACATAGGTATATATGGGAGGAAGCTGCAGATCTGGCAGTGTCTTATTGCTGTACACAGGGTCGATATGAGTCAGAACCTACTTGATGGCACCTAAAACACAACAACACAGCACATCTCACTGAGTAGCTCCCTCACTGGCCTTGTATTTCATCAAACACTATGTCCTCCCCTAGCTATTAATCTCTCCTGGTGATGTATTTAAAGTAAGAGTGTCAAACAATCAGACAATGTTCTGTTGTGTTCCAAGGGGGTTTCACTGGCTAATTTAAATTTTTTTTTTTTTTTTTTACTTTGACTGACAGGTCTTTTTTCTAGTCTGTCATAGTTTGAAAGTTCCACTAAAATCTGTTCACATCACATGGGTGACGCTGATGGTACTTGAAATACTGATGGCATAACTTCAGCATCATGGCAACCTGGAAGCCACCATATTACTGAGAGATGGGTGGGAGATCCTGTGAAGAGGGGAATTCTAAACTGAATACTGGAAAAAGCAGGATCACTTCTAAGAATAGAAGTTTGTACAATTTCAGGAAAATGTAAGGCATATTTAAAATCAAGCAGGAGACTGTCCTCATATTGTCACTCATACATTTCTTCTTTGTGTTTGTTAGTGAGAAAAAATTAGAGGAGTTTGATTTATTGGGTAATTTGAATTAATAAATATTTTTTTGTGTGTTCTGAGGTTTCAAAAGCATTGCTTGAATATACTTAGACTTGTGAAAAACATAAATATTTACATGACTCTGTAATTTTACTACCTTTTAGGGTATGTTGGACTCCTGGTGTGCTGCTGTAAGATCAGCACTGGACTTGGAATCACAAAGTTGGCAGTTCAAACCCACCAGCTGCTCCTCAGAAACCCTATACAGGGGCGCCATGAATCAGAACTGACTCGAGAGCACTTCAGAACAACAACACCACAGGCTGTGTTAGCTTCATTTGGTGCTGGAGCCATTATCTTTGCACATGTAAAGTGAAACACAAGTAATGTTTTTATTTAACTTTTGTGTGTTTTTTTGGATTGGATTCTGGCTGTTATTTAAAAATCATACCAAATAGTTGAGCTTTGAAATTTTGAACAAATTTGTAGTCAAATGTCATAAGTTCCATTTGTTACTCTCCTCTCCACTAGCACCACCTCTTTTTGTAGTTGTCCAGATTCATCTGCCTATTCACTAACACATCACTAAGCTGGCCACCTGCCAGGGTTTGGGTCATCTGGGTACACAGTAGTCTTTGCTTTCTTCTTTACTGAGATCTCTTGTCAATGATTATGGAAGACATGAGATTTTAGCATTAGAGTGTCATTGTTGCTCTGTACACAAATACAAGTTTATTTTGACTAGATAGAAGATAGACTGTTTTTTCTGTAATCCATCCATGTTCCATAAAGGCTATTTAAAAAATTCTAATCAAATCTGATTTAGTAGCTATGGTTATCATACAAATTAACACAAACAGTGGCTTACACGGTATGTAACATTTATTTTCTTACGGTTCTTCAGGTCAGAAGTATGGCATGGGTCTCACTAAACAAAGATTAAGGTGTCAACAAGCTGTATTTCTATCTATGGTTCTTGGTAGACTCAGTTTCCTAGCCTTTTCTAGTTTCTAGAGGCCACCTACACTCCTTGGCTCATGGATCCTTCACACTGAGCAATGGCAGGGTTGAGGCCTTCATAGTTACATCACTATGATCTCTCCTCTTCTTCTTGCTTCCACTTTTAAAGGACTTTTTCTTTTTAATGTTTTATTGTGAGTTATGTGATATTTTACATGGGAGAACATTAGTTTTACATTCATCCTATTGTGTATCATTTCATTTCCATGGTTATAACCCCATGCATGCATCATCAACCAACCAAAGGGTATACCCTGAAAGACTGCCTCCTGGTCGTCAGGACACAGACCTTCTCCCTCTCTGTGTTTAAAGTCCCCACCTGCTCCATCTCTCCACGTCACTGTCTCTGCCTCCATCTCAGACATCACTGCTTCTCTGGGTAGGGTCCCGCTCTCCGCATTTCTCCCTTCATGGTCCCAGGGACCTCCGCTCCTAGACTGAAAAGTTAATCACTCCCTTCCTTGCTACAAAGCGTCTACCTTTACATTTCTAACCCTCACAATCAGTCCTGATAACAATTATTCACTATTGTATCACAAAAGACCTATCCTCATTTCCTTTCATCAACCCTGCCTAGTCAGATTGGATACTACTCTTAAAGCTCTTACGGTTGCTATAAGTTGGAACCGACTCCATGATACAGCATCACGACCACCACCATTATTACATTGGACTACTGGTGCGATGCTATAGGATCAGCACTGGACTGTGCACCTCAAAGTCAGCAGTTTGAACCCACCAGCTGCTCCTTGGAAACCATATCCACAGGCACTATGAGTCAGAATCGACTCAATGACACACAACAACAATAAGATGATTACAATGAGGTCACATAAAGAATGCAGGATACTCTCTCTGTTTTAAGCTACTTGATTAATAATAACCTTAAATCCCCTTAACCATGTAAAGTAGTATATTAAAAGATTTGAGGAATTAGGATATGGTTTTCATTGTTAACCATTATTCTGCTTAACATATCCAGTTATATTTAAGTTTTTTAAATTTAAAAACTTTAAAATTATTTAAAACATAAACATTGAAAGATGCATGACAAGATACATACTGCTGAATGTGTTTTCACAAAGGGAAAATACTCCTAGAACTTATGAGCACTCACATTGAGAAAGTATTATCATCATCCAAGAAGCCTCCTTCCAGTTGCTACCCACCTCTACAAACGGTCATCACTCTCCCGACTTCTAACACCAAGGATTAGTTTCACCAATCAGAAACTTTATAGACTCATTTAGTACATACAGTTTTTTTTTGTTTTGTTTTGTTTTGTTTTTTACTGAGTCCTTCCACTCCAAATTATACTTTGCAGGCACACTTTTGCATCTGTATCTTTGCAGAAGCTTGGTTTTTCATCTGATCATCCTGTATTCACTGTGTAAATATATCATAATTTATTCATCTATTCTTCCTTTGATGGACATTTGGATAGTTTCCACTTAGTGGCTATTACAGGTAGTGCTGACATGAGTAGTCTAATGCTTGTCTCCTGGTGAATATATTTGAATGTATGCATTTTTTAACTGGTTATAAACCCTAGAAGTGGATGATGGGGAATCCTGAATTCACCTTCATGTTCTAGCTTTGTAGGGCAATTGTTAACAGCTGTCACCTCATCCTCTGACTCATGGCAAGCCCATGCTTCATAGAATATATGCTGCCTGGTCCTGTGCCATCCCATTGTGATTCATAAGATTGTCATCAGCTGATTTTTAAAGTGGGTTGCCAAGCCTTTTTTTCTAGTTTGTATTAGACTGAAAGCTTTGCTGAAACACATTGAACCTCACAGCAACACGTAAACCACAACTGACAGGAAGTAGCTGAACATGAGGTGCATTGTCTAGGAATCAAATCTTCATGTAAGACAAAAATTCTATAAATGAACTACCACTGCCTTTTTGTAGTACAATTACTTGTTATCATATATTACCAATATATCATGTAACATAGACATATACTGCCACATTTAAATGGTTTAAATGTTGAGTGTTTTAAATTTTAAAAAGGTGTGCGACAAGGTTGTATTCTTTCACCATACTTATTCAACCTGTATGCTGAGCAAATAACCCAAGAAGCTGGCTTATATGAAGAAAAATGTGGCATCAAGATTGGAGGAAGACTCATTAACAACCTGTGATATGCAGATGATACAACCTTGCTTGCTGAAAGTGAAGAGGACTTAAAACATTTACTGATGAAGATGAAAGAGCACAGCCTTCAGTATGGATTGCATCTCAATGTCAAGACAACAAAAATCGTCACCACTGGAGCAATAAACAACATTCTTATCAACAGAGAAAAGATTGAAGTTGTCAAGGACTTCATTCTTCTTGGATCAACTATCAACACTCATGGAAGTCATGGAAGTCAAGAGATCAGACGACGTATTGCATTGGGCAAATCTGCTGCACAGGAACTTTTTAAAGTCTTGAAGAGCAGAGATGTCACCTTGAAGACTAAGGTGAGCCTGACCCAAGCCATGGTATTTTCAATATCCTCATATGCATGCGAAAGCTGGACAGTGAATAAGGAAGATCATAGAAGAATTGATGCTTTTAAGTTATGGTGTTGGAGGAGAATATTGAAAGTGCCATGGGCTTCCAAAACAACCAATAGATCCGTTTTGGAAGAAGTGCAACCAGAGTGTTCCTTGGAGGCCAAGATGGCCAAACTTCATCTCTCATACTTCGGACGTATTGTCAGGAGGGACCAGTCACTGGAGAAGGATATCATGTTTGGTAAGGTGGAATGTCAGAGAAAAAGAGGAAGACCCCTAACAAGATGGATTAGCCAAGTGGCAGCATCAATGGACTCCAAGCATGGCAACAGTGGTGAGGTTGGCCCAGGATCAGGCAGTGTTTCATTCTGCTGTGCATAAGGTCGCTATGGGTCGGTACTGACTCGATGGTACCTAAAACAACAACATACCACAACTCGTCTGTCAGTTTGTCGTACTGTGGTGGCTTGTGTATTGCTGTGATTCTGGAAGCTATGCCACCGGTATTTTAAATACCAACAGGGTCACCCATGGTGAACAGGTTTCAGCTGAGCTTCCAGACTGAGACAAACTAGGAAGAAGGAGAGGTGGAGTACTTCTGACTATTTAGTCACCAAAAAGCTTATGAATAGCAGAGCAACACTGTCAGCACCAGATTATTGAATATTGAAACATCGTGAGGAACACCAGAATATTGTCAGACATAGTGCCAGAAAATGAACCCCACAAATTGGAAGACACTCAAAATATGACTGGGAAAAAGCTGTCTCCTCAAAGTACTGGTGATGTTGATGATGCAAATGGAGTAAAGCCCTCGAGACCTTTATTTGCTGATGAGGCACAACTCAAAATGAAGAGTTACAGCTGTAACATCCATTAATAATTGAATATACAAACTATACAAACATAGAATATACAAACTATGAATCTAGGAAAATTAGAAATTGTAAAAAATGAAATAGAATGCATAAAACATTAATCCTAGGCATTAATGAGCTGAAATTGACTGGTATTGGCTATTTTGTATCTGAAAGTCATATGATTTACTATGTATGCCAGAAACGACAAAAGAACATATCAAGATTAGTCATGAAGTACAATAATGTCTGTGATAGGATAATATGCATATGCCTACACGGAAGACCAGTTAATACCACTATTATACAAATTTATGCACCAACCACTAAAACCAGTGATGACGAAATTAAAG
>NW_006408532.1:32592587-32597785 GCF_000296735.1 Chrysochloris asiatica | reverse complement strand
TGTACCAAAAAGAAATGGTCAATGTTCAACCATTTCAAGAGGTAACATATGATCAAGAGCCAATGATCCTGAAGGAAGAAGTCCAAGGTGCATTGAAATCGTTGGCAAAGAACAAGGCACCAGGACTTGATGGAATACAAATTGAAATCTTTCAACAAAGTGAGGTGGCACAGGAGGCAACCACACATCTATGCGAAGAAATTTGGAGGACAGCTGCCTGGCCAATTGACTGAAAGAGATCCATATTTGTGTCCATTCCAAAGAGGTGAACCAACGGAATGCAGAATCATTGGACAATATCATTGATATCCCATGTGAGTAGTTTTACTAAAGGTAATACAGAAATGGCTGCAACCCTACATTGACAGCCAACTTCCAGAGTTTCAAGCCAGTTTCAGAAGAGGACGTGTAATGAGGGATATCATTGCTGATGTCAGATAGAACTTGGCTGAAAACAGAGAATACCAGAAAGATGTTTACCTGTGCTTTGTTGACTACTCAAAGTCTTTTGATTGTGTAGATCATGACAAGCTGTGGGCGACCTTGTGAAGTATTAGTATTCTGGAACACTTAATTGTGCTCATGAAGAACCTGTATATAGACCAAGAGGCAAGTGTTTGAACAGAACAAGGGGATATCAAATGGTTTAAAATTATGAGCCTTATGCACCAGGACTGTATTCTTTCACCAAATTTATTCAATCTGTATGCTGAGAAAATAATCCAAGAAGCTGGATTATATGGGGGGGAAAATGTGACACCAGGATTGGAGGAAGACTCATTAAGAATTGTGATATGCAGATGATGCAGCCTTGCTTGGTGAAAGCAAAGAAGACTTAAAATACTTGGTGGTGAGTATCAAAGACCACAGCACTCAGTATGGGTTGCACCTCAATGTAAAGAAAACAAATATCTGCACCACTGGACCAATAGGCAACTTCTATATTCAAAGATTTCATTTTGCTCAGATCAACCATCAACAGTCATGGAAGCAGCAGTCAAGAAATCAAATGACATATTGCCTTAGGCAAATTTGCTGCACAAGACCTCTTAAAAGTGTTGATGAGCAAAGATATCAGTTTGAGGACTAAGGTGTGTCTGACCCAATCTATGGTATTTTCAGTAATCTCATATGCATGCAAAAGTTGCACAGTGAATAAGGAAGACTTTAGAAGAATTGATGCATTTGGGTTATGGTATTAGAAGAGAATTATGAAAGTATCATGGACTGCCAAAACAACAAACAGATTTCTGTTGGAAGAAGTACAACCAGTGTTGTACTTCTTTGGAAGCCAGGATGGCCAAATTTCGTCTCTCGTGCTTTGGACATGTTGTCAGGAGGGACCAGTCACTGGAGAAGGACATCATTTTTGGTAAAGTGGAGTGTTGGAGAAAAAGAGGAAGACCCTCAATGAGATGGATTGGCACAGTGGTGGAAGTGCTGGGCTTAGTTGTACAAATGATTGTGAGGTTGGCTCAGGACCTGGCATGTTTCGTTCTGTTGTACATAGTGTTGGTATGAGTCGGAACTGACTTGATGGCACCTAGCAACAACAACAACAACAACAACAACAACAACGTATACTACAAAAGATAGTTCTGGGGATTCAGGTAGAAATGTTTCAACTCAGTCAGTAGTCTGGCTTCTTTGCTGTCCTGAAAAAAGCCCTTTATACCCTCTGTACTGGAGACTGTCGGGGAGGTGAGGAGAGAGGCAAGTGATAGAAAGCATTCTGCCTTGTTTAGGAAACATCTTTCACTTTCAACAAACATTCTTTCAGTATTCTGTTAAAGTTTTTGTACGAGGGACTAGGAAGATAACATGTAAGGGATAGACATATTAACACATATGTAGAAATTTGCAATAGGGGTTGGATGAATTCTTTGCTTTTCAGTGTGCATTGGGAAGTGTTAGATGCTGTAAAGTTGTTTCCAACTCATAGTGACTGTATGTACAACAGAAAGAAACACTGCCTGATCCTGTGTCATTCTTACAATTGTTATGTTTGAGCCCATTGTTGCAGCCACTGTGTCAATCCATCTTGTTGGGGGTCTTCCTCTTTTTTGATGACCTTCCACTTTATCAAGCATGATGTCCTTCTCAAGGGACCAGTACCTCCTGATAACACGGCCAAAGTATTTGAGATGACCACTCACCATCCTCACTTCTAAGGAACATTCTGGCTGTACTTTTTCCAAAACAGATTAGTTTGTTCTTCTAATAGTCCCTGATACTTTCATACTTTCAATATTCTTTGTCAATATCGCAATTGAAATGTGCCAATTCTCCAGTCTTCCTTATACAGAGAAGGATATCCTTTCCCAGAATCCTGGGAGTCAGTGAAGATTCCCAAAAGAAGTGGCATTATCTATGCTGAGATCTGAATTATGGGTTGTTGTTGTTGAGTGCCATCAAGTTGGTTCTGACTTATAGCAACTCTCTGTAGTGTTTACCAGGTGTGACTGGTGGGTTTGAACCACCAACCTTGTGGTTAACAGTGCAGTGCTTATCCTACAGTGCCACACAAGGACCCCAAGTGATGAGTAGAAATCTCCAAGTATTGGGTGCTGATTGGACACAGAATGTTACAGAGAATTATACCTACTGTCAAGAATGTGAGGTGTGCCCACGATTCACCCAGAACTGGGTTAACTATAAAAAGTGCAAAGTTTTTCAGCTTGCTGGATTTCTTAGCATTCCTCTGCTACTGGAAGTTTTACTTCAAAATTAAGTGGAATCTTAGAACAAAAGACAGAGGCTGTTGGTTTCTATACAAGTTTATCATTTATGTCCCACCTTCTACTTATTTGCTCAGAGAATAAAGAAAAGGAATGACAAAGAAATAGAGATGAAATAATAAAAACAGAAAAAAGTAAATTAAAATATGATAAACATTTTGGAAACGTATTTCAATAAATTGAGTTTTCTTTGTACTTCTATGTATTTTATTTATGAATTTAATACATTTATTCTTATAAAAGGTTCATAGACTTCACTGTACTGCTAAGGAGGTCTGTGGCATAAAAAAAGGTTAATTGCCCCTAGGTTGGATGATAAGTAGTTATATGTTAACTACTTATGCTAATACAGTTTAATGCATTGTTGCTGTTTAAAGTAAGCAACTTCCAAAAAAAATCTGTCACTGAAAATCCTCTGGAGCAATTTTACTATAATACACATCAACTGCTATGAGTCAGAGTTGACTTGACAATTGATCATTGGTTACCTCTGAAAACTGGTTATCAGTGTGGGCTGACCTAAAAGAATCATTCTTCCCACTCTCTGGAAAAGAGTATAAGTAGAACAGATTCCAGTGAATTTCTACCAGTGGAATTACCTGTCAGGATTGAAAAGGTCAATGGCACATGTTGCGGAAATGAATAAATGGTTTGGGTGGATTTCTGAGTAAGTAAATCTTCAAACACCCTTATTCTTGGTCTACTATCCTTTGATGGTAATTCTTTTGTGTATTCAGTTCCTCTGAGTCATAGTTTAATCTTCTTTTCTGCCAGTGAAATTAAACTCTGAATAGGAAATATTCATAGATATTTTCCCTGTAACGCTGCATAGAAACCTCTGTCCTGAATTCTCTGAAAATCACTATAAACCTATAAACCTCTAATCAGTACAAATCCAGATTCACAGTGAAATGACCTGGACGAAGGAGGATGAAGGCAGGAAGATATAGAATCCACCTGTAGTTTTCCAAGAATAAGCAGATGTCACATTAGAGTGACATGGCCTTCAACAGGATTACAACAGTCTTTGACACAAGAAATGTCTTTGTGTATCACATTAGGAAATCTCATTACCTCTTTCCTGTTACTTTTAATCAAAAGTACACAGATTCTGATTATCTGAGCATAATTAGATTCCTTTACTTAGCATATGGGTTGCCTGATAGTGCTGAAAGCTAAACAAATCCAGAAGCTAAAGCAGCAGGATTCTATGAATCAGGTCACCTCTCTGCTGTATTTTGAAGACCATTCTGTTTCAGAACAAGGACCATGCTAATGCCATTTTGGTAAATAAGAGTTTACTTACTGAAAGATGTAATCTTGCTTTTAATTTTTAGATTTTTTAGAATAAAACCTATTTGTCAAGTTCAGGGATTGAAAAACTATAGCCCAACCCAGGCTGCCATCTGTTTTTAGTAATTGCCTAGGCTTATGTTAAGGGCATTTTTAATAAAAATTAAAATAAAATTTTATCAGAACAAAGCCACACCTACATATCTATGGAAACTTTTGTACTACAACAGCAGAATTGAGTAGTTACAATAGGCCATATAGCCCATTTTAAAGCTTAAAATATTTGTTATCTGATCTTTTCAGAAAAATTTGTTAACCCCTGGTCTATGTTCCAGATTTTTATATCAGTTTCTGAGAAAATAATATTTAATGTTTTAAGAAATAGTCATTGATTCTAAATTTAATCAGATATGCTAAAAAATGCCGAGGTTTTGGATGTTTCCAGTCATAAGGTGCTGCCTATGAGCTAACCAAAATTATAGGGAAGTTGTGCTAGGCATGAAGAAGCATGAACTAAACTAAAACATAACTAAAGATATGGTGCAACAAGAGCCCAGATGCAGACCGACAACTGTGGTTGAGAAATCTAATCATTTGTTGTCTTTTCAAACTAAATTGTATTAGTTTAATATGTATGTAGCAGAGAGATTGACTGCTATAGGGTGGTTGGAGGGTGGTGTGGGGAACCAGAGGACTCTGTTAAGCATCCTGACAGAGATACTAAACAAATTTTGCTTAGAATGTGCTAAGTAATTGTTAGTAAAAACATTGTTATTCTGTAGACTTTTATCTCCGTGCCATTTTAGAAATAAAACATTCATTTGATATGGAAGATAACTTTGAAGTTTTCAATGAACAAAGTAATATGCAATGTGAAAAACAAACATACTGAGGAAAATAAAGTGACTGTTGGGATGTTGTAGAGTGGGGATTTTTAAAAAAAAGAGCAGGCTAAAACAACAACAACAAAACTATCCTATAAAAAACTATCCTGTAAAACGAGAGTTCTGACAAGATGGTGGATTAGGCAACATGAAAGACAGACTTTCTAAAATATGCAATAAACCTTCTACAACAAAGACATGGAATATTAAATTAAACAGATGCATAGGATAGTTCCTGGAATTCTGAGCTTCAGAGGAAGGGATTGTTGTTGTTAGGTACCAT
>NW_006408532.1:32585155-32591847 GCF_000296735.1 Chrysochloris asiatica | reverse complement strand
CATATCGCAGGTTATTAATGAGTCTTCCTCCAATCCTAATGCCATGTTTTTCTTCATATAACCCAGCTTCTCAGATTATTTGCTCAGCATACAGGTTAAATAAGTATGGTGAAAGAAGGGATAAAGAAGGGATAGAGAGGCAAAATATGACCTTGAACAAATCCTACCTGATGAAGAGATCACTACATGAGCACATTTGATGCATTAGACACTAATGACTGAAGACAGAGAGTTGTGGGATGACATCAAGATTATATATAATAAAGGAAAAAAGAAAAAAAAAGAACACAAGACAGAAAGAAAAGACCAAAATGAATATCAGAAGAGTCTCTGAAATTTGCTCTTCAGTGTATATATGCTAGAGCAAATAGAATAAATGATGAGGTAAAAGAGCTGAACAGAAAATTTCAAAGGTCAGCTCAATTATTATAATGAAAAGAGCAAAGACCTGGAGTTAGAAAACCAATAGGGAAGAACACACTCAGTGTTTCTTGAGCTGAACAAACTGAAGAAAAAAATTCAAGTCTCAACTTTCAATATCAAAGGATTCTATGGGCAAATTATTGAATAATGCAGACAACATCAAAAGAAGATGGAAAGAATGCAGAGTCATATCAACAAAGAAATGCTGTATGTTCAACCATTTCTAAAGCAGCATATGATCAAGAGCCAATTGAACTGAATGAAGAAATTCAAGGTGCACTGATGATATTGGCAAAGAATAAGACTCTGGGAATTGATGTAATACCAAATTAAATCTTCCAAAAATTTGATAAAACACTGAAGGCATTCACTCATCAGTGCCTAGACATTTGGAAGGCAGCTACCTGGCCAACTGATTGTAAAAGATCTATATTTGTGCCCATTGTAAAGAAGGGTGATCCAATGGAATGTGGAAATAATTAGACAATATCATTAATATCGCATGCAAGTAAAATTTTGCTAAATATAATTTTTAAATGGCTACAACAGTACATTGTCAGGGAACTGCCAGTGGTTCAAGTCAGATTCAAACAAGGATGTGGAAAAAGGGATATCATTGCTGACATCAGATGTATCTTGTCTGAAAGAAGAATACCAGAAAGATGTTTACCTGTGCTTTATTGACTGTAGAAAGGCTTTCAACTATGTGGATCATGAGAAGCTATGGATAACATCGTGAACCCTTAACTGTGCCTCATGAAGAACATAGATTAAGAGGCAGTTGTATGAACAGAAAAAGAGGACACTGAAATGTTTAATATCAGGAAAGGTTTATGCTAAGAATCCTCACCACTGGACCAATAAATAACATCAGAGAAAATATTGAACTTTTGAAAAACTTCATTTTGCTTGGATACACAATCAACACTTATGGAAGCAACAGTCAAGAAATCAAACAATGTATTGCATTAGGCAAATCTGTTACATAAGACCTCTTTAAATTGTTGAAGAGCAAGATGTAAATTTGAGGACTACGGTGTGCTTGCTCCAAGCCATAGTATTCTCAATAGCTTCAGATGCATGTGAAAGTTGGATAATAAATATGGAAGACTGTAGAAAAATTATTGCATTTGAGTTACAGTGTTAGAGAAGAGGATTGAAAGTACCATGGGCTATCAGAAGAACAAACAGATGTGTGTTGGAAGAAGCACAGTCAGAATGCTCCTTAGAGGCCAGGATAACAAGACTTGTTTCTCATACTTTGGACATATTTATCAGGGGGGTCCAGTTCCTGGAGAAGGACATCATGCTTGGTAAACTGGAGGGTCAGTGAAAAACATGAGGACCTCCAACAAGATGGATTGGCACAGTGGCCACAGCAATGTTTTTTTTCTCTTTCACTGTTTTTGTCTGTTTATTATTATTTTTTTCACCTCTTTCCATTACCTTGATTTTATTGCTTCCATTTCTTCTTTCAGATTTTTTTTTTTCTCTTCATTTTTATTTTCTATTCTCTGGTCTCTTGGATTCAAACCAACTTTACATTCCAGCACAGTAACTCACAGCACCACATCAGGACTTCAAAAAGACATTGGACCTACACCTATGGAAGCAATAGCTCAAAAGAGGGAACAAGTCCTTACAGCAAGAATCATTCCCACCTCCTCCACACACAGAGTAGTCAGGGATGGGCAACTTGGATATTGGCTACCCAAAATGGGGGGTGGGGGGCTACAAAGACAAGAAGTGACTGGCTTACAAGCTTTCAAGGGGGAACCTGGACCCAGAGGGCCTGGAGGAAGGTAGAATCTCCAGTGAGTAGTATTCAATCTGACTAGGCGGGGCTGATGCAATGAAATGCAGACGGGTCTCTTGTGATACAAAAGTGAATAATTGTTATCAGGACTGATTGTGAGGGTTGGAAATGTAAAGGTGGATGTTTTATAGCAAGGAGGGGAGTGATTGACTTTTCAGTCTAGGAGCAGAGGTCCCTAGGACCATCAAGGGAGAAGAGCAGAGAGCGGGACCCTACCCAGAGAAGCAGTGATGCCTGAAATGGAGCCAGAGATGATGATGTGGAGCTATGGAGCAGCTGGAGACTCTAGACCCACCGAGGGAGAGTGACTGTGTGCTGAAAACCTGGGGGGGGGGGGGGGCCACGGGGGAAGGATTGCATGGAAGGGATTGTAACCATGGCAATGAGACAATATACGATAGAATGAATGTAAAACTAATGTTCTCCCATGTATACTATCACGTAATTCACAATAAATCATTTAAGAAAAAAAAAGACATTGGAGCTACCTAAAAAAATGTTAAAAGAATAATATTTAAGTGCCTTCAGTTGACTGAGGGAAAGGTTGAGGAAAGCAAGGAGAGCACAGAAAAAAACTTTGGAAGAGTTCAAGAAAACACTACAGGATCAGGTAGACAAAACGTATGAAAGATTGGAGACAGTACAAAACCTGCATAAAGAAATCCAGAAGATTATTATTAATTTTTAAGAAATGGATAATACATTGAAAAGGCAAAGGAGAAGATTTGAATCAATGGAAGAATAAATCTCTCAGTATAAATATGTTAAATGAACAATTAGAAATTTAGAAACAATCTGAAGAAAGCCTAAGATTTATGTGGAGGAATAATTTATGGTGATCAGAATTCCAGAACAGGAAGAGACAAATAAAAGCACAGAAAAAAATTGTCTAAGAATTGTTGGAAGAAAACTTCCCTAACAACATGAAACTGAATAGACTCCACACAGGCTAGACCCCAAAAGAAAATCATCATGACACATCATGATCAAACTCTCCAAAACCAAAGACAAGGAAAGAATCCTGAGAGCAGATGAGGATTAAAAAGGGTACCTAAAAGTAGAAGCAAAACAACTAAGCTCTGATTTTTCAGCAGAAACCATGAAGGCAATTGGAAAACATATACAACAATTTGAAAGAAAAGAATTGTTGACCAAGAATAACATACCCAGGAAAATTGTCCCTCAAATATTATGGCAAAATTAAGACTTTTCCAGAAAACAGAAATTAAATGAATTTGTATTAACCAGCCTAATTTAACAACAACAACAACAACAAAGTATACTAAAGGGAGTTATTTCAATTGAGAACCAACAATATCAGACAACAACCTGAGATTAACATACATAGCAGCAATAAGAATTCAATCCAGACATAGATATCCAAAATATGAAAAATCTGTAAGACTGAAAATAGGGAAGCAGAGATATCAATTTATAATGAAGGCAACTACAAAGCAAAAAGAAGCAACAGTTTGTTACACAACTTCCAAATGGTGAAGAAGTCATTACAGTTCAAAATAAAACAGACTGTTTTAGGCTGAGGAAGAAATTAATAAATCAGAGAGCAACTTCAAATAAAATCAATATATCTTTACATCAATACAAAAAATATAAAAACTACAGAGATTAGTAAACATTGAAACAACAGCAATGAAGCAAATGAAAGTAAAACACAAAAACAAAATGAACTCAGCACAGAAAATTATGTGGAAGAAAGAAATCATCAGCACAGTAAAATGACAGCAATCCATTTAGACCCAGCGATAATTATACCAAATGCCAGTGGATTAAATGCACTAGTCAAAATACAGACAGTAATAGAATGAATAAGAAAATAGGGTCCTTCAATATGCTGTCTACAAGAGACTTATCTTACAATCAAGGACAAAGATAGACTAAAAACCAAAGGATGGAAAAAAAATAATAAGCTAATGGCAATCAAAAATGAGAAGGAACAGCAATATTAATTTCTGATAAAATAGTCTTAAAGGCAAAAATTAGCTTAAGAAACCAAGAAAGACATTATGTTATGATTAAAGGGTCAATTGAACAACAAGATATTACTATAATAAAAATCTATGCTCCCAATGTAAGAATTGCAGAAAACATAAATTATACTCTGTTGTTAAGTGTTGTCAAGTTGGTTCTGACTCATAGCAACCCTGTATAACATTTCTAAGACTTTAAATCTTCTTGGGATCAGAAAGCCTCATCTTTTGTCTTACAGAGTGGCTGGCAAGCTTTAACAGCGGACCTTGTGTTTCACAATCCATTATTTGTCATATGGAGCCACCATGCTCCCTGGTAACTCTAAGTGAATTGAGATATATACAGAGCTCTCAACCCAACAACAGTACAATAGACATTCTTTTCCATTGCATATAGAACATTCTCCAGAACAGATCATATGTTAGGCCACAAAGTAAGCCTCAATAAATTTTAGGACATTAAAGTACTACAAATCATGTTCTAAAATCACAAAGCAATGAAATTATAAGTCAACAATAGGAAGATTAAGGGAAAAAACAAGATAAAATACATGGGAATTGAGTAACACCCTATTTTAAAACCTACTGGGTAGTAGAAGAATTTCATTGAATCAAACAAGACAAAAACACAACATACCAAAAGCAATGCTCAAGGCATGTAATCTTGCTGATGACCATGTTGGTCTACCAATAAGAGGAAGCTTAGTCCGACCACGTTCAATAGACTTCTGCCAACATGGATTGAGACCTGGTTGGCCAGAAGTATAGCGAGACCTGGGGACTCCTGAGCCCAGGGACAGGGACATAGTCACAAAGGACTAGAGTGGATAGTGAAGCATACAGATGATATGAAGTGAGGGGAGATGCACAAGAACACCCATACTTGCAGATAATACCCATTTGACCTAGCTTCAATGGCTGGATGACCAGAACTCGACTAGAGGAAGAAAAAAGAGGAAAAAAAGAGTAATCTGCTACAATTTGATGAACTTGACCTGTACTTATGGATGTAGTAGCTTAAAAGAGTGAACACATCATTACAGTGAGGATCATTACCACGGTACACATGGTACACACGGTTGACAGGGATGGGCAATTAAGATATTGACTACCCAAAATGAGGGGGGGGGGGGCGGGGGGGGCAGGAAGTGAATGGCTTACAAGTTTTCAAGAGGAAGCCTAGCTCCACTGAGTGGTTTCCAACCTGTCTAGATGGGGCTGGTAAAAGGAGATGGGGATAAGACTCTTGTGGTTCAATAGTGAATAAATGCTATCAGGACTGATTGTGAATGTTGCAAATGTAAAGGTAGACATTTTGTAACAAAAGGAGGGGAGTGGTTGATCTTGCAGTCCAGGAGCAGACGATCCTGGAACCATCAAGGGAGAAGAACAGAGCGCAGGACCCTATCCAGAGAACCTGTGATGCCAGAAATGGAAGCAGAGATGATGATATTGAGAGATGGAGCAGCTGGGGACTGATGGAATCAAGAAGGGAGAGGGATTGTGAGCTGGTGGCTGGGGGGCATGCTTGCGAAGTACACCCTTTGGATGTTTGATGATGAATGGAGGGGATTGTAATCATTGCAGTGAAATAACATATGTTAGGATGAATGTAAAGCTGATGCTCTTCCATCTAAATTATCACTCAATTCACAATAAAAACCTAAAAAAAAAAACCCCAAAACAATGCTTGAAGAGCAATCTACAACAACAAAATCACACATTGAAAAAGAAGAAAGAACCAAAACCAACATCTGCAACAATTGCAAAAATAGAAATAAAATAAACTTACTGCCATCAGAAGAAAATATTCAAGATTAGAGCAAAAAATTAATGAAACAGAAAACAAAAAAAATTAGAAAGAATCAACAAGAAAATAAGTTACTTCTTTGAAAAGATTAATAAAACAGGCAAATCTAACAAAAGAAAAGAAGATGCAAATAACACAAATAAGAAATGATATGGGTGATGTCACAACAGAACCAACAGAAATAAAAATGATAATAAGAGAATACTGTGAAGACTTGTTCTTCAACAAATTTGAAAATCTAGAAGAAATGGACAAATTTCTGGTAATATATAGTCTCTTATAACTTATAACAGTCTGTTGTAACAGTCTGTTATAACTTACCTCAATTAACACAGACTGAAGGAGAAAATTTGAATAGCTCTATAACAAAAGAAGAAATTGATCAATTCATTAAACTCTCCCAACAAAAACAAGTACAGACCCAGAAGGCTTTACTGGCAAATGCTACAAAAAATTCAGAAAAGGGTTGATACTGCCACTTCTACTGAAATTATTCCAGAACATAAAAAAGGATGCAAAACTACAGAATTCATTTTATAAAATGAGCATAATCCTGATACTAAAATCAGCAAAGTCATTACTAAAAAGGAAATTATAGACTAATATCACTTATGAACATAGATGCAAACATTCTCAATAATAGAATCCAACAGTA
>NW_006408532.1:32570016-32584929 GCF_000296735.1 Chrysochloris asiatica | reverse complement strand
ATATGACAAAATCCAGTACTCATTCCTAATTAAAAAAAAAAAAAAAAACAATAGTTTTTTTTTTGACAGGAAAGCACACAATCAAAATGAACTCAGCACAGAAGTTTATATGGAATAAAGAAACCAATAGCACCACAATAGAAGGGAAATTCCTCAACATAATTAAGGACATAGATACAAAACTAAAGGAGCTCTGGTAGCACAGTGGTTATGAATTGGGCTGCTAACCTCAAGGTCAGCAGTTTGAAACTACCAGCTGTTCCGTGGGAGAAAGATGAGACTTTCTGCTCCCGTAAAGATTTACAGCATCGGAAACCCTGTACAGGGTCACTGTGAGTCGGAACCAACTCCATGGCACATAACCACCACAACCATACAAAACTAACAACCAACATGTTCTCTCAATGGAGAGAAACTGAAAATGTGAACAGAAAGCAGACAAAAATGCCCTTTATCACCGCTTCTGTTCAATACTGTGTTGTAAGTCTTAACAAGAACAAATAAGGCAAGAAAGGGAAATTAAAGGCCCCCAAATTGGCAAACAAGATACAAAACTCTATTTACAGATGACATTTTCCTATACTTAGACAATTCCAAAGGCTCAGCAAAAAAGTTATGGGAACTCATTGAAAGACTCAGCAAAATGGTAGGATACAAGATGAGTAGGAATCCTTTATGCAAATAAAGAGAGCTCAGGAAAAGAAATTCGGGGGGGAAAATACCATTTACAATAGCCATCTAAAAGATAAAATACTTAGGAATGGGTTTAGGATATCAGTACTTAGAAGATGAGTCATAAACACTGTCTTGCTGCAGAAGGGTACTATGTTAAAAATACATGAGCAGGGGTGCTAAGGAAGTAGTAAGGGCTGATGTGAAGCGTGATCAGGGGAGTCTTTTGAAAGAAACGATGAAAAGAAAGTTTTATAGTAGATAGACACAAGATGAAGGAACTTTGGGAGGAAGCTTTAGAGTGCTTCCGACTTCCAAGGGGGTTAAGACTCTGGTGAGTTGATAGCTAATACTATATACTTGGAGTCTTGGTGGCACTGTGAGATAAGAACTGTACTGCCAACAACAAAATTGGCAATTCAAATCTACCATTCACTCTGCAGGAGAAAAATAAGACTGTCTTCTCTCTCCTGTAAAGATTTACAGCCTTGGAAACGCTTTACAGGGTCACTATGAGTCAGAATCAACTTGATAGCAATGGGTTTGATTTGATTTGTTCATGGTTGCCCCCCCACCCCCACCCCCCTGGACTGTATGTAAAGAAGTCTGTAGGCATCTCAGGAGATACCAGTGATCTGGAATTCTTTTGCTGCTCAGAGAAGGAATCATGAAAATGCAGCCATGTATGTCTTCCTACCCTGTCTCAAACTTACTGTTCGTACACTTCTATTTTTTTCCCAAGAACAACAGCTTGTCAGGAGGCAATGAGACCAAAGGTAGCAAAACACATAACTATCAATCAGTAAATCTCTATGGCTGGAGTGCACTAGGGCCAGGAAAAGTCATGAGTGGTGTAGATAGGCAGAATCTAAATAAACTAAATAAAACCTCCAGGGCCAACCTAAGGCATTAGAGCTGTAGGGAGAACCTATGGAATTTTTAGCCAAAATGCTACATGGTCACACTCATATTTAAGCACAACTGTCCAAATTAAATGCTACATATGTTGTTGTTAGTTTCTCTGGTGTTGCTTCTAACTCATGGAGACCTCACCTGTGACTTAGTTGAACTACTCCATACGGGCTTCTTGGCTGTAATGCCAATGCTAGCAAATCACCAGATCTTTTCTTTCAGGGTACTGTTGTGTGTGTTTGAACATTTAATCTTTAGGTTAGTGTACCACCTAAACAACAACAAGCAAATCTCATTGCCCTCAAGTTAATGTTGGTTCATAGTGACCCCACAGGACAGAGGTTTCCAAGGCTGTAACCTTTAAGAAAGCAAACTGTCACATCTTTCTCCCATGGAGAAGGAGCTGGTGAGTTTGAAACAATGACATTTTGGTTAGCAGCTGAGGACTTGACCAACCCACACCACCAGAACTCCCTTCAACATTCCGCTTATAGTTGTTTGGTGCCCCTGAGTTGGTTCAGACTAATAGTGACCCTCTGCACAACAGAACAAAACACTGCCCGGTCCTGCGTCAGCCTCACAATTGCTACATTTGAGCCCATTGTTGTTATCATTCTGTCAATCCATCTTGTTGAGGGTCTTCCTCTTTTTCCCTGGCCTTACACTTTTCTGAGCATGATGTCCTTCTCCAGGGACTGGTCTTTTCTGACATGTTGTATGAGAGATGAAGTCTCATCATCCTTTCTTCTAAGAAGCACTCTAGATGTGCTTCTTCCAAGACAGATTAATTTGTTCTCCTGGCAGCTCATGGTACTTTCAATATTATTTGTCAACAGTGTAACTCAAATGCATCTATTTTTCTATGATTTCCCTTAATCATTGTCCAACTTTCACATGCACATGAGGCAATTGAACATAACATGTTTTGGGTTAGGTAGACTTTAACCCTCAAAGTGACATCTTCTTTAACATTTTAAAAAGGTCTTTTGCAGCAGATGTGCTAATGCAAGACAACCTGTTGTTGTTGTTAACTGCCGTTGAGTCAGTTCTGACCCATTGTGACCCTGTATAGGGTTTCCGAGGAGTTACTGGTGAGATTGAACCACCAATCTCGCAGTTCAAACAGCTTTGCAGTCTGGCACATTAACCCACTGTGACACACCAGGACTCCAAGACAACCTAGGGGCATTTAATTGCTACATATAACATTCAAGTGTCTCAAGAAAATTCTTCCAATACACTTGGCTTTTACCCAAAATGTTGTTGTTACATGCTGCTGAGTCAGTTCTGATGCATAGTGACCCTGTATAGGGTTTCTGAGGAGCAGATGGTGGGTGTGAGCTGTCGACCTTGTGGCCCACAGTCCAGCATTGATCCCACAGTGCCACACCAATCTTTATATATAAAACATACTTGAAGAATGACATTTAAAGCATTTCAATCATCTTACAATTGTAAAGGAATCATTATAGCAAATTTATGAAATAAGGAAAACAAAGCAATAAAATTAAAATTAGCTATAATCCTTTGCCAGCAGGTTCATACTTACAATGTTGATATAGTGTTAACTTTTTAATATATTTTCTGCAATTGTTAATTTATGCATGTATATTTTGTGTTACATACTGTATTGCATATTCAAATTTGTTTCTTTTTCACTTAACATTATGCATGAACACTTTCCAAGGACATTAAATATTTTTCAAGTCATGAATTATAATGAGAACATAATAGTCCATCATATGGATGTGCCAGAATTTTATGAATCTCTGACTGTTGAACCTTCAGTTCATTTCCAATTATATGATATAAATAATGATGCATTATTTCTTTGGGCCTTAAATCTTTGCCTGAATTGATGACTGTATTTTCTTAGGACATACTTCCAAAAAGGTTTAAAGTAGTCGTATTGAATACTTTCCTCGGTAAGGAAGGACCCAAATAAATGGAGCAACTGAATGTATTTAGAATCTAAGAATATAAAAAGACATTTAAAAATTTTCTTGTATTTTCAAATAACTTGTAGAAAACTTTACCAGTTTATACCATGTATAATGTAGTTCTGATGTGGTGCTGTAGGATAAGCACTGTACTGCTCACCACAAGGTTGGTGTTTAGAACCCACTAACTGCTCCTCAGAAACCCTGTATAGGGTTTCTATGAATCAGAACCAACTCAATGGCACTTAACAACAAGAACAATCATCTGTAATACTTATTATTATATAAAACTTTCTCAACCTTCTCTCAGTATCGTGACTCTTACCATTCCTTAAAATGTATTGATTATTTGAGAAAAGAAACCCTAATTTAATTGAAATTTATATTTTATTTTTAATTTTCCAATGAGGTTTATAAAAGTAATTTTTACTTTATCCAGGCTTACCTCTAAGGTGTATGAATATGTGACATCAAACTAATAATGTTTATTAAATAGCCATCAACAAAACAAAAAATTCATGAGTTTGGGGAACTTGATTCTTTTTATTCAGGATAGCCAAAACACTTCAAAAAAAACAAAACTAAACTAAACCGAACCCATAAAAAAACCCACAAACTTGATACAAGATAAATTTAGTCTTCACTCATGTCAGGATCCAATGTGGATTCTACTGGGGTGGAGATGCTTCGCTATTCACATCTTTCAGCAGACACGAAGGTCCCAATTTACACCATTTGTACCTCGTTCTTGATCTCTGACTGTCATGTATGTGCTGGTTGATTTTTTTGTGGCAACTTGGCTAAGTAAGTTATGTGCCCAGTTGTTTGGACAAACAGTATAGATATTGCTGTAAAGGTATCTTGTTTATATGATTAACAGTTACAAACAGTAGATTCTAAATAGAAGAGATTGTCCTCTATAATGTGGGTGGACCTTATCCAATCAGTTGAAAGCTGTAAGAGTAAAACTGATATTTCCCAGAGAAGAATTGTGCTTCAGGACTATAATATAGAAATACGGCCAGAGTACCCAGCCTGACCTATGGACTTCAGAGTCAAGATTGCCAGAGTTTCCAGCTTTCCTAGCCTAGATCTATATAACTTAGAAGTTCCCACAAAAGGAGCCCTGGTGGCATAGTTCTTAAGTGCTCAACTTCTAACTAAAAGGTTGGCAGCATGAACCCTATACAAGAGAAAGATGTGGCAATCTGCTTCCAGAAAGATTTACAACCTTGGAAACATGATGTGGCAGTATAGGGTTGCTATTAGCTGGTGTCTTAATTTGGGTCTTCTAGAGAAGCAAGGCCAGTGAAACTTATATATGTACATTATAGCTCATCGTAGAGCTGAGAGAGTCCAAGTTCAGCTTAGATGAACCAAAATTGGCAGGCAGGTCCTACAAGCAGACAAGCAGGTCTGACAGGCAAATAATATAGAGCAGGCTATACTGACTCAAGTCCAAAGAACCAGATGTTGGAGAACAAGTCAGATGTAAGATCCAGACCCAACAAAAAAACAAACAAGTTTGCCTAAGTGTCCAATATAGTGGAAGCAGGCCACACCCTGAGGAAACATCCTTTCCATTGATTAGCTGCTCATATCCAATCATCATAGAGTTAACTATGCTGTTCATAGCCAATCACCATAGAATCAACTACACTGTATTAGATCTCACCAGGGAGATAATCACTTCTCAACCTCTAATCCACTGGGTATCTTAGCTCAGTCAAGTTAACACAAAACCTTAATCATCACACCTGGAATAGACTCTATAGCAACAGGGTTAGTCCTCACATATATGTGAGCCAATTCCTGAGCATAAATCTCCCTCTTTCTGTATGTATGTTGGAACAGAAACAATGGCATAAATATCTATACAAGTATCTAAGATGTTGTGGCATAGCAGTTGACCTCTTGACTGCTAACTGAAAGGTTGATAGTTTGAACCACCTGGTGACTCCTCAGGAGAAAAAGCTGGCATTAATCTCCTATACAGATTACAGTTTAGAAAACCCTATAGGACAGTATAATAATATGCCACACAGAGTCACTGTGAGTTTAAAATTGACTGGGTGGAACCTAACAGCAACTTGTCTCTATAACTGCTTTCTTAATTGTTAATTGCTGTCGAGTTGGTTCTGACTCATCATGACCTCTGTGTGAGTGTGCTGCTGGTGGATTTGAACTGTCTAGGGAACTTTTTAAAGTATTGAAGAACAGAGATGTCAGTGAGGACTAAGGTGCACCTGACTCAGGCCATTGTGTTTTCAACAGCCTCATATGGATGCGAAACTGGACAGTGAATAAGGAAGATCGTAGAAGAATTGATGCCTTTGAGTTGTGGTGTTGGAGGAGAATACTGAGGGTGCCATGGACTGTCAAAAGAACCAATAGATCTTTTTTGGAAGAAGTGCAGCCAGAGTGCTCCTTGGAGGCCAGGATGGCTAGGCTTCGTCTCTCCTACTTTGGACATATTGTCCGGAGGAAACAGTCGTTGGAGAAGGATGTCATGCTGGGTAAGGTGGAGGGTCAGAGAAAAAGAGGAAGACCTCTAACGAGATGGATTGGCCAGGTGGCAGCATTGATGGACTCAAGTGTGGCGGTGGTAGTGAGGTTGGCCCAGGATCGGACATTGTTTCAATCAGCGGTGCATAGGGTCACTATGAGTCAGTTCCGACTCGATGGCACCTGACAACAACAACAACATATCTGTATCTGTCTATCTATCTATCATCTATCTATCTATCTATCTATCTATCTATCTATCTTTCTATCTATCTATACATACATACATACATACATATAGATGTGCAAGATAGAGTCCCTAGGTGATACAGCTCTGGTGGCATAGTGGGTTATTCTTTGCACTGCTAACTACAAGGTTAACAGTTCAATTCCACCAGCCACTTACCAGGAAACAGAGGCAGCATTCTGTTTCCCTAAAGACTTACAGCCTCCAAAACCCTATAGAAGGTCACTGTGAGTCTGAATTGACTCAATGGTAGTAGGTGGGTGATGTGTGGAGCAAATAACTCCACTCAGAGGTGTCTTGGAAGAAAAACCCTGTTGATCAAAAAGCCTGTTATTCTGAAGAATTGGCTATTGAAAACTCCATGGAGTTTAGTTCTACTATTGAAGTCGGGACTGGCTCAACAGGAACTGGTTTGGTTTTTACATAATCCCGTTGGTTCAGTTTTTCCATAGAACCCTGATTAATACAAATAGGAAGGACAATTTCTAATAGCAGCATCTCATTACCAGCATGTACCACATTCCTCCTTCTTTCCTAGGGCCTCCTTCAACTCCATGGTACCCAGGGAGGTACAGGAGTAGTTCACTCAACCCAAGCACACATATAGATTAGACAGGCTGGGTGATCAATATTCCTGAGAGCAGCCTTGGCCCAGGGAAGATGACAGCTGTTGGATAAATGCAACCACCTCCCAACCTTCAGACAAGGTATTCTGTAGGTATTTCAGGAGATTGCAGAGGATCTATACTACCTTTTCACCACAGCAGAAACTTGAATACTTTATGCTAATAATGACCTCTTTCACTCTTCCTGTTTCCTCATCCTGCTTCCTGGCATCACTGTCAATATAAACTACTTGCACCTTTTCTCATTATTCTTTAGGAGGAATATAAACTAAGATAATCAGGAACATTGGTTATCTCCATCTTATGACCCACCGACCTTTAAATTCTCCAAGGAAAATCGCTTGTGTGGAGGATTAAATGGGAGGTGAGTATGGGTCAAACCTAAAACAGACAGGTATCCTGTTGCTGTTCCATTGTCCAGGATTCACTCCTATGGGAGATTGAATATTGCCCAACTGTGGCCCCAGAAAGATAAGGAAAAAGGGATTGATGGGCACAGTATTTGCTGCCTCATTATTTTAACATGTTGCAAACAGAACTTGTTTCTTTATCAGTGATAGAGAAAGACCAAAGATAATTGCTCCTGCTCAGAATTATTAGAAATTAGAACTGCGTCGTCCCCCTCCCCCCCATTTATATTCTGGACATGTAAAATATGTTCTACTTCTTTCACCTTGAAATTCTGGCGTATAGACTGATTCAAAGGCATTTCTGTATACCAAATGACTTATACAATTCATCCCTTGTGGTCACAGTTTTAAAAATTGTCCTTAAATACTCATCTAGTTGCTGAAGTGATGGTCTTGATTGAAATACCCTAGTGCAGGCTTAAGTTCATTTATATTAAATATAAATTTAGTCAATGACCATTCTGAGTGTCTGCAGGGGACTTTGTACTGAGCCAATTGATGGAAAACAAGCAAAACTGATTTGGATGAAGACCTAACCTGGTTCTTTTACTTAATCACTGCAAGATGCAAGCAAATCAATTCACTACTCTGATACTCAATTCCATCTTTTGTAAATATAAGGATAATAACATCTATTTGCATTTTAATTTTTGATTTTTTTATATGAAACCTTCTAAATCTATACCATGTACTCAATAAATGTAGATTTCCCTTATGAAATACCTTGAGATTGCCACTACTTTATGTGAGAGAAAATAAATCAAAATAGTTATTTATTAACCAGTTCTTCTTTCTAAAGAGAGAGACTCCAATGTCTTATTTTGTCTTATTTTACTGAATTGGGTAGACAGGTTGAGGAAAGAATTAAATTCATCAGGGGTATAAAAGGGATTTGGAAACTATAGAGAAGAAGAAAAGTCATAAATTGAATGGTAAAGGAGAGGGAACTTGGGAAATAAAATGTTTAAAAAATTGTTTTATTAACTAGATCAACTAGTAAAATTAGCATTGATTTCCCAATGCTTCTGAAGTTGGATTTATGTTTCTGTTGTTCTTTGGCACTACTTAATCAATTCTGACTCATAGTGACCCCATAAGACAGAGCAGAACTGCCCCATAGTGTTTTCTAAGATGTAATAATTAACAACTACTATATATAAATGACTTGGCACAAACTTGTTTGCTAAAAGCAGAGGACTGAGGCACTTACAAAAAATATCAAAGAACAAAGCTTTCAGCATGGAATAAATATCAACATAAAACAAAAATAATCACAAATTGATCAAAAAACAAGATCATGATAAATGGAGAAAAGATTAAAATTGTCAAATATTTCATTTTACTTAGAGCCACAATTAGTGCCTATGGAAGCACAGTAGTCAAGAAATCAAATAATAATGGTTCAACCACTCTGAAAAATAGTATGGCACTTCCTCAGAAAGTTGGAAATAGAAATGCCTTATGACCCAGCAATTTCTTTACTTAGTATCTATTCAAAAGAAAGATGATCTAGGACACAAGTAGATCATGCATATCAATGTTCATTGCAGCACTCTTCACAATAGCAAAAAGATGGAGACAGCCTAAGTGTCCATCAATGGAAGAATGGATAAACAAATTTAGTTACATACACACAATGGACTACTATATAACTGTGAAGAATAACGATGACTCTGTGAAACACTTCATATATGGATAAACCTTGAGGACAGTATGCTGAGTGAAATTAGTCAATCACCAAAGGACAAATATTGTATTAGACCATTATTTTTAAAGCTTAAGAAAAGGTTCCCATACTAAAAGAAATATTTATTGATGGTTACCATTGGTGGGAGGGAGGGGAGAATAATTCACTGGCTAGACAGTAGATACATGTTAGCTCAGGTCGATTGTTTGTTGTTGTTTTCAAGTGCCATAAAGTCAGTTCAGACTCATAGTGACCCTGTATAGGGTTTACAAGAAGCAGCTGGTGAGCTTGAACTGCCAATCTTGCAGTTCAAACCAACATTGTAGTCCATCACATTAACCTGCAGTGTCACACCAGGTCTCCAGCTTGGATGATTCCAAGGGAAATATAAAACAAAGAGAAGGGCAATATACAAGACAAGGAAGAATAATAATGAAGATAGGGGAAGACACAAGAGGTATGCATGGACTAAATGGGATAAAATAAACAGTGATATATAAACAACCTTGGAACTGTGAGTGTTCTATGAGTAGATAAATAAATTGAGACATAGGCTGAATGGGTAAGGGAGGGAAAAAAATGCATTTGACTGCATTGTGGATATTGGTTTCCCATAACTACTACTATAAAATAGACATTCATGTGTATTAGAAATGAATATTGGGAATTATTATTAAAGAAAGCTTATAGACCTGATTTCAGCCTATAACTGATTGGATTTGCTAAAAGTGGAGTTAGAATTTGCCTAGAGCATTAGACTTCTTGTTAAGTCTTTGTAGAATATTGGACCTTAGGCAGAATCCTGAACCCCACCCAGAACCTTCTGAGTTGGGACATTCCCATTTGAAAAGACATGCAAACCAACCCAGAACTTCTGAGAGAATAGAAGATTCTTTTTGAAAGGAATAACTGTAGAAAATGGACTGTTTGGGTTTTTGAGTTTCAAGCAAGCTGTTTGCTTTGGAGGCAATAAGGCAAGAAAAGTCACCCAACCAGGGAAAATTCCCTTCTAGGACTGAAAGTTAAAGGGAATCCATAAACAGTCTAGTATACTTTCTGGTGACCACCAGGGTCTACTTGTGAGTGGAAGTGGGGGAAATGCAGAAATGAAGATGTGGGCTGAGTTTGGACATGTTCCATTGGTACTTGTTGACATTGAAATAAGAGAGAGACAGAGAGAGGGAGAGAGAGAGAGAGAGAGAGAGAAAGAGAAGAGAAAGGGCTGGCTGGTCTGAAGTTTAGAACTCCTGAGCCCATGTACACTGACCTAGCTCTTGGGGTCTAGGGCTGAGAGTAAAGGGGCCAGGTGGTCTGCAGTACAGGGTAGTGTGTATGAACTTCCAATCTTGCAGTTGATACCCATTTGACCTAGCTTGGATGGCTAGTACTGAGCTGATCAGATTCCAACCAAATGAAGATAAAAATGTTTGATACTGTGAGCAAGTGTGAATTACTATAATTTGATGGACTGAACTTTTGTTTATGGATGCAGTTGCTCAAAATTCCAAGTGAAATGGAAGATTCGTTGTATCATGGAAATTACTTGTCTCCTCAGTGTACTGGGTTGTTATAGTTTTTAAGTGCCGTCGAATTGGTTCCATTTCATAGTGACCCTGTATAGAGTTTCTAAGGAGTGACTGGTGAATTTGAACCACTAAACTTATGGTTCAAACAGACTTTTCAGTTCATCACATTAACCTGCAGTGTTACACCAGTATTCCACTGGGTTGATAGTGATGGAAAATTTAGACATTGTTGTCGTTGATAAGTGCCGTGGAGTTGGTTCCGACTCATAGCGACCCTGCACAGGGTTTCTCAGGTTGTAAATCTTTACGGGAGCAGAATGCCTCATCTTTCTCCCGTGGCACGGCTGGTAGTTTCGAACTGCTGACCTTACGGTTCACAGCCCAATTCGTAACCAGTATGCTACCAGAGACATTAGCAATCAAAAATGAGGGAGGCTACAAAAGCATGAAGGGGCTGACTTACAAACTTTCATAGGTGTGCTTAGTTTCAGAATGAGGGATGTAAGGTATAATAATCTCCACTGAATAGTTTTCCTGTTTTCTAGATGGGTCTGATGAAAGGGGGTGAGAGATGATGTTGATAGGATTTTATGATTTGTTTGTGAGTAATTGTTAGCAGGAATAATTGTGATTGTCAAAACTGAAATTGTAGCTGTGTAACTAAAAGGGGGGAGTAGTTAATCTTTTATTTCAGGAACAGATGATCCTAGGACCATCAAGAAAGAAGAACATGAGTGGAGTATGAGACCCTTATCTAGGGGAACGGTGGGAGCAGTGATGGTGGCAGAGACAGTGGCATGGATACACAGAACATTTGCAGGATCTAGGTCCATCAACTGTTTGCCTGTAGGCAGTAGGCTGACTTGCAGAAAGTGCTCTTTGGACATTTAAATGAATATACATTTTTTTGTTTTATATGTGTGCATCAAATATTTTTGCTTTGTTCGTTTGTGAAATATAAAATGTAAATGGGGGAACAATGGGAGGAAGCTGGATAACTATTGTTGCAGGGAGGAAATTGTAATCATTGAGATGAAACAAAAGGTATAGTTTGTTGATTGTAAAACTGATGATTTTGTCTATAAACCTTCACTCAATTCACAATAAAAAGTTTTTTAAAAAAGACATATTGCACAGGGCAAATATGCCACAAAGTAGCTCTTTAAAGCATTAGAAGGCAAAGATGACACTTTGAAGACAAAGGTTCACCTGATCTAGCCATAATATTTTTAATTGCCTCATATACATTTGACAGCTGGACAATGGATAAGGAAAACCAGAGAACTGATGTCTTTGAATTATGGTGTTGGCAAAGAATACTGCATACACACTGAGAGAATTAACAAACTTGTTTTGAATGAAGTACAGCCAGAATGTTTCTGTAAAGTGAAGATGGCATGACTTTGTCTCCTGTACTACGGACATATTTTCAGGAGGGACCAGTCCATGGATAAGGACATCATTCTTGGTAAAGTAGAAGGTCAGTGAAAAAGAGGAAGACCAAGTAGCTACAACAGAGGGCTCAAAAACAGGAATGATTGTGAGGAGGGCATAGCACTGGGTAGTGTTTTATTCTTTTGAGCATGGGGTTGTTATGAATTGGAATCAACTGAAAGGCACCAAACAAGAACATTATATTGCATTAATGTAATACTGGAAAATAGATAAAATTATCTTTTCTTCAAGAGTGAATGTAGCATTCCTGTGTCACCCACATTCACTATATCACGCATATATATAATAAGACCACTCTTTAAATGATATGTTACTTTTTATATATAAAGTTTTTATTGTAAATTGAGTGATAGTTTACATGGGGGAACATCAGCTTTATATTCATCCTATCATATTCATTACATTGCAATGATTACAATCCTCTGCATGCTTCATCATTCAACAGTATTTGCTTCTATTCCTTCTGTTTTTTTGTTTTTTTTGTTTTGTTTTGGGGGGGTTAGATGTGCACCCATACACTCAGGAATAGACTATCATTCAAACAGTCAAAGAGGGCACCCTGCCACCCCGCCACCAGCACACATTCCCTCTCCTTCCATGACTCTAGAGTCCTCAGCTGCTCTGTCTCTCCATGTCATCATCTCTGCCTCCATCTCTGGCATCACTGCTTCTCTGGGTATGGTCCCACACTCTGCTCCCACGCTTCTCCCTTTATGGTCCCAGGGTCCTCCACTCTGGGACTGTAAGATCGATCCACCACTCACCCCCTTTTGCTACAAAACTTCTACCTTTACAGTTGTGACAATCGCAATTAGTCATGATAACAATTGTTGTTGTGCGGAAGTTCCGTCGAGTTGGTTCTGACCCATAGCGACCCTGTATAGGGTTTCTGAGGAGCAGCTGGTGAGCTTGAACCACTGACCTTGCAGTTCAAATGGCTTTGCAGTCTGGTGCATTAACACACAGTGCCACATAACAATTACTCACTATTAAATCATAAAAGTCTTATCCCCGAATGTATATTTCTGTCTAAGCAGGATGAAAACCACTTAGTGAAGATTCTACCTTCCCCCTTCCCCTGCACCCTCTGAAATTAAACTCCCTATTGAGAACTTGTAAGCCAATCACTTTGTGCCTTTACAGTCCCCCATCCCCCATTTTAGGTAACCAATGTCTAAGTTGTCCATGCCTATCAATCCTGTGTACCGAGGAGATGGGAATGATCCTTGTTGTAAAGATTCTTTCTCTTTTGGTTGGTATTTTAAACTACTATATCCATAAGTATAGGTCAAGTTCATCAGATTGTAGTGATTTATACTGGTTTTCTTTAAAAAAACAACAATTTCCCCTCTTTTCCTTCCTCTAGTTGGATTCTGAACATTCAGCCATTGAAGCTAGGTCCGATGGACACTACCTGCGAGTTTGGACGCCCTTGTGCATATCCCATCACTTCAAACCAGCTGGACACTTCACTCTCAGCTATAGCCCTCTGTGGCTATGTCCACGTCCATGGGCACAAGAGTCCCCAGGTCTCACCATATTTAGGGCCAACCAGCTCTCACCATACTCCAGGTTGATGGTGGTCTATATAACTTGGTCAAACTCAGGCCATATCTTCATTGCTACTTTTCCCCGACTTCCACTCACCAGGAGACAAATGTGGTTGCCAGTAAGCTTACATGCCTGCTCGTGTATTCACTTTGAACTTCAATCTTGGGAGGGGGTTTGTCCTGAAGGGACTTGATTCCTTGTCTTGATGGCTCCACAGTGAAAACCTTGCTTGTTCTTGTAGTAGCCAATCAGACTGCCATTTTTTGTTTTTGTTTTTTCCTGCTGGTCTTTCTTTCAAGAAGCATTTTTCTGTTCTTCTAGCTGCTCCAGGCTGTTAAGCTCTTCTTTTGAAATGGGAATTTCCCATATTAGAAGGGTCTGGATGGATATCAGGATTCCACCTAAGGTCTTATAGACTACAAAAGCTCTGAGAGAAGCCTCTTTCACTGGGCAAGTTCTAGCACCGCTTTAGGTATTCCAATCAGTTATAGTTTGAAGGCAGACTTACAAGTTTTCTATAATCATGTTTCCAGATATTCCTTTCTATCCCCCTCAAGTGTCTATTTTACAGTAGTAGGGAAGGGAAACAAATATTCATAAGACAGTCAAGCATCTTAACATTATTTCCCTTCTTTTACCCATTTAGACTATGCCTCTATTCCTGTATCACAGAGCCCTTTTGTTTCAAGTATGAGGCTATATCACTAGTTAACTCTGTCCCATTTAGCCCATGCAAACCTGCCTAAGTGTTCTCCTATCTACCTTGTTCTTCTATCCCCTTCTTGTGTATTGCCCACCCCAACACCTGAACTGTGATGTGTCTATCACCAACCCTGTGCTCTACCATCCCTTCCTTTCCTCCACCGCCAACTTCCACCCCCACCCCCACCCCCACCCCCAGTAACCAACAAAGAATTTTTTCTATTTTCATTTTTCTTCCCTTAGTGTGAGTATCTTATCTTAAGCTTTTAAAGTAATGGTCTTATACAATATTTCTCCTTTAACGACTGACTAATTTCACTCAGTATAATGTCCTCAAAGTTCATCTATGTTATGTGGTGGCTTACAACTTCCTTGTTAATCTTTAAGGTAGCATAATATTCCATTGTGTGTATGTACCACAGTTTATTTATCTAGTCTTCCAATGATGAGCACTTACACTGATTCCATCTTTTTGCTATTGTGAATAGTGCTGCTATGAACAATTGGTGTGCATATATCTACTCTTGTTATGGCTCATATTTCTTGTGAATATATACCAAATAGAGAAATTGCTGGATCATAAGATATTTCTATTTCCAACTTTATGAGGATGCACCATACTATTTTCCAGAGTAGTTGGACAATTTTGCATTCCCACCAGCAAAATAGGAGGATCCCAG
>NW_006408532.1:32547811-32555675 GCF_000296735.1 Chrysochloris asiatica | reverse complement strand
AGCATCTTGTACTGTTGATTCTTTCTGTAGTTTTTCTGTTTTCTATCTCATTTCTTGCTGCTCTAATCTTTATTATTTCCTTTCTTCTGGTGACTTTTCATTTTTGATTGCAATTAGCTTAGTATATTTTTTTTCCGCCCTTTAACTTTTAATCTGTTTTTGTCTTTGTGTGTAAGGTATGTACTTGCAAGCAGCATATTGAAGGGTCCTGTTTTCTTATCCCTTCTGCCTTTCTCTGTCTCTTAACTGGTGCATTTCATCCATTGACATTCAGTATAATTATCAATGTTGTTGTTGTTGCTAAGTGCTGTTTAGTTGAATCTGTCCCATAGCGACCCTATATAGGGTTTCTGAGCAGCAGCTGGTGAGCTTGAACTGCTGACCTTGCAGTTCCAGTGGCTTTACAGTCTGGCACTTTAACCCACAGTGCCATACCAGGATGGCTGTGACGTAATTGCTATCATAATGTTAGTTTGTGTGTGTGTGGTAATACTGGTTCCTTTGTTCTGCATGACTTCCTGTGCTGAGCTCACGTTTTTAGTGTTCTTTCTTGTCAGTTTCTTCTTAGTTTTAATGTTTCCATGTTCTTTTTGGATCTTCATTTTCTTGGTATGCTATGAAGTATTCATTTTCTTTCAGGTTACCCTATGATTTACTAGCTTTTTCTTGCTTTTGAGGCAGTCTATTTTATCCTGCAATCTACCTGACCTCCTCACCACCTGGATCTCTGTTTCTATATTTTCCCCTTCTTTAACATTATCATTATTTTGCTCTTTTTTTTTTTCTGACCTTCCAGGTCCTCTGAATTCATTGTTGTAATTTTGTTCTATTCTGGGCCTTTCTATCTGTTGATTGTGTTCTGGGTGATGTTGCCACATGTGTCAACATCTGGTTGTTGTCTGTTATTGTTAGTTTTCAGTCCAAAGAACTCCCTTTAGGATGCTTTGAAGCACTGGGTTGACTTTCACAAAGTCTTCTAGCTTCTGTTTATTTTGGAATGCTTTGATTGCACTGTTATATTTTATTGACAGCTTTGCTGGGTAGATGATTCTTGGTAGGCAGTTTTTGTGGGGTTTTTTTTGTTTGTTTGCTTGTTTTTAGTGTTTTATATATGTTTCCCCATTGCCTTCTTGCCGACATGGTTTCTGCCAAGAAGTCAGAGTTTAATCTGATTTGTTTGCATTTGTAACTAATACTTCTCTTTTTCTTGGCTGCTTTTAGGATTCTGTCCTTGTCTTTGATTTTGGAGAGCTTGATTATGATATGTCTTGGTGATTTTCTTTTGGGGTCTATCATTTCTGGGGTTCATTCAGTTTCTTGAATACTATGGTGAGATATTATATGGTATGCTTGTAGCTTGGCTATGTGGCCATGAAAACTGTCTCTTCTTGGGTATTGTAGGGAGAGAAAGCTCCCACCCCAAGGAAAAAAGTAGGACCCAAAAGGAAAAAACAGAAAGAAAAAAAAAAAAGCAAAAACTAAACCAAAACAACAATAACAAAAAACTCAAACAAATTAGTCCAGTAGTCTTTGCTGAATAGATCAATGTGCATGCACAGTAGAAGACTTCAGGGGTGGGTAGGGGTGTCCACTTGTGCAGGCACCCCCTCTAGTCACCACCAAGGAGGTGCACAGAGAATGAGAAATGAGTGAAGAAAGATTGTTTACATATTTATCTCTGATGATCGCTTAGGTCTCTCTGTATCCACAGGGTCCTTGTTCCTTTAGTGTGTTTTTTAATAGGTGTTGATTTTACACACTGCTCTTGTACATAGTAGTTGGTGTTGGCTCTTGCCTTTTATGTTGGGGTTTTTACAGGGTACCAATACAGTTTGGCTGTACAGATAGACCTGCTTATTAGATAAGGCAGTAAGAAAGCTAACTTCTGGGCTAAATCCCACAGTCAGATGTCATAAGAGCCTTGGGCTTTCAGCTGGGACTTTCAGCTACTTCTTCTTTGCAGCTTGGGGATATTGTGTCATTTGTGCAAAATGCTGGACTTTTTTGGGGGTGCACTCCCACCCACATGAAGACATCTAGGCTGGGCAGAGAGGGTATTACAAGGCAGAGCACAGGAGTTGAAGGGAAAAAAGGGAAAGAAGAAAAAAATCACACCTTTTTTCCCATACGTTGCTGAGTGGTTTTTGCTCCCTACCTGCTGGCTGTGACCCTGCCCTCTAACCTCTGCCAAGACTGCGGGCCCAGAGACATAGTCTGATTGATTCAGAAATCTCTGTGTTCCTTCTTGCTCTGTGTGATTTCTCTGTTGATAGGCCCCAGAAACTATTTCTCCTTACTTTGTATTGAATTTATAGCTCCAGGACTGTCCTTGCAAAGTATTTTTTTCTGGCTTTTCCGAGCTTCCACCGAAGAGATTTTCTATATTACTTTTTGAGCAACAAACCTTGATACAAAAATTATTCATGAAGGCATTGATCTAAAAAGCATATTCATCCATTATAAAATGAAAAATCTTATATATTATTCCCTACCTTGTATTTGCATAGGTTGTCATGGTTAAGATACTAAGGGGACATTGGAGGTTAACATTAAACACACAGTGCTTTCATAAATGGACTGTATTTCATTATTTCATAAGTGGTCATCAGATTGACACAGTCCAATGGATCACAGCACAGGAAAACACAGGAGTGTTTTACATTATGTCAATATATGCTTACTAATTATCCATCATTTAACTAGTGCTTTGTATTTTCAACATGTATTATATTCATTTAAGGTGAACAAATACTATTCTTCTCATTGGAGGGCTTTGGAAAACAAATATAGAATAGTGTAGGAACTAGGACTGATGTTTTCAAACATTTTTTAAAAATTATTTTATTTTTGGTGAAAATAGATGTATCAAAACTTGTTTCCGTTTAACAGTTTTTGCACATACTGTTCATTGGTTACATTTCTCACATTGTGTCAACATTCTCATTATTTCTACTCCAGTTGCTTCTATGATTTAGAGTTACTGTTATGGCACTGGTTTCATCTAATTTTATTTTAATTATAGTACTTAGCAATGGCATTCTTTACTTTTTTAAACAAAACTGTTGTTTTGTTTGTTTGTTTAAAGATAATGTCAGGGATTGTTTCTTTTCAAGGATTGAAGAGTATCCCAGGGCAATAGTCTCAGCAGTTCCTCCAACCTGAGTTAGAGGTCCAGTAAGTCTGGGTTCTTTGGGAATTAGAAGTTCTATCAGATTCCAGTTGTTGTGTCTGTGGGGGAAAAATGCTCAGTGATATTAGCTGGACAACATACAACTCTTCTGGTTTCATGTTGGAGGAAGCAATGGTTCATATAGACAATTAGTCATGCAATCTTGTAACTTCTTTGATCCTTGGGTTTCCTTCCTCAGCTGCTCCAGGTGAATAGAGGCCAATTGTATCTTAAGGACTGATTTTAGACCCTTATATTTGATACTTGGAGAACCCAGGAAATTACATACAGAGGTGATAATAGCAACATGTAACTCTTGTTATTACAAAAATATGACTTATTCTTATTAATTTCTTCTAGTTAGAGTAATTCCTGGTCCAATATTTCTTGGATATGAGTGTTCCAGTCTTCAGATGAAGATGGAAAACTGGCACAAACAAAAAATACATGGCAGTAAGCATACTTTGTATTCTTTCACCATACTTATTTAACCTGCATGCTGAACAAATAATATGAGAAGCTGGGTTCTATGAAGAAAAACGTGGCATTAGGATTGGAGGAAGACTCATTAACAACCTGCGATATACAGATGATACAACCTTGATTGCTGAAAGTGAAGAGGACTTCAAACATTTACTTATGAAGATCAAGGAGCACAGTCTTCGATATGGATTACATCTCAATGTCAAAAAAACAAAAATCCTCACCACTGGACCAATAAACAACATTCTTATCAATGGAGAAAAGATTGAAGTTGTCAAGGACTTCATTCTTCTTGGATCAACTATCAACACTCACGGAAGCAGCAGTCAAGAGATCAGACGACGTATTGCACTGGGCAAATCTGCTGCACAGGAACTTTTTAAAGTATTGAAGAACAGAGATGTCAGCTTGAGGACTAAGGTGCGCCTGACCCAGGCCGTTGTGTTTTCAATAGCCTCATATGGATGTGAAAGCTGGACAGTGAATAAGGAAGATCATAGAAGAATTGATGCCTTTGAGTTGTGGTGTTGGAGGAGAATACTGAAAGTGCCGTGGACTGCCAAAAGAACCAATAGATCTGTTTTGGAAGAAGTGCAGCCAGAGTGCTCTTTGGAGGCCAGGATGGCTAAGCTTCGTCTCTCCTACTTTAGACATATTGTCCGGAGGAAACAATCGTTGGAGAAGGATGTCATGCTGGGTAAGGTGGAGGGTCAGAGAAAAAGAGGAAGACCTCTAATGAGATGGATTGGCCAGGTGGCATCATTGATGGACTCAAGTGTGGCAGTGGTAGTGAGGTTGGCCCAGGATCGGACATTGTTTCGTTCTGCTGTGCATGGGGTCACTATGAGTCAGTTCCAACTTGATGGCACCTGACAACAACAACAACAACAAGCATACTTTTGAAATAAGAGCTCACAATTACACACTACTCTGTATTCCCACAATAGTCCTATATGTATATTGTAGTTATTAAGTTGGTAAGTGCCATCAAGTTATTTCAGACTCATAGCAACCTTGTATAGGATTTCCTAGGAGCAGCTGGTGGGTTTGAACTGTTGACCCTATAGTTCACAGTCCTCTGCTGATATTACAGTGCCACGCCATTATAGACCACAGTTGTATTTTGAGGGTGAGAAAGAGAAAGAATTATTATTAGTATTATATAGATCCACCACCTGTCTGTCAGTTTGTCATATGTGGTGGCATGTGAGATACTCTGATGCTGGACCTATATCACAGGGTCACCCATGGTGGACAATTTTAGGCAAAGTTTCACGACTAAGACAGACTAAAAGGTGGTCCAATTCTGAAAAACTTAGCCACTGAAGACCTTAAGAGTAATAATGGAGTTTTTTATTTCCAGTTTGGGGGTGGGAGAAACAGAGATAGGCAGGAGAGGGTCCTGGGCGGAGGCACAGAAAAACCAGAGAAAGTGCTTTCTGGAGCAGCTCCAGAGTTTTGGATCTAGTATAAGGTGTAGGGTGTCAGTTTCCCAAACCCACTGGTGGTTAAATATGACTGTGTAAATGAAAATATGACAATTTCTGAATCATTTGGGATGTGGAACCTCCCTGTGACTCCTTGGCCTGGACTGAGATCAGAGGGTGGGGCCACAGCCAGTCTGATACAATGATACAGTGCTAAAAACCATGAAGTGGCATTTGAAAAAAGAGGTGTGATGGATTTTAAACATTTCTATCCTCCTCTCCCCCTTTGCACCCTCTCTGCCCAGCACAGACACCCTTAAGCAGATGGGAGTGCACCCCCAAAAGGGTCCAGCGTTGTGCCCACAATTTTCCCATGGCACAGTGATGCGGTCCCTTGGAGGGGCCCTGTTGGTTCCACGGGCTGATCCTTTGGCGGCTTCATGTGATATCTGACTCTGGGACCCAGTCCTAAAGTTGACCTCGATGGGACCTTTTATTCCTGCCTACCCAGCAAGTAAAAGTAGGTCTGACCATACAGCCAAACCATGTGAACACTCTGTAAAATCACAACATAAAAGATAAGAGTCAACACCAACTACTACACACAAGGACTCAGCTATTTTGAGAATTATGCTGTGCACATGCAGATACTTAACTGACCTTCAGAGTTAAAAATAGTGGACAATCTTTCTTCCATTAACTTCTCAATATCTATCTGCACACTTCCACAGTGGTGACTAAAGGAGGGGCCTGAGTGAGTGGACACCCCCACCCACTGCTGGAGGTTTCTACTGTGCATGCACACTGACCTATGCAGCAGAGGTTACTGGTCAGTTCGCTACAATTTTCTTTTTTTTCTTGAGTAGTATTTTTTGTCTCAGCTTTTATATTGATTCTGTTTTGGTACTTTTAATCTCACTTTTCCTGGGGGTGGGAGATTTCTCTCCTTACACTACCCAAAAAGAGACAGCAATCATAGCTATATAGACAAGCTACAAGCATAGCCCATAATATCCCACCATCTGGACAGGAGTCAATACCAGCTGTTAGGCATTACATGTGAAAAGGGAAGCCTATCTACAGATCACATCCACCAGGAGACACTCAGTAAGCTTAACCACACAGCAACATACATTCATTTAATCATTGAAAACACACCTAACTATGGAAAATTTCCAAGAAAATAAAACAAAAGATCTCAGAATATGTCCCAAAACAGAAAAGACAAATAAGTTGGAGGCAGACATAGACTTTCCACAGGAAGAAGAGCAGGCTTTGGAGCTAACTGATGTGGAGACAAATTCAAAAGCTCCACAGAGTGGCGGAGGAAAATAAGGAAGAAGTCAAGAAAGTGCTACAGGAGCAATCAAACAAGACAGATATAACATTGCAAATAATTTAAAACCTGCTAAAAGAGGTCCAGATGAATAATAATAAAATATCAGAAATGGGCAATACACTGAAAGGGCAAAGGAGTAGAACTGAAGTGATTGAAGCCAGAAACAATGAGCTGAAAGACAAATCTCTCATTACTGCTAAGATAGAAGAGCAAGTAGAGAAAAGGATTTAAAAAATCTGAAGATAGTCTAAGATTCATGCTAGATAACATGAAAAGGAATAATTTAAGAATTATTGGCATTCTGGAACAGGAAGAATCTGAGAAGTCAACAGAGGTGACAGTTGAGGATCTACTGGAAGAAAATTTCCCTAACATCTTAAAGGATGAGAAGATAAACATTCAAAAAGCTGAATGAACCCTAGGAAGGATAGACCCCAAAATAAAATCAACAAGACATATCATAATGAAACTCTCCAAAATCAAAGACAAGGAGAAAATCCTAAAAGCAGCCAGGGGAAAGAGAAGTGTTACTTACAAAGGCAAACAAATCAGATTAACTTCTGACTTCTTAGCAGAAACCATGCAGGCAAAAAGATAGTGGGGAGACATATATAAAACTCTAAAATTAAAAAAAATTAAAAAAAAACAACAACTGCCAACCAAGAATCATCTATCCAACAAAACTGTCAATCAAATATGATGGTGCAATCAAAACATTCCAGTATAAACAGAAGTTAAGAGATATTGTCAAAGTCAATGCAGCACTTCAAAACATCCTAAAGGCAGGTCTTTGGACTGAAAATAAGAACAGACAACAACCAGAGATTGACAGACATGGCTACACTACCCAGAGCTCAGACAAAAGCAGAGTTCAGAACAGAACAAAATTGCAACAGCAAATTCAAAGGAGCTGGAAGTCAATTAAAGATCAAAATAATAACAATGTCAAAGAACGGAAAAATATAGGAACAGAGATCCAGGTGGTGAGGCAGTCAGGTAGATTGCAGGATACAATAGACTGTCTTGAATAGAGGGAAAATCAATAGACCATAGGGTAACCCCAAAGAAAGTTAATACTCTACAACTTACCTTGAAAATAAAGATCCAAGCAGAACAGGAAACATTAAAACTAAGAAGAAACTGACAAGGAATAACACAAAAAAACATGAAGTCAACACAAGAAGGCATTTAAGACAAAGGAATTAAATAGACTGTATTAAATGGAGAGAAAGGTTAATGGAATATAAGGTAACCTCAAAGAAAATTAACACTTCACAACATACAATGAGATGAAAATCCAAGAAGAACATGGAAACATTAAAACTATGAGGGAACTGACAAGAAAGAACACAAAAAAACAGGAACTCAGCACAGGAAGATATGCACAACAAAGAAACTGGCAGCACCACACAAAAATTAACATAATGACAGCAATTAATTCATACC
>NW_006408532.1:32544952-32546396 GCF_000296735.1 Chrysochloris asiatica | reverse complement strand
TCCTAAGACATTTTATGAAGCAAGCATAACCCTCATACTAAAACTAGGGAAGGACATCACTAAGGACAACTATAAAATTATAGATCAAAGCACTCATATACATAGATTCAAAAATTCTCAACAAAATTCTAGCCTAAAGAATTCAACAACATACCAACAAAATTATATATCATGACCAAGTGAGATTCATATCAAGGATACAAGGATGGTTCAACATTAGAAAAACAATCAATGTAATCCACCACATAAATTAGAAAAATGAAAAGAACCGCATGATTATATTGATTGATGCAGAAAAGGCATTTGCCAAAATCCAACATCCATTCTTGATAAAAACAGTCAACAAAGTAGGAATTGAAGGGAAATTCCTCGACATAATCAAGAGCATAAATACAAAACCAACAGCCTACGTTACTCTCAATGGAGAGAAACTGAAAGCCTTCAGCCTCTATGAACAGGAATCAGACAAGGATGCCTTCTGTCACCACTCCTATTCAACATTGTGCTGGAAGTCATAGCAAGAGCTATACGGCAAGATACGGAAATTAAAGGCATCCAAATTGCCAAAGAGGAAATAAAACACTTTCTATTTGCAGATGTTATGATCCTATATATACATAGAAACCCCCAAAGACTCAGTAAAAAAAAGCTACAATTCCGCGAAGTGGCAGGGTATAAGATCAACACGCAAAAATTAGTTGGATTCCTCTATAGTAACAGTGACAGCACTGAAAAGGACATTAGGAAAGCAATACTATTTATAATAGCCACCAAAGGATGAAATATCGAGGTATAAATGTAACCAGAGAAACAAAGGACCTATACAAAGAAAACTACAAAACACTGCTACAAGAAGCCAAAAGAGACTTACAAAAGTGGAAGAACGTACCATGCTTCTGGATAGGAAGACGTAACATTGTGAAAATGTCAATACTGTCCAAAGTAATTTACACATATATGCAATCCCAATCCAGAATCCAACGTCATTCTTCAAAGAGATGGAAAAACAATTACAAACTGTCTATGGAAAGGAAAGAGACCCAGGATAAGAAAAGCACTGCTTAAGAAGAAGAATCAGGTTGGAAACTTCTCACACCCTGATTTCAAAATTTAGTATATGGCTACAGTGGTCAAAACAGCCTGGTACTGGTACAATGAAAGATACATTGATCAATGGAACAGAATTGAAAAACCAGAACTTAACTCATCCACATACAGCCAACTGATTTTTGACAAAGTGTCTATATATATTGCATGGGGAGGAGATAGTCTCTTCAACAGATGGTGCTGGCAGAACTGGAAAGCGATATGCAAAACATTGAAACAAGACCTAAGTGAGACATAGGTAAATAAGACCTAAGTGAGACATAGGTAAATAATGATGCATTCACAACCTTGGAACAACAGGGCCCTGGGATACAGGGATTGAGACATGGTTTGAATG
>NW_006408532.1:32538391-32543387 GCF_000296735.1 Chrysochloris asiatica | reverse complement strand
AGGGCAGGCTTGCATGGTGTACCCTTTGGTTGTTTGGTAATGCATGAAGGGGATTGTAATCATTCCAATGGAAAAAATATGATAAGATTAATATAAAGCTGATGCTCTCCCATGTAAACTATCACATAATTCACAATAAAAACTTTAAAAAGAAAAAGAAGAATAGTGGAACATTGTCTTATATAGTGCCACAAGATGAGGCCCTCAAGTTGGAAGGAACTCAAAACACCAATGGGGAAGAAATGCTTCTTCAAAGTAGAGTCGATCTTAATGACATGAATGCAGCAGAGCTTTGAGAACCTTCACTTGCTCATGTGACATGACTCAAAATGAGAAGAAACCACTGCAAATACCCATCAACAACTGAAACATGAAATGTATAAAGTATGAATCCAGGAAAACTGGAAGTCATAAAAAATGAAATAAAATGCATATTCTAGGCCTTACTGAGCTGAAATGGACAGATATTAGCCAATTCGATCAGTCAAGGAGCTCTGGTAGCATAGTGGTTATGAATCGGGCAGTGAAATGCAAGGTCAGCAGTTGGAAACTACCAGCTGTTCCGCAGGAGAACGATGAGGCGTTCTGCTCCTGTAAAGATTAATAGCCTCAGAAACTCTGTACAAGGTTGCTATGAGTCGGTTCCGACTCCACAGCACATAACTACCACCAACCATGATCTACTATGCCAAGAATGATAAATTGAAGAGGAATGGTATCACATTCATTGTTAAAAGAACATTTCGACATATATCCTGAAGTGTAATGCTGTCAGTTATACTATAATATCCATATGTCTTTAAGGAATAATGGAGTCCTGGTGTGGTGCTGTTGGATTATGCTCTTGACTGCACCTTATGGTGCAAAGCAACTTTACAGTCCAGCTCATTAACCCACAGTGCCACACCACTGATGTAGTATGCAAGATGCAAGATGGCTTTTCCTACAGATTACTGAAGAAGGCTTTCGTTTGTGATCAATTGCAAGTCAGCCTGAGAACCTTGAAGGTCAAATGTGGCTCCAATATTTCCATCTAGGAAGATTTTTGTATTAAAATCTGTCATTTTATGGAACAGGAAAGCAAGATAACTTAAATCAAAGCTGTGTTTTCAAAGCAAGTACATTGTTTGTACTTAATTAATGTGACTTCTAGCTATAGTCTTTGTAAACTCCCACCAAATGACATTTTTTCTGATTTGGGGGGCAGGGGAAGATCTGATGAATTATATGATTCAGTGGTGAGTGATTATTGACAGGGTTAATTAGGATTATGAAAACTTGGAATTCTAATATGTAAAAAATAAGCCATCTCAGAGGAGGAGGGGTGAAATCTCACTACCATCAAAGAAGAGCTAGTTGTGAAGCACATCCTTTGGACCCTGAGATTCCTGTGTATGGAACCTTCTTGATCCAGAAGACAGAGCATAAGACAGATGTTGGGAGGAATTCTTGGCCCATGGAGCAGAAAGTAAAGCTGAGTGCCTTCAGGTATCAGAATTACTTATGGAATAGGGTGTCACCAGGTACTTAATTGGGGAAGCTAGGTTTGTTGACCCAGGGATGTAGAACTGAATGCCTTCAGGTTGAGGCTTATAGTAAAGTGGTGTGCCCTGTGAGCATTTATCAGCACCCGTAAAAGAGCCTTGGCCTGAGAGGGGCCTGAGTGTGGGAGACCATTGCAATGAATTATTGAACCTAAATAAGAAGCAGAGAATGCTGTGGAAGGGATGGTTGGTGCCATATTTTGGCAGGTGTATTTATTTGAAGTGGGAATCAGATAGTTTGCATGAGGAATTAACCTCTACTATGAGCTCTAGTGTGGCATTATGGGCTAATGCATCACAGACTGTAAAGTCATTTGAACTGCAAGGGCAATGGTTAAAGCTCACTAGCTGCTCCTTGGAAACCCTATACAGGGTCGCTATGGGTCGGAACCAACTCAACGGCACTTAACAACAGTGAGCTCTGGTAGCATAATGGTTATGAGTCAGGCTGCTAATTTCAAGGTCAGCAGTTCAAAACTACTGGCTGCTCTCTGGAAGAAAGATGAGGCTTTCTGCTCCCATAAAGATTTACAGCCTCAGAAATACTATACAGAGTCGCTATGAGCCAGAACCTACTCCATGGCACATAGCAGCCACCATGAACTTCTTAAAGGTGTCCTGGTGCCACAGTGGTTAAGCACTCAGCTACTAACCAAAAGGTTTGAAATTCAAACCCACCAATGATGCCTTGAGATAAAGATGCGGCAGCCTGTGGGGAAGTTCTAATCTGTTCTCCAGGGTTGCTATGGGTTGGAATCGACTCCACAGCAACCGGTTTGGGTTTTTGGTTACGAACTCCAAAAGGAGTCTCTGAGTAGCACAAATGTTTAAACACTTGGCTACTAACTGAAAGTTTGACCATTCAAACCCATCAGAGGTGCCTCAGTGGGCACCTGGTGATCTGTTTCTGAAAAGTGATCACCACATGGTGATCTTCTTCTGAAAAGTCACAGCCTGGGACACCTTATGGAGCACAGTTGTTTTGGAACTCATTTTATTTTGACCCACATTGAGCCACCATGAGTTGGTGTCGACTTGACAACTGGATAAACTTCAAAAGATAAGACATGAGCTGGCCAGGTTGTCAAGGTGGAGAAGAGGGGAGAAAAGGCATTCTAGGCAAAGGTTTCAGCTAGAGCAAAAGCTCTGCTTGTGCTCAGTATATTTTTAATAAGTAAGTGTCCACATACCTCTAAGTGCACCGCTTCATTACCGCCTTTAGATCAACACCCAAGATGCCTCCTATGCCAGCTGCCAGCCTCCCCCTTACTTCCTCTCCCCTTCCTTTAACCTACAAAAACACTGCCTGCTGATGAGTTGTAAGTCATTTTGCAGAGGAAATTGGGTGTGCAAATCCTGTGATTAGACAAACATCCCTCATTAAAAGTTGTAATCCACTGGCCCTCCATGTTGACACCTTAATTCTGAACTCTTAACAGTCTGAGCACACTCAATGGCCCTGAACAACTCCACCCTCTTCATCTCTTCTCCAGCTCTCTCCCCTCCTTGCTTGAATCACCACCAGAAAATGACACAGTCTTCCAGATGGGGTACCAGGGCCTTCTCTTACTTGCAGTGATAATAATGTTTTCTCAGTTTTATTACAGTCTCTTGAGAGTGAGACTGATTTGCATATTCCCTAACACTTAATTAAGGATGTCACCTTCCCAGTGCCTTGAAAACAGTTTGCATTTTTTTTCTTCCTCCCCAGGCAGACCTCCAACAGTTACCTCCCACATTTTCTGCTGCAGTCCTTTTTATTACTTTAATGACAAATAATTGGACAGATTCTGAGTAATGAGAGTGAGAGCCAAAGGACTGTTGCAAGGGAGACGGCTGCGTGTTACAAGACACTTTTAGAGGTCTCTAAATCAGACAGACAAGTAGAGTAATGATCATTTTGCCGTAATGAGACACAATTAAGAATCACTGCGGCAAATGACAGAGCAGTTCATTGAACAGTAACCTCCTTCTTCGTGTGCTCTCTTCCTCTTTTTTTCCAAAGGCAATCGAAGCTTAATTATAGCTTCACCATTTGCAATGCCATGGTTAAGATTGTGTCAGCACTTCCCCTATAAATCGTGTATTTTCCAGGGTTTATTACTTAAGCATAAAAACTGCCTCCATTTCTGAAATTTAGTGTGTCAGATCCTGATCTAAGAGAATCAGAAAATACAGACCCTCAACATTAGAAAAAGTCTGAAGGAAAAAACCAAAAACTTTCAAGTCGACTTCAACACATGTCTCTGAGAAAGAACTACGGTCTGTAAGGTATTCAGGAGTAAACGGCCAGGCTTTCCTTTCTTTCAAGACACCCATGGCTCTGGTAGCATAGTGGTTATGAGTCGGGCTGCAAACCTCAAGATTGGTAGTTCAAAACTACCAGCCGTTCCGTGGGAGAAAGATGAGACTTTCTGTTCCCATAAAGATTTACAGTTTCGGAAACATTATACAGGGTCACTATGAGTCGGAAAGGAGCTCTGGTAGCATAGTGGTTACGAATCGGGCTGTGCAACGCAAGGTCAGCAGTTCAAAACTACCAGCTGTTCCGCAGGAGAAAGATGAGGTTTTCTGCTCCGGTAAAGATTTACAGCCTCAGAAACCCTGTACAGGCTGGCTATTAGTCAGAACCGACTCCACGGCATATAACCACATAACAACAACAAATAAGTCGGAACCAGCTCCATGGTACTTAACAACAACAACATAGAATCCTGGTGTGGTGCTGCAGGTTAATGTGCTGGACTCCAAAGTCGGTTCCAGCCTCAAGGTCAGCGGTTCAAGCTCACCAGCAACTTCTCAGAAACCTTATGTTGTTACTATTGTTATGCGCCGTGGAGTCGGTTCCGACTCATAGCGAACCTATACAGAGTTTCTGAGGCTGTAAATCTTTACGGGAGCAGAAAGCCTCATCTTTCTCCTTCTTGAGGTTCGCAGCCCGATTCGTAACCACTACGCTACAGGGTCGCGATGGGTTGGAACCGACTCAGCGGCACTTAATAATAGCAACAACAGTGGGTGGAATCAAAGCTTAACCGTTTGGTTAGCGGTAAAATGTGTTAACTGTTTGCACTATCCAGAGATCTCCTAGAGTGTTTCCCCAGATTTCTAACCGTGGATTCTTTAGTTCACTTTCTTAGACATTAGCATGTGTCAGGATCTCTGGAAAAAACTTCTTATACTAGTTAGCCTCATCCAACTCCCAGAGTTTCTAATTCAATACCTTGGCTGGAGCCACATATGTATTTCTAACACATTCCCAAGTGGTGCTATTGCTGCTGGTGCTGCTTTGACAAACACTACTTTAGTTTTTACCGTAAATAGTGATGTAAACAGACCTCCAAACCACCAAAACCCTATAGATGAAAAGGCAATGAGGTTTTTTATTTAAGAGAATTCTCTTTAGCAATGGTTATACTTGTAAGACAAAGAGTAAAATCAAATATATACAT
>NW_006408532.1:32527301-32536868 GCF_000296735.1 Chrysochloris asiatica | reverse complement strand
AGTCGGTCCCGACTCATAACGACCTTGGTACAGGGTTTCTGAGGCTGTAAATCTTTACGAGAGTAGAACGCCTCATCTTTCTCCCGCGGAACAGTTTCAAACTGTTGGCCTTGCGGTTTGCAGCCTGATTCGTAACCACTACACTACCAGAGCTCCTTGACCTATAATCCTTTTTTATTTTTGCTTTATAACAGGACTTGTTCAGTGACCTTGAATTTAATGCTAATCTTTTGTTATTGGTTCATAGACATTTGGTTTGCTATGGAATAACACCAATAAAGTAAACAGGAGAATAATGCATCATTTAAGTGTCACGTGCTTTTGGAAGAATGTGTAATAAAAAATAAATAATGGCAAAATCATCTTCACTCTTTTGTTTTGGAAACCACATAGCAATTAGCAAGACACATAATACTATACATTTAATAATATCAAGCAAATATGGGAAAGTAGAAGGATTCAGTAGTAACCGTGTGAATGTGGCTTTTGAGTGTAAGACAGGATCTATTTTATCTAATTTACCAAACAATCCAATTTGCTCAGCATTGTGAAGATGGAGAAGCTAGTGAATTGAAGAGTTTGGATAATTCAATACAAAAAAATTTTTTTTTAGATTAATAGAACCTATGAAATTCAGACTTCCAAAGTTAGATATCTGTAGGACTCTGCCTATAACAACAACCATATGGTTAGATTCATCAGGGTAGGTTGAGTTACGTTGTAGTAATAAACTCAAAATCCATTAGCAAACTAAACATTTTCATATCAGGCAATTTAAAAGTTGGTAGTAAAAGTAATAATTTTGTGTAAATCATTGGAAGAGGAAATTTTGTCTGAATCACTATGGAAGACGTTTCTAGTGCTTAGGCAGGGATGGGGAACCTTTTTACTGGCAAAATTTATAACATCACTCATGAGCTGTGCAAAATTATCAATTTTAAAAATTAGCCTGCTATATTTGATCAAATGTTTAATTAACTCATCCCTAATGTGATGGCTGGAATTGCGGGTGCTTTAGCAGGGCCAGACCAAATGATTCCGTGGGCCTTAAGGCCGGACATTCTCCACCCCTGGCTTAGAGGCTATTTTCATCTCGTGCAAAATCTATTATGGTTCTAGGAGACTATCTAGGGAGATGATCCGCATTTAACAAATCAGTTATCCAGACTGCTTTGTCTTTTGGTCCCACCATTTCAACTAAGACCTTCTTGGTCACCTTGGCAGAGGAAAAGAATGCTGCAGGGTATGAAAGTAGAGCCTAGGAATGTGAAACATTGCTTTTGCTAGCAACCTAATGACCTAGACCAAGTCACACAGCTCTGCCCAACTGATAGGGTTCAGGGAAAGGTAATCCTTTCTTGTGTCCAAGAGAAGAAGGCACTAGAAGTCTTTTCCATAGTTATTCAGACAAAATTTCCTCTTTCAATTGTTTACACAAAATTACTTTTACTACCTAACATCTATCTCTGCTTTCTGATTGCATGGTATGAAATTTGTGTTATATCCAATTAATTATTTCTGCATTGCAGTTTTATTAAGACGTAAACTAAGGCCTTAATTACATTGAGCACATGTGGTTTGCCAAGTACTTTTAAATATGTTATATCAGTTAAGGTAACCCTGCAATAATATGTCGAAAGTTATTTCTGCTACTTTTAGTAAGAAGTATGCTCTAGAAAATCCAGAAAGTTTCCCAGGTTTACTAGTTGAAAGTGCTGAAGCTAAGACCAAAACACAGCTCTTCAGACTTAGGTTGTATGTCCATTGTTGTTGTTGTTGTTGTTAAGTGCCACTGATTCAATTGTGAAATATAGCAACCCTGGATAGGGTTTCCGAATTGCAGCTGGTGAGCTTGAACTGCTGACCTTGTAGTTTAAATGGCTTTGCAGTCTGGCACATTAACCCATAACACCACACCAGGACCCCTATGTCCATTAAAATATACAAAAATATTCTTGCAACAGATCTTAACAACAACAACGATGGGAGGAATGTTTGGTAAGTGCTGTCGAGTTGGTTCTGACTCATAGCAACCCTGTATAGGGTTTCTGAGGCGCGACTGGTAAGCTTGAACTACTAACTTTGTGGTTCAACCCAATCTTGCAGTCCAGCACATTAACCCACAGCATCCACTGAAGGACTCCATTCTGCTCATAAATCAACTGGGTTGCATAATTCATTTCAATGGCCATGCAGAACTCAGATACCACACTCACATTTATGGGGTTCATTAGAGAAGTTAACAGGTTACAATGCAGTATCAGAAAATGCTCAGGGCACAGTTGTTCCAGTCAGGACAGCTTCTCCTCAGCTGTACCCACAGGCAGGCCTCTCCCTGCCAGGGTTACAAAGCTTTTTCAGGGCTGCTGATAAATGCCCATAGGATACACCACTTCACCATAAGCCTCAGTGTGAGGGCACTTCTCTCTACCTCCCTGGATCAGCATATCTAGTCCCTCCCCAATTAAGTGCCCGGAGGCACCAAATTCTGCAGGTAAGCCTCCAGCCCAAAGTCATTCAACTGTATTTGCTCTATGGGCTGGGAAACCCACCACTCTGTCTCATGCTCTGGTGCTTGACTGCAGCTACTCCTCTTCCATGCCTCTGGTGTCACAACTTTCTGTCTCTAGGTCGAGGAGTTACAATGCACTCCGCTCCTGACTCTCCTTCTTCAATGGTACTTATAGTCCCCTTCCTACTTCTGAGTTGGCTCCTTTTATACACATTAGAGTTCCAGGTTTATCCTGGGCCAACCTCACTCCTGTTGCCAAAATTGAGTCCATCAATGCTGCCACTTGGCCAATCCATCCCACTGGGGGTCTTCCTCTTCTTCTATGACCTCCACCTTACCAAACATGATATCCTTCTCCAGAGACTGGTCCCTCCTGTCTGAAGTATGAGAGATGAAGTTTGGCTATCTTGACCTCCAAGGAGCACTCTGGCTGCACTTCTTCTAAAACGGATCTATTGGTTCTTTTGGCAGCCCAAGGCACTTTCAATATTCTCCTGCAACACCATAACTGAAAAGCATCAATTCTTCTCTGATCGTCCTTATTCACTGTCCAGCTTTCACATCCATATGAGATTATCAAAATTACCATGGCTTGGGTCAGGTGCACCTTAGTCCTCAAGCTGACATCTTTGCTCTTCAACACTTTAAAAAGGTCTTGTGCAGCAGATTTGCCTAATGCAATACGTCGTTTGATTACTTGACTGCTGCTTCCGTGAGTGTTGATAGTTGATCCAAGAAGAATGAAGTCCTTGACAACTTCAATCTTTTCTCCGTTGATAAGAATGTTGTTTATTGGTCCAGTGGTGAGGATTTTTGTTTTCTTTACACTGAGATGTAATCCATACAGAAGGCTGTGGTCTTTGATCTTCGTCAGTAAATGTTTTAAGTCCTTTTCACTTTCAGCAAGCAAGGTTGTATCATCTGCATATCGCAGGTTGTTAATGAGTCTTCCTCCAATCCTGATGCCATGTTTACAATCATTGTTAACCCTATTAACAACTCACAACTGAATCACATATTCTTGTTAACATCTTTTCCCACCTTCTCTTACCTAGACCCAAGGAGCTCTGATAGTATACTGGTTATGTATTGAGCTATGAACCTCAGGGTCAGCAGTTTGAAACTACCAGCTATTCCGCGGGAGAAAGATGAGGCTTTCTGCTCCCGTAAAAATTTGCAGCTTTGGAAACCCTGTACAGGGTTTCTATGAGTTGGAACCGGCTCCATGGCACATAACAACAACAGCTTACCTAGACCCAGCAGAGCAAAAATTTTTGGTGGGAGTTACAAACTATGGGTAGAAGAAATGTTAAATAATTCACTACACCACAACTTTCTTTATGAAACTCTGATGCTTGCTGTTGTCGTTATTAAGTGCCATGGGGTCAGTTCTGACTCATATTGACTCTGTACGGGGTTTCTGAGGAGCAGCTGGTGGATTTGAATTGTAGACCTTGCTGTTAGCTGTTTAGTACTTATCCTACAGAACCAGCACTCTTCTTTATGTCTAGTCCTCTCCGATATGTAAATTAAAGTTACTGTCGTGTCTTTAAACATGAAATATTTTGCATCTGGTTTGCCTTAGAATTTCAGACTCAGTTCTGAGTGGTATGTGGTCTGGGTTGATTTGTCATGAGGTTGCTGCAGAAATCATTAGTCTATAATTTCTTTAAAAGTCTAAAATAGACTCTGCTTTTATTCCATTTTACTTGATCCTCACATGTGCTTTTAAAATCTTGGCTTATTGGCCATTAAATTAATTTTATTAAGTATCTGTAATTACAGAGTCTTAGCTAATGCAGTTCTGATACATGCCACTTGTATTTCTTTACCAGTAAATTGACCCTTGTCAAATTTTATGCTGTCAATTTATAGCTCCTCTTACTCCAGAACTTTAATGCCTTTTACAGAAACTAAACTCCTTGAAATTAGGTGTTTACCTTTTTTACCAAGGGAGAAACGAGACCCTCTGGGAACTATATCATGACTTTTCAACTCCAGAACAATTCTTATCCTTGTGGTTTTCGTGGGTTTTATGGAAACCTTCTGAGCTGATTTTCTCATATCAAAGTGAACTATAAATTTAATTATAAGGCATATAAATGTCAAACCACAAAATCTGGTACATAAGAAATGGAACTTTCTCTTTAAGTAGCTCAGGCTGAATGTCTTTTATAATACCCTATCCCATAGGGTGGTAGAAACGTAATTCTATTGCATTGCCTACTGTAGTAGATGCTCCTGTTGTCACCATCACATTCCCTTAGTATTCACAATTCCCATACTTGCTATCAACATTCTGCTGCCAACATCATCAGCTCTCCACCTGACAGCTCTCTTTTACCCACAGGCAAGGCAGACGGGAAGACCTGAAGAGTCAAATTATAGGTGGGAGTTGGAGAATAAATACTGTATATTTCTGACTTCTCAGGTTCAAACCTTTTAGATATATTCCGTATTCTCTCCACAAGTCTCTATTGAAATTGATTGAATGTTGTCAAAAGCAGTAATAGTTTTGTTAATTCAAGTGTGTTGATTTCCCTCTCTATCCTGTTTCACTTTCCCACTTCCCTTCTGAGGTAGCCTATGATCACCATCCAATATAAAACTTGTATACTAAGACACTTGTCTCAAGATCTGTGTCTAGGTGGATCTAGCTTGAAACACTCCTCCTCACAATTTCCCCAGCGTTAAATATTAGTGTAGTTTGCTCCCAGAATGTCAAGGCACAAGTGGAGAGGGCTGAATTTTGGGGAGGTAGAATACATGGGTCTGGGAACCAAAGCGTGAAAGTGGGAGTGGTCTTTCTCTTCATAACTCCTAGAGAACTTCTTTGGAAATGTGTGCTTCTCATCCCCACGTCTGTAGATTTAGTCTAGAGGTTCTAGTTTCCAGTGTGAAGGGTCAGAGAGGAGCTATATTCTACCAGAAAACCCAGTAAGAGTCTCACTGAACTTTAGGATAAGGCTGCTACATGATCAATTTGAGCTCCTTGTACCAGTGATCAGCAGTCATAGAAAGAAATTACCATCCTGGCTTAGGTCATTAACCCTAACCCCCTTTAGTAGCAGGACTGCTGCTAAAGGGAGCAGGGAAGAATATGTTTGGTATTAAATATCCTCTTGGTGCTTATATGGTCACTTTTAACTACAAATTATTAAGGCTTCATGCTCTTATAAGGGACTGAGGCTCCTTCATTATGAGGATCTGGGTCACCCTTGCAGGTAACCACCTAAAATAGCAGAAGTGGAAGCCAAAAGTGGGTGAAATCTACACTGGGTGATAAAGGACAGGAATAATAATATCAGGCATCATTGAAGTCAAACTGTAGGACTAGGAGTTGTAGTTTGTTCCACACGTTCCCTTCTTGTGAATTTCCTAAAGAATTGTTATCACAGAATTCTGGAGTAGCTGTGCCTACATGCTGTATGGAGTGAACTGATAGTGATAAACCAATGGATTTGGTAATACAAGGGGGTGGACTGTTTAGACACTTTAAAATATATAGATAGATTTTTTTATATATTATGGAGACTTTATTAAATCTTTTAAAAAAGCTTTTCATTATGAATTGAATGAAGATTTACAGACAAGACCATCAGTTTTTTACTCAATAAACCATACACTTTGTTTCATCTCAATGATTGCAATCCCCTCCATGCAACAACAGTCATCCCACTTCCTTCCTGTGGTTCCTATTTCCATTCCACCCACTTTCCCATTCCTTCTCAACTTTGTCCCTGGGAAAATGTTGCCCTTTTGGTTTTGAATCATTGACCATCCCATGATGGGTATAACTTGCTAGTGTTATTGTGCACCCTGCCCCCACTACTAGGCTGAAAATTGGGTCTCAAGTGTGAGTTCCTTTCTAGACCTGAAGGTAGGTAGTCTCAGTTTCCTCCATTCTCTTTTTTTTTTAAAACCATTGTTTTTTAAAAATAATTTTGAGTTTTGTTCTATATTTTCTCCCACTCTATCCAGGACCCTTGAATGTGACTCCCGTCAGGGCAGTTGGTAGTGGTAGCCAGGCACCGTTTAGTTCTTCTGGTCTCAGAGTCATGGAGACTCAGGTTCACATTTTCCATTAGTTCACTGGACTAATTGATTCCAAATCTCTTCATTTGTTATCCCTCTTCTTTCTTCCTCACATGGAGAGACCAAAAGCTGCACCTTATATGGCCACTCATGAACTTTGACGATCTCAGGTGCTACTCATTCAAGCAGCTTTAGAACATTGCCTTTGTGGACTATGTTACTCCAATTGACCATGGTGTCCCCTGAGACTTTGGAGACACTGTTTTGGTACCTAGTCAGATCCTCTGTTGGAGAGTACTGTGAATGTTGGCTGTAGTAGCTCATATATGACTTTCTCTGTATAAATTACATTTATTTGAAAGAGACATAAGTATTATCCTCCACTCTAGGAAGGTCTGTAGCCAATGGCTGAATGAGGCAAGAATACACTAGGTCAATCCTTGCCTCAAGTTAGTACAACTCTGTGGTACAGTTTATGCTCCAGAATCTCACTGGATGTGAGACCACATCCTTGTTCAGTTCTTACCCTTTATCTATGCTATCAATTGGTCATGTAACCCAAATCTCTTTCTCAAGCTATACTTCAAGTTAGGTCATTTACTGAGACTTACATAGTTTTATAGTAAAACACTTTTTCTTATATTCTAAAAAGACAGGAGGAACCAAGGGTATGGTATACAAAGATTTCTTTCATATGTTTTATGGCTCAGTCACATTCAAGGCCATACTTGAGGCGTCTTAATTTCTTTGATAAGTGTAGTTCTGCTACATAGAAATGTTAGTCAAAACAATTTGCCAAAACATCTCTATTTAATGGATAAGCTTGAGTCATTTTAGTTGGTTGGAGATAAGAATTGGAAATAGACACTGGGGATGAACTCTGTTGTTGTTGTTGTTGTTAAGTGGTATCGAGTCGATTCCAACCCATAGCGACTCTGTATAGGGTTTCCAAGGAGTAGCTGTTGAGCTTGAACTACTGACCTTGCAGTTCAAAAGACTTTGCAGTCTGATGCATTAGCCCACAGCGCCACACCAGGACTCTGTAGGTGTTATAAAATATAAGAATACAAATCGGGGTACCTGAATATGTTTTGCATATAAAGCACTATATCTACAACCTATCTTTCTTTCTATCCATCCAGCCATCTATCTATCTATCTATCTATCTATCTATCTATCTATCTATCTATCTATCTATCTATCTATCTATCTATCTATCTTTCATTACCATTTTTAGCATGGATTTATATCCATAAAGATACTTTTTGGTTCGGTGAGTATAGTTATCTATTTCTAGTATCAAAGTACCATAAAATTAAGAAAGTACTTCAGCATCATAACTTGGGAGTGGTGATTAGGGGATACTGATTGACTTGCATGCTCTCTTTCAATACTTAGTCAGCCACAATAGATTGACTATTCTATTTCATATAGTGTGTGAATAGCTGATCTTGATGACAACTAGAGCTCCATTACTTGGTACTATCCCTTTGTACACCATGATCTATTTTTAAATTGGTTCTAGAAAATGTCCTGCTATTTTCATCTTTGAACTTTTACATGCACCGTTTGTTCCCTTGCCAAATGATTTCTGCCCCATTCCACATTTTTAAATGTTCAACTTACTTATTCATCAACTAGCCCCTTAAATATAACTTTCACTAGGAAATATTTTATTATCTTCAGGTTTCTTTGCATGTAGCTTATCTGGAATATTGAATTTCACTATAATTGCATTTTAAATCATCTGTTGGTGTCAAGGAATACATATTCAGCTCTCACCTTTACTTCCTAGCATACAGCCTTACACATAGTAAATATTAAAATGATGATACCAAATCCCATTGATGTTGAATTGATTCTAACATGTATCAACTATATAGAACAAGTAGAACTGCCCCATTGGTTTTCCAAGATTTAATTTCAATGACAGTAACAATAATATTAATAACTGTTTTACCATTAAGCACAAAAGTCATCCAATGGTACTTAATACTATTGCTACTGTTGTCAAAAGCCAAGTAGAGACAATGTACACATTTTAATTTTAACTAAATTCTAACAGTTTTAAGATTGTGAATCTCAGACAAAATTCTTTCATTCCGTTGTTGTTATTGCGTGCCTTCGAGCTGGTTCCAACTCATAGTGACTCTGTAAAGTGTTTCCAAGGAGTGGCTGGTGAATTTGAACTGCCGACCTTGCGGTTCAAACCAACCTTGTAGTCCAGTGCATTATATCACAGCATGATACCAGGAGTCCCCCTCATTCAGTAATGATATATAGATAACTAACTATACCCATCATATCCACATTTTTGTCTTCTTGTATCCAGCATGAGTCTTGGTGTGATCCTATAGGATAAGTACTTTACTGCAAATTTGCTATGAACCAACTACTCCTCAGAGCCTATACAGGGTCTCTATGAGTCAGAACTGAGTTGTCAGCAATAAACATCAACAAAAAGTATCCCACAATGTAATGCATAGATAAATTGCAAATGACCTGGAAAACTATACAAGGTTCCTAGAGTTGATGAAAGTGATGTTGGAGGACAACTCAGTTCACTTGGGTCTCTATGAGTCAGAACTGACTCGATGGGCCTTAACAACAGAGCATTTTGTCATCCAAAGGCAAAGAAATGAAACTTCGACAGAATTCTCACACCTTACAGAAAAATGAAGTAAAAATGGATCCTGGACTTCATTGTAAAACTTTTAGAACATAAAAATGTAAGGAAAAATTTAGAATCTAGGACTAGGCAAAAATTTCTTAATTTGATGCCAAAAGCAGACACTCACTTAAAGTAAAAACATTGATAAACTGTGTCACTTCAAAACGTAAAACTATTGTTCTGAAAAGCCTATATGAGACAAGACTATAAGACAATGTTTGCATATCACATAGTCAATAAAGAATAATACCTAGAATATATAAAAACACTCTAAACTCAGCAGTGAAAAAGCAATCCAATTGAAAAAATGGGCAAATGTCCTGAAGCGTGAATTCACTGTAGAGGTTAT
>NW_006408532.1:32510535-32527121 GCF_000296735.1 Chrysochloris asiatica | reverse complement strand
GACCTACATTAAAAAGTATCTATCTATCTATCTATCTATCTATCTATCTATCTATCTATCTATCTATCTATCTATCTATAAATTAAAAAATAATAATAGTAGTGGCAATACTGAATGCTGATAAGAATGTAGAGAAAGTGGACACACTGGTAAGGGGAATATAAAATGGTATAGCCACTTTGGAAAACAGTTTGTCAGTTTCTCATAAAAGAAAACATGAAACTACTATATAAAAACCAAAAACCATTCTAAGTCATAGTGACTCTATAGGACAAATTTAAATTGCTCCGTAGGGTTTTGAAACTATAAATCTTTTACAGGAGTAGCCAGCCTCGTCTTTCTCCTAAGAAGTGACTGGTGGCTTTGAACAGCTGACCTTGCAACTGTGACCACGGATATACAAATCTATGTTGTTGTTGTTAGGTGCCATCGAGTCGGTACCGACCCATAGCGACCTTATGCACAGCAGAACAAAACATTGCCCAATTCTGGGCCAACCTCACTACTATTGCCACGCTTGAGTCCATCGATGCTGCCACTTGGTCAATCCATCATCACGGTCAACTCTACTTTGAGGAGGAAGCTCTTCCCCAGTCGCATTTTGAGTGCCTTCCAACCTGAGGGGCTCATTTACCAGCACTGTATCTGACAGTGTTTCTCTGCTATTCATAAGACTTTCAGTTACCAAATATTTGGAAGTAGTTTGTCACTCCTTCTTCCTAGTCTGTCTTCGTCTGGAAGCTCATCTGAAACCTGTCCACCATGGGTGACCCTGTTGTTGTTGTTGTTGCTATGTGCTTGTGGAGTTGGTTCCGACTCATAGTGAGCCTGTACAGGGTTTCCAAGGCTGTAAATCTTTACGGGAGCAGAACGCCTCATCTTTCTCCCCTGGAACAGCTGGTAGTTTTGAACTGCTGACCTTGTGGTTCGCAGCCCGATTTTAACCACTATGCTACCAGCTGGTATTTAAAATACTGGCGGCATAGCTTTCAGAATCACAGCAACTCACAAGCCACCACAGTATGACAAACTGACAGACGAGTGGTGGACGTTTGGTTTTAAGTGGAAGCTATCACAAATCTATACACATGATAAAATTGTTTAGACCTAAATACATATATGCACACATATATACCTATTCACAAGTGAGTTCAGTTAAAACTGGAGAAGTCTGAATAAAATCAATAGCTTTTCAATATTCTGGTTGTGATGTTATACCATAGTTATGCAAATGTTGCTATTGGAAAAAACTGGTTAATGTGTACTTGGGATCTCTTTGTATAATTTATAGACTGGGAGGTAGGAATGTGTAGGTGGAAGAGGGAGTAAAATTAGATTAATTTATAATTTTTTCGTACAAGTTAGAGATTCAATCTATGTTTTTAAAAAAATACTGTGGCACAAAACCAAGGGTTACATGTAGTTTTAAAGGTAAATTATAGCGGTATTAAAGACATGTGATATAACCATCAAAAATTGAGAGAAGTGGAAGATGAAGTAGGGGTGATATTGATTAACATCTTTTTCAATCATAGCAGGAGGTTTAGCTGAACATATGTAAAGTTTGTACATTAAGAATTAGCTCTAAAAACCAATGACTTAGATCTAACTCTCCAATGAACCAGAAACAGAAATAGTTTGATGTGATGGTCCTTGAAGACTAGAGTAAGAAGTGTTGAGTGAGTGGCCAACTTTCATTTTATTTATGAACCAGCCTATTTGATTTGACTTTCCACCATATACCTGCATTGCAATGATCAAGAATGAAAGTTTCTATAAAATTCACTAGCTGTAACTCCACGGGAGGCTGTGGCTCAGTATCATTCAGTAAGGAGATTTAAAATAATTCAAATGGTACTATTATGGGTTGAACTATTTCCCCCCAAAATATGTATGGAAGTCCTAGATCCTAGACATGAGGATGTGATCCTGTTTGGGAATCTTTTGTTTTGTTAATGAAGACACACAACAAAAGGGTGATATTGTGGATGGGATTGTGCCCCTCCCCCCCCCCCCCAAATATGTGTTAGAATCCTAACCCCTAAGTGTAACTGTTGGAGTACTGGTGTGGTGCTGTGGGTTAATGCACTGCACTGCAAAGCACGTTTGAACTACAAGACTACAAGGTCGGCCATTCAGGCCCACCAGTCACTCCCAGGAAATCCTATACAGGGTCACTAGGGCTTGGAACCAACTTGAAGGTGCTTAACAACAACAACAGCATGTGAGGATGTTATCCTGTTTGGAAATAGGTTTTCTTTTTCATGTTAATGAGGCCATGCCAGGGTTCTGTGTGTCCCAAGCCTAGTCACTTCTGAGTGATATCAAAAGTAGATGAGCTACAGTCAAGTACACACAAGAGGAAGGCAGATGCCTTGTGAGGATCACCAAGGAACCAAGGCTACAGACAAAAAAGGAATGGACACCTCCAGGACCTTCATTTGGACATTTAGCTCCAGAACTGTGAGGAAATTAATGTATGTACTTTAAAGCCATCCACTTGTGGTATTCATGTTCTACCAGCACTAGACAAGTGTTGTTGTTGTTAAGTGCCATTGAGTCAGTTCTGACTCCTACTGACCCTATATAGGGTTTCTGAGGAGTAGCATGTAGTTTTGAACCACTGACCTGGTGCTTAGCAGTACCTAAGATACGTGATCCCTAAAACTAAAAACAGCAAATTAGACACAGAGACACAAACAGGGACATGATAGATGCCAAAGAATGCCTAGGAATGCTAAGAAATGCCAGCAGACACCAGAAACTAGGAGAGAGGCCCATTGAATATATCAGTATGGTTTTGACCCTAATTTGGAATTTTAATCTCCAGAACTATGAGAAACCTGTTCTTTAAAGCCACCCTGTTATAGCATCATTAGCAAACGAAGGCATACACTTAGGAAGCATCTGCTGCTGCAGTGAAACGTTGAGAAGGGAACAATAAAACCAACAAACGAGAATTGCAAGCCAAATACCACATGCAGGAACATCTGTGTTAATTCTGACAAATTGTGCCAGTCGTGGCTTGACTTCATCCATCATTGAAAAACACCTAACTTGATCAGGGAAAAAACTACCTTGCCTGAGAGATATTATTTCCATCTTATCAATATAGGTCCACACGTGTATTGAGTATATGATGAGATTAAATATCACTGGGGTAATTACAGTGCAATTGCTTTGACAATCCTAAATCATTCTACATTTATAATGGCCAGTTATTATCTGTAGGTACTATAATCAACTCTCACAAGAGGCCAGCAAAACAATTTCTTCTTTGACGCATATATATGTTGAATTAAATTTCTAGAACACATTCTTTTGTTTCTTATTCATCCTTTTAAAGAAATACTTCAGATTTTACTACTGTCATTGTTCCCTTCCACTCTTTTGACTTCCGGTAAAAGACTGAGAGAATAAAATCCTTCTGATCTTTGCAGCTGTCTTTGATAAGCAGTTCAAGGAAACTATACCCTCAGAGTGATTGCTGGGCACGTGGGAACTGAGCAGGGTGTCCTTCCTGGCTGTCTCTGTAGTTTAAAGCAAGCTCAGGAAGCACAGTAGGTGGAGCTCAGGTGCCGCTGTTCACATCCAGCCTTTGGAGGGCTGTGCAATCGATGGCTTTTAGCCAAACAGAGCCGCCTCTATTCTACCATTTCCAGTAGAACTTGTCTCTGAGCTTAGAGTCATACAGATGTGAATAATTAGAGGGAGAGAGCAATTCCTGTGGGGGAGATTTCTGGCCCATCCTGTCAGAAGGAGATAGGCAAAGGCTCCTTGCAAGCAGCTCTGGTGGGATTTTTGAGTCATTACAGAGAAAACTACACACAAGAAAGGGTTTGGGGGCAGGATTTTTCATACTCACTCTTTCTCTTCTACTGTATTTGATCAATCTGCTAAATTAGAGATTTGTGTCTTCATGAACTCCTTTGGTTTTAAGGGAGTTCCTGGGTGGCTTAAATGGTTGAAAACCTACCAAAGGTAGGTGGGTTGAATCCACCCAGAAGAAAGACCTAGCAATCTAGTGTCAACAGATCACTGCTATTGACCACTCCATGAAGTGCAGTTCTACTCTGAAACACATGGGCTTGTCATGAGTTGAAATTAACTTGACAGTGATTGGTTTGGCTTTTTAGTTTTGTTTTAGCATCATGAACTCTGGAATTAAATTGCCCAGGTTTAAATATTGGCTCAACTATTTATGAAGACAACTATCTGGCTGACTGATTAGAAGAGATCCATATTTGTGCTCATTCCAAAGAGAGGTGACCCAATGGAATGCGGAAATCATCGGACAATCTCTTTGATATCCCATGCGAGTAAAGTTTTGAAGTATAGAAACGGCTACAATCATACACTTTGACAGAGAACTTCCAGAGGCTCATGCCGGATTCAGAAGGGCTGTGGAACAAGGGATATGATCGCTGATGTCCAGTGGATCTTGGCTGAAAGCAGAGAATATCAGAAAGATGTTTATCTGTGCTTTATTGACTATGCAAAGGCTTTCGATTGTGTGGATCATGACAAGCTATGGACAACATTGCGAAGTATGAGTATTCCAGAACACTTAATTGTGCTCATGAGAAATCTGTACCTGGACCAAAAGGCAGTTGTTTCAACAGAAAATGGGAACACTGAATGTTTTCAAATTAAAATAGAAAAAAAACTATATGTATTCAACCTGTATGCTGAGCAAATAATCCGAGAAGCTGGGTTCTATGAAGAAAAATGTGGCATCAGGATTGGAGGAAGACTCATTAACAACCTGCTATATGCAGATGATACAACCTTGCTTGCTGAAAGTAAAGAGGCCTTAAAACATTTTCTGATGAAGATCAAAGAGCACAGCCTTTGGTATGGATTACATCTCAATGTAAAGAAAACAACAATCCTCACCATTGGACAAATAAACAACATTCTTATCAATGGAGAAAAGATTGAAGTTGTCAAGGACTTCATTCTTCTTGGATCAATTATCAATACTCATGGAAGCAGCAGTCAAGAAATCAAATGACGTATTGCATTAGGCAAATCTGCTGCACAGGACCTTTTTAAAGTGTTGAAGAGCAAAGATGTCAGATTGAGGACTAAGGGACCCAAGCCATGGTATTTTAAACAACTTCATATGCATGCAAAAGCTGGACAGTGAATAAGGAAGACCATAGAATAATTGATTCTTTTGAGTTATGGTGTTGGAGGAGAATATTGAAAGTGCTATGGGCTTGCCAAAAGAATCAACAGATCTGCTTTGGAAGAAGTGCAGCCGGATTGCTCCTTGGAGACCAGGATGGCCAAACTTTGTCTCTCATACTTTGGACATATTGTCAGGAGGGACCAGTCTCTGGAGAGGGATATCATGTTTGGTAAGGTGGAGGGTCAGAGAAAAAGAGGAAGACCCCCAGTGAGATGGATTGGCAAAGTGACAGCATTGATGGACTCAAGCGTGGCAACGGTAGTGAGGTTGGCCCAGGATCGGGCAGTGTTTCGTTCTGCTGTGCATAAGGTCGCTATGGGTCAGTACCAACTCGATGGCACCTAACAACAACAACAACATAACATGATACCAGTGAGTTAACCTCTTGAACTATCAGTCACCACATCTACTAAATGTGGAAATTAATAATTGTACCCATCCTAGAAGAGGCTTGGTGGCACAATGGATATATTCTTTGTTATTATACAAAAGGTTAGGGTCCTGGTGTGGTGCTGGGGGATAATGTACTGAACTACAAAGTCAGTTTGAATCACAAGGGTGGTGGTTCAAACCCACAAGTCACTCCTCAGAAGCCCTATACAGGGTCGCTATGGGTTGGAACTAACTTGACGGCACTTAACAACAACAGCAATCCAAAAGGTTAGCAGTGAAACCCACCAGTGTCTTCATAGGAGAAAAGACCCGGCCATCTGCTCCTGTAAAGATTGTTGTTGTTGTTGTTATGTGTCGTCAAGTCAGTTCTGACCCATAGTGACCCTGTACAGGGTTTCCGAGGCTGTAAATCTTTACGGGAGCAGAAAGCCTCATCCTTCTCCCGCGGAACGGCTGGTAGTTTCGAACTGCTGATCTTAAGGTTCACAGCCCGATTCGTAACCACTATGCTACCAGAGTTCTTCCTGTAAAGATTACAGCTAGGGGGCAGCTCTACTCTGTGTAGTATGGTCCCTATGAGTCAGAATTGACTCAGCACCTAACAACAACAACCCGTTCTAGAGAAAAATTGAAAATACATGATGCAGTCTATGTACTTGACCATATCTTATGCAAATACTATGTTTTATGCAAAGAACACATTCATTTTAAGAGTTTTGCAAACTGCAACTACCTCTTATATTAGTTTCCTGTGCATGTGGCACTGCGGGTTAATGTGCTGGATGGATTACAAAGTCCAATTGAACTGTAAGCTCACCAGCTGCTTCTTGGAAACACTACACAGGGTTGCTATGGGCCAGAACTGACTCAACAACACTTAACAAAAACAACATGCACATGATATACATTATATGGATGTATGTATTGTTAATGTGAGTTATATGCAAAAATACAACACTCAAGAATTAATGTTGCTGTTGAGTCAGTTCTAACTCATAGCAACCTTGCATAGGATTTCTGAGTAGCTGGTAGGGTTGAACCACTGACCTGTGGTTAGCAGCCCAGTGCTTATTCCACAGTGCCACACCAGGAATGCAAGAATTAATAGGAATTATTATTTTTTTCCATAACATTTACACAAAGCACATGAAGGTATGTAGAGACGGCTCCTTGCTTTCAAGCTGTGGTTGAGAGGTTGAAGATGGGAGAATGGTGAGGGAATACTTTTTAATATAAAATTTTGGGTTTTTCTTTATGGCTTCCTTGAATATGGCATATGTTTGTTTTTGTAAATATTCTATGTTGCCTCAAGGAGAATTAAAATGGCAGGGACATAAAGCAACAATAATAGGTAATGTTGCATTTTGGATTTCCAAAATAAGTTCATGATGCCAGACTCAGAAACCTACTTTGATAGCCAAAACTTTTCATATGACAAAAAAATTCATGCTTTTAAAAAGAAAATCAAGAGGAGGTCCTTAAGAATCAGGTCCAAGGCCCTAAAGAAAGCAAAGGATCAAATTTGTGCCTTAACAGTAGATTGCAAGAGAAGACAAGGGATCCAGACAGTGTCCTCTCTGCCAAGACTAGACAGCATGAGAGTGACACCACACAACTCAATGCCCAAAGGGACATTGTTGAGAGTGAAGAAGGCATTGTCAATAATTACGTTCTTTGAGTAAGTTGCGTAAATCAAGACTGACTTGTTCAGTCTTGTGGCCATTCTAGCCAAGGTTCATTGGGATGATAAAGAAGAACAGAAGCTCGATGGGGCTGGAAAAATAATACTTAAGGACAATGTAGAGAAGCTACCAGCAGTCTGTCTGGATGAATTTCTTCAGCAGTGTCTGGGAAGAGTGTGGTGGGCAATAGGAAGATAACCAGTTTAAAGATTGGGGAGTTTTGAATTGTTGTTGTTGTTGTTAAGTACCGTTGAGTTGGTTCCAACTCATAGTGACCCCATATAGGATTTCTGAGGAGCAGCTGCTGAGTTTGAACCACTGACCTTACCGTTCAAATTGACTTTGAGGTTGAGTGTTTATCCTACAGTGTCAGAGAGCTATCAGAATAGCTTAATATAATAAAACTCTCAGAATATCTTAATATTTCCCTGTCTAAAAGAAAATGTTGTTGGTGGTTGTTGGTGGATATTGGTGGTTGGTTGTTGTTGTTGTTGTTTGTTATTGTTGCTGTTCTTAAGTGCTGTCAAGTCGGTTCCAACTCATAGCGAGCCTGTATAAGGTTTCTGAGGAGCAGCTGGTGAGTTTGAACTGCTGACCTAATGGATCAAAACAACTTTGTGGTACAATATTACAAAAAGCTACCAGAAAATCTTAATATGAGCTTTTCCTCACCTAAAAAGATGTTGTTGTTATTGTTAAGTGTTGCCGAGTCAGTTCCAACTCATAGTGACCCTGTATTAGGTTTTCCTGGAAGCATCTGGTGAGTTTGAACTGCTGACCTTGTGGTTTGCAGTCCAATGCTGATCCTACAGCACCACACCAGAATTTCAAAAAGAAGATAACTTGTCTTAAAAATGAACTAGCTTATAGAACTAAAGTTGAAATAATAATAATATATTTTTGTTGTTGTTTGCCATCAAATCAGTTCTGACTCATAGCGACCCTTTATAGGGTTTCTAAGAATAATTGATGGGTTTGAACTGCTGACCTTGTGGTTATTGGTCTTGTCCTACAGAGAACATGAAAATAAACAAGTTATAGCTTGCATGTTGCTATGATGCTGGAAACTATGCCTCTAGTACTTCAAACACCAGTATGAGCACCCATGTTGGACAGGTTTCAGTAAAGCTTCCAGAATAAGATAAGAGAGGCTTGGTGATATACTTCAGAATATTAATCAATGAAAACTCTAAGGATCTCAGCAGAATGTTGTCCAATATCATGTAGGAAGGTATAGCCGCTAGATTGGAAGGTGCTCAAAATACACAGTGGCCACAACTGTGTAGACGGCGCAAAACTAGGCAACATTTTGTTCTTTTGTACAAAGAATCTCCATGAGTCAGAACTGACTTGATTGCTGCTTACAGTAATAACATTATGGAGAAAAACAGGATCAACAGAAAGAGCCCAGCATCATCACTTGCCAGCACCAGAGAGCTGTGGGAATCAGCTAGATCCTGCAGACCATTCATCAACACCAGAGCAAACATGACTGTCACCTGCCCAATGAGCCATGGTGCTCTCTAGGGAGACCTCCCATCCACGTCTGCCAGTATATTGCCTGTGTCCCATCCTGCAGAAATGATACCCAAGTCTTCATGGACTTTGCTGAACCTCATTCAAACTATTTTACATGGGCATTCTCTATTTCTATGGCCCAGGATGTTGGAATTCTCCAGGCTGTGGATGGGAAAATTCCCAGTGTCCATCCCTGGATAGAATTAGGCAGTGTTGGAACCCACCTCCTGTTATAATAGAATCTAGATGAATTTCCTCAGCAGTGTCTGGGGAGACCGTGATGGGCAAAATAAAAGGGGGGGAAGATAACCAGCTTGGGAGGTTTTGAGATCTACCAGGAAATCTTAATTTGATCTTTCCCCAGGCTAAAAAGAAGATAGCTTGCCTTAAAAATGATTTATCTTGTAGAACTTAAATCTAAAAAATAATAATATGTTTCTGTATGCTGTCAAGTCAATTCCAACTCAAAGGGACTCTATAGGATTTTCAAGAGCAGCTGCTAGGTTTGAACTGCTGACCTTATAGTTATCGGTCCTATAGCGCACATGAAAATAACCAAGATGGTTTTTTAGGCTATGCATAAAGGATTTTCAGAGGTTAATTTCCCTAGGTAATTTACTGTCTCATAATAGTCTGGAAAGGAACATAAAAGTTACATGTTGATAGTTTTACTCTGGTATCAACATTGTAGGAGTCTTGTTTGACCTTAAGGGTATTTCTTACTGGTTCTAGACTGTTAATATTCATAATTGCCCACTCTTGTAACTACCAGAAACCTCCTAGAAAACAGTTCTTAGGGTGAATTATGTATTTATATGTAAAGTACCAGGATAGCCATAACTTTTAGGTGTTTTCAAACTGGATTATAGTAAGACAATGTATTTTATTCAGCAGATTTGTTTTAATCTAATTATGTAGGTGAATAAAAATTACTGCATGCTGGTGCATCTAATGTAAGTTATCTATTATTCACACCACATTTACTTTTAATATTCATGCAGATTCCCTTTGACATAACCTACTGTGTCACAGTTAATCCAATAAAGATAAAATATAGCTCAGCAAAACACCAGTCGATTCCAGCTTTCTGGTAATTATTAAAGACTATTTCACACTGGTTCCTTCAATCAATGTATTTCCCCTTGGAATTGATGGTGCTCCTCTTTGAAGCATTCAATCCTCCCAATGGATTCTGAGGAACACTGAGGCCTCTTTTCAATCTCTGGGTCTCAGAGGTAGTTCAAAGAGCACAACAAGGCTTCACGGGTTTATTCTCAAAGGCTGACACTGTCTGTTTGATGTATGGTGGCTTAAGAAGTCATATCTGGCAAAGCATGTGTTTGCTACCAGTCTGTCGAATCAGCCATTTATCAACCTATCTGTATTCACCCAGTGCACCTGCTAACAGCTCAAAGGAGAACACACACTGTCTCCTGCTGGACAACTATTGATTCGATTTCCTCCCCTAATTTTGTATTGTTTTGCTGCTCTGTGGATGAAGCAGTACCTTGACTGAATGAAACGAACAAGGGATCCATGAATGGATGGCCTTTGGTTGCTGTGTCCAACAGCCCAGAGGGCAGCGGACTCTTCAGAGGCTGGAGATAGCTGGGCTGGCAAGGTGGCCTTCCCTACATCCAAGCATTGCTGTCTCAGTCTGCCTTACTTTTAACTTGAATCCACATTTCTGACATTTCATTTTATGGACCTTGGCAGGAAATTGCAGGGAAATGTGCTAGGAACTCACTGCCAACTTCATAACCAGAAGCTGTACATCATTACTGTTTATTAATGTATGTAAATGGAATCCTGGATTAAACACCAGATATACCAACTCCCTCTGAATTTAAGATGAAAATGATACATACCTTAAATCCAGTGAAAACTAGGAACATTTTAAAGGATGTGTATGACACAATAGCAACAACACTGGACTCAAACATTAAAGATGGAACAAGGCATTGAGATAACCCCTCCTTCTTTTATATGTAAATTAACCATAGGTTGGAACCAAATCAGCACCAACAGCCATCTCCACACTCCAAGAAAAGTTTCCTTTGTTCTTTGCAATGCTGAGCATGTGATTTTTACCTTTCCACTTCTCTGTCATTACCTGTTTTTAATTAAAATAAAACGAGGCTACCTCACTGCATCATGAAAATGATTATCTAATTTAGGAAGGCCTTTCTCATCAATTTAATCTCATTTGGTTCTATAATTTGATTAACACTATAGATAACGCTCTGAGTATAGGAAACACTATTTTGACAAAGTCTTGTAGAATAGGACAAAGGCAAGGTCAGCAATTTTTCTGTACAATATTATTATATATTTTAAATAGAGCAGTTGATATTTTGAGATAGGGATATTTTTGTTATTACAGGGTAAATTGTAGTAGGGAGGTGGGAGTGGTGATGGTGTGCCATTGAGTCAGTTCCAACATAGTGACCTTATATAAGGTTCCCAAGGCTGTAAATCTTTATAGAAGCAGAAAACCTTATCTTTCTCCCTAGGAGCGGCTGGTGACTGTGTAGTTAGTAGCAAAATGCATAATCCACTAAGTCACCAGGGTTCCTCATACTATGTTGTTGTTGTTGTGAAGTGTTGTCGAGTCGATTCTGACCCATAGTGACCCTGTACAGGGTTTCTGAGGAGCAGCTTATGAGCTTGAACTGCCGACCTTGTAGTTCAAATGACTTTGCAGTCTGGCACATTAACCCACAGCACCATACCAGGACTCCTGAGGTACATCTAAAATGCTATTTTTCCTGATTCCTTTCTTACTTTTTCAATAGATCATTCTTGGTCTCTATCAGCATGCCCCCTGGATGCTAAGGTTCACCGAGATTCTAAGATTCTATGGACAATACACTTTATGCACTAAATGATCCCATTCACACTCATGAGTTCCATTATTATCTAAACACAGAAGACCCCTCCAGATCTATCCTCACTTCTGATTTCTCTGCTGAGCACTAGTTTCTGTTTCTGTCTCTCTAACAAATGTTTCCATTTTTGATAAGTTTACAGGTAACCTCAATCTCAACATATTCACTATTGAACTCACTATTTTCCAACCTAACTGCTCCTACATTCTTTGTTAGCAGTATTGCTAGGTAGTAGGGCCTCCTCATTGGACTCAGCACTCTAGATATGATTAATCTCAAAGTGTTGCTGTTAGTTACCATCTAGTCAATTCCTAACTCAGAACAACCCCATACATAACAAGATCAGACTATCATGATCCATAGTTCTTTTCAGTGATTAGAGGCAGATGGGGACTTGACTTTACACTCTCAGAACCTCCAGGTGGCACATCCCAATCAAGTTCAGCCCCAACTCTACCAGACTCACAATCTAAACATAATTTGGAGACGTATGCATCAGATAACTTAAAATGAAACTCTAGTCATTAATAGTGTAACAATAGAAAACTAGATCAACAAAAAATATAGAGTGCAGTCATAAACCTCAGTTATGCTTGAGACTGAAGAGCAATGGAAAACAAACACACATAATCTAATCAGTAAGCATGGCTGAGTCCGTTGGATAACTACATAAATTTGAGCTCGATTGTAGACTTAAATGTGAAGGTAACACTCAGAGAAGAGAGGGACATAATGTGGTCTTGCTGGCTCTAAGATGAAGGGGCAAGGACTAGAAAGAGGTCTTTAGAGCTCAGGGCAACCTCCCACTGACAACCAAGTAAGAAGCTAGTCCTACCGCTATAAGGAACTGAACACTGCCAAGTCCCCCAAGGAGCTTGGAAGTAGATTCTTATCCAGAGCCTCTACATAAAAACTCAGGAGATCCGTACCTTGATCTTAGACTTGTGAGACCTGGAGTCAAGGAACCAGTTGAGTCCACCTAGACTTTCCAACCTACTAACCTGAGAGGTAATCTTTCTTACTTTTAACTGCTAAGTTTGTGATTATTCATTACAACAGAAATAGGAAATGGATATAGCCATCAAGAAGAAAATAGATAAATAATGATAATTGCTTATGGTGGATTAATACAGAGGATGCGTTGGAAAACTACAAAATGGCAAGCCAAAATTTTCCTACTGCCTGTTTCTGTAAATAAAGTTTTATTGCAACAGAATCACACCTATTTGTTTAGGTTATTGTCTATGACTGCTTTCATGCTACTTGAGAGTTAAGGAGTTGTAACAGAGACCACATAACCTGCAATGTCTAAAATATATACTAACTGACCCTTTGCGGAACCAGTTCAGTCATCCCTGTTAGTTTCCTGTGCTGCCAAGTCAACTGTAACTCATAGAGACCTTATAGGATGGAGTAGAATTTCTCCAAGGGTATAATCTTTATGGCAGTAGATCGCCACAGCTTTCTCCCACAGTGATCTTGGACTACTGCCCAAGGATCACAGCCACTGAAAACTTCAGGAACTACTGTTCTACTCTGAGATATATGCGATTGCCTTGAGTTGAAATCAGTTGTAGTTTTAGTTTTGTTTTACGAGCATAAACCCTGGAATCAAATTGTCTGGGTTTAAATATTAGCTGAACTACCTAACAAAATATATTGGCTGGTGGGTTCCAACATTCAACAGTTGACCTTTTGTGGTTAAATAAGCTTAACCATTTCATCACCAGCCCCCGCTCCCATAGAGGAATGACAGGAAAGACTTGATACATTTTTATGGATTTGGAGAAGAATATTAAAAGTACCATGGATTGCAGAAGAACAAACAAAGCTGTGTCGCAAGAAGTACAGCTTGAATGTGACTTAGAAGCCAGGGTGGGCAGATCATTTCTCATACTTCAGAACCATCTGTAGCAAAGGACATCATGCTTGGGAAAGTAGAGGATCTGCGAAAAAGAGGAAGACCCCCTCCCCCCCCCCCACAAGATGTGTTGGCACAGGGGCAGCAGCAATGGGCTTCAGAGTCACAATTGTGAGGACGGTTATAACAACTGAGGATAATGTTTCATTCTGTTCAGTAGGTTTGTAAAAAATTCATGAAGCATGGTTTGCTCACTTTTTATGTATGCTATATACTTCAGTGGAGTTCCTGGGTGATGTAAACAGTCAGTGCACTTGGTTACTAACAGATAAGTTGGAGGTCTGGGTCTACCAGAGATAGCTCAGAAGAAAGGTCTGGCAATCTACTTCTGAAAAATCAGCTATTGAAAACCCTAGAGAGCACAGTTCTAACACACACCATGAGTTATAATGGACTTGTCAAGTCAGTTTTGTCTCATAGAAATCCAATATAGGATTTCCAAGGAGCAACTGTTGAGTTTGAATCATCGACACTACAGATCAAACCAATCTTATAGTCCAGTGTTTATCCTACAGTGCCACACAAGATCTATATGGTCAAAAATGTACCTCTTGCAGCCTGTTGTTGTTCGGTGTCAGTGAGTCAGTTCCGAGTTATAGCGACCCTATCTATGGTTTCTGAGGAGATGCTGGTGCATTTGAACTGCCAACCTTGCAGTTCAAACCCACCTTGCAGTCCAGCGCATTATCCTTCTCCAAATTTCTCATGTGCACCTGGGCAGAATTACTTAGAAAGTGGGCATACTTGACTATAGTTCTCTGGGTGATGCTCTCTAGTTCCTGCAGTACTCAGGTATCAGAAGACACATTTCCCTGATTTGCATTTGGATGGGCAAAATGGACCTCAGATCTATCTTTTTTATAATAATAAAGGGAACAAGCATGAGAAGCTTATAGGTAATAAATATGCCAGCCTCTTTCACTGGTACCTTACAATTCAGACCTCAGAGGGGATATAATCATATCCATGGATTAGTTTTATAATCTCCAAGGGTCAGTTTTTCATCTTCGGAGAGTTGAATGAAATGAGAAAAGTTGTCTCAGGGAGAATAAGGCCTCCATCATATGGGAAATAAAGCCATGTTTTCTTCCCTGGGAAGCTGAAGAAAGGGCATACATCACAAAGCTAGATGTGGGAAAAATAATAACATGCTGTTCTATTAGAAGAGAAGAAAGAAGAAATGACCCTGCTGGATAATAGTTCTTATGTTAATGATGTAAAAATAAAATGTAAGGAAAGGAGTAGTGGGGATTTTAAGAGAATTAGCCAGTGGTCTGGGTACTTCTGATGTTTCTTCTTACAAATAAGAAATAGTTAATTAAATGGCCATTATATTAAATATCTTTGCCATTTGGTGTTCCCTCCCAATTCTGAAATTTCTTGTGCCACTGGAAAACTGAAGTCACCCAGTGGTATAAAATTTGAAAGCATTGGAATGAAGAAGCAGAAAAGTTGAAGGAAAATGACTAACCTTGCTCTACAAAATAATGTATAATGTCATGAAACAAATAACTCCATGGTTGTTGTTAAGTGCTGTTGAGTCAGTGCCTACTCATAGTGACCCTGTATAGGGTTTCTGAACAGCCACTGGTGGGTGGGTGCTTATCCTACAGTGCCACACCAGGACTTCAACTCCATAGTGTCAGAGGATGAACGATCAACCAGATGAGAGACAACTGCCTATTTTGATGGACAAACTAGGTAGTTTTCTGGTACATTTTAGGGTTTTGTATTTTGAGATTATAAACTCTCAGTTTTACTAAGCCTTCTGTAAAGACTTTGCATGAGTAAATCAGTGTTGTTGTTGTTGTTAGATGCCATCAAGCCGGTACCGACTCATAGCGACCCTATGCACAATAGAATGAGACACTGCCTGATCCTGGGCCCACCTCACAATTGTTGCCACGCTTGAGCCCATTGATGCTACCACTTTGCTAGTCCATCTCACTGGGGGTCTTCCTCTTTTTCTCTGACCCTCCCCACCTTACCAAACATGATATCTTTCTCCAGAGACTGGTCCCTCCTGACAATATGTCCAAAGTATGAGAGATGAAGTTTGGCCATCCTGGCCTCCAAGGATCATTCTGGCTGCACTTCTTCCAACACAGATCTGTTTGTTCTGAAAATCAGTGAAAGGAACTAAATTCCATAATGGGATCATGATAGTAAGAAATAGGCTTGGGTCCCATGGGAATATGTAATGGCTAATTTTATGTTTCATTTTGGCTAGGATATGGTGTTCAGTTGTTTGGCCAAACACAAATCTAGATATTGCTCTATCAGTATATACATTTAAGTCAGTTGACCTTAAGAAAATGAGATTACCCTCCCTAATGTGGGTGGGCTTCATTCAATCCATTAAAGATCTTAAGAAGAAGAGCAAAGACTGAGACTTCTCCAAGGAGAAGAAATCTGCCTCAAGACTATAACATAGACATCCTGCTGGAGTTTAGAATATACTTTATCTGTAAATTTTAGAGTCAAGATTGGTGAAATTTCCTGACCTACAGATCTTGGACCTTTTTTTTACCAATCTGTCCATCAGTTCTCTATCACCAAACCTGTTGCAGTTGAATGCCTTCCCACTCCAGGTGATCTTATGCATTGCGTAGTGAAATTGCTCCGTAGAGTTTTCTTGGCTGTAATCTTTACAGAGGCAGACTGTCAGGCTTTTGTTCTATGGTGTCTTTCAGTGGGTTTGAACCTTCAAACTTTAGGCAAGTTGTTGTTGTTGTTGTCAGGTGCCATCAAGTCGGAACTGACTCATAGCGACCCCATGCACAGCAGAATGAAACAATGTCCGATCCTGGGCCAACCTCATTACCGCTGCCACACTCGATGCCATCAATGATGCCACCTGGCCAATCCATCCCGTTGGGGGTCTTCCTCTTTTTCTCTGACCCTCCACCTTACCCAACATGACATCCTTTTCCAGCGACTGTTCCATCCGGACAATATGTCCAAAGTATGAGAGACGAAGCTTAGCCATC
>NW_006408532.1:32506583-32509634 GCF_000296735.1 Chrysochloris asiatica | reverse complement strand
AACTCACAGGGTTTCCGAGTCTGTAACTTTCTACAACAGCAGAAAGCCTCATCTTTCTCCCAAAGAGCAGTCCCTGCAGTCAACAGCCCAGTCCATAACCCACTATGCTACCTGAGCTCCTCAGACCATAGCTAATGTAACTTAAATATGTGAGCGTCCTTTACTTCCTGAGGGGCTTGTAAATAGAAAGCAATATAAATAGTTGTTGTTAAGTGCTTTTGAGTTGATTCCAACCCATAGCGACCCTCTATAGGGTTTCAGAGGAGCAGCTAGTGAGCTTGAACCACCAACTTTGCAGTTCAAACGACTTTACAGTCTGATGCATTAGCCCACTGAACTACACCATAGGAATCTACTATTTAGGGGTGGTCATCTAACATTAGATACAAAAGATAACTAATAAAGCCATGCTTCTTACCAATATCTCTGATTCACAGGGGTGATTTTGTTGATCAGCATGATAAAATGTCAGAAATAGATTTTCATTGGAGAAACTAGCCACTTCTATCCAGTCTATTGGGTGTCAGAAACGGACTCTGGTTGGTGGAATTGGACTTATTTAAGATACGTGGTATTTTAGGGACATGCCTCCTTTCACATGAGCGATACAAGATCTAATGAAAAATACACCCTGCATAGGAGAAGAATAAGTGGTTTCTCAGTGGTAAAGTGCACTTGGGTTGGAAGGTTTGTGGTTCTTGATGTTGACTTCAAGAGTAACTCAGTCCAAGCCTCTTCACATCTGTTGTGAGCAAACCTTTCATGATAAGGCATCATAGGAGTGTTTGACATTATGCTTGGTAAAGTGGGCTCAAACATAACAATTGTGAGGATGGCACACGACCAAGCAGTGTTTCATTCTGTTGTACATAGGGTCGTTATGATTTGGAACCAACTCACCAGCTCCTAACAACACAACCACTAGGAGCACCTGAAAGACAGAGAGATGGAACTTCTTTAAATTTCCAGAACAGGTTGTATGAGCTATTTTGTATCAGCTTGCTAACAAAAGCTTGCTTACTAAATTCCTGGGCCACTTTGCTAAGGCCTTAGCATGTGGTAGCATTAGCTGACATTTGGTCTAGTGCTGAAGAGTAGTTGCTGACCTTCACCTTCTTAAAGTATTTTAACAGCTACCATTTTCAAAATCAAATAATTAAGAGTTGTTTGTAGCTAAACATGCTAAAAAACAATTTTCAGTAATTATTACAACTTTATTTACATGTATTTCTCATTTGTTTCAAGGCTTTTCGCCAGTCTCTGGATATAAAATATTCGTAATGATAATGTTCAGACATTGGAGTTGGGGACCATAAGTGGTATGCACTTTTGGCAATTCCCTGGATGACAATAGCTATCATTTCCCAATTTGGTTTCCTGATGCACTTCTGCCTACTTAGGCCCACCCCATTAGTCTCCATCTGTGGGGATATGAAGATTAACCTTGCTCAGTGTTATGTTAGAGATTTGAATTGGAGATCAATTTCCTTTACGGAAGAGACTATCAATCAATGTCAACCTTTTATTTATTCAACACTCACTGTATGCCCAGTGCTGTTCTAAATCCTTGGAGAATTATCAAAATTGCATATGCTCTAGTCCATGATCTTCTGAACTCACAAGAAGATAAAAGGGTATATTTAATTTCATTATCTGAAAATAATTTTCAGTGACAGCTGTCTATGGATTCATTGCTGGAGGTTCTAATTGGTTAGGGAGTCCACTTTCTTTACTTTTCTCTCTCTCTTTTTTTTTTATTATTCCTTGCATCCTCTTCCCTTCTTTTCTCTTTCTTTCCACCTCTCTTGCCTTCCTTCATTGACCTTATTTCCTTTCATTATCTTCCTTCCTTCCCTCCTTTACACTTTCCTTCCTTTCTTTTTATATTCCTTTATTCTTTCCTTCCTTCACCTACAATAACTCATTTAAGTATTTTCACCAAGATATTAGGTATCTACTATTCTGTTTTCCTCCTCTTCACATCATGAAGTTTAAATGGCTCCATTTAGAAATAAGTTCCACAGTACTTTTAATATTCTGCTCAAACACCAGATCTCAAATGCATCAATTTGTCTATGGTCTTCCTTATTTGCTGTCCAACTTTCACATGCATGTGAGACTATTGAAAATACCATCACTGGGTCAGGCACATCTTAGTCCTCAAATTGACATCTCTGCTCTTGAACACTTCAAAGAGGTATTGTGCAGCAGATTTTCCTAATGTTTAAATTCTTGACTGCTGCTTTCCATGAGTGTTGATGGTTGATCTGAGCAAAATGAAGTCTGTCACAACTTCAATCTTTTCTCCATTCATCTTGATGGTATTTATTGGTCCAGTGGTGAGGATTTTTGTTTCTTTACATTTAGGTGAAATCCATACTGAAGTAAACGATCTTTGATCTTCATCAGTAAGCATTTTAAGTCCTCTTCTCTTTCATCAGGCAAGGTTGTATCTTCTGCTTATCACAGGTTGTTAATGTATCTTCTTCCAATCTGGATGCCATCTTATTCTTCATATAGTCCAGCTTCTCAGATTATTTGCTCAGCATACAGACCGAATAAGAATGGTGAGAGAATACAACTCTGGCATATACCTTTCGTGATTTTAAACAATTCTGTGCCCCCTTGTTCTGTTTGAATGACTGCCTCTTGGTATGTGTACAGGTTCCTCATGAGCACAATCAAGTATTCTGGAATATCTATTCTCTCCAATGTTGTCCATAGCTTATCAATATCCACACAGTCAAATATATTTGCATAGTCAATAAAGCAAAGATAAATGTATTTCTGTTACTCTCTGCTTTCAGCTAAGATCCATCTGACATCAACAATGCTATCCCTCATTTCACGTTCTCATCTGACTCTGGCTTGAACCACTGGCAGTTCCCTATCAATGTATTTTTGCAGCTGATTTTGAATTCACTTCAGCAAAATTTTACTTACATATGATATTAATGATATTATCCAATGATTTACCCATTCCATTGCATCACCTCTCTTTGGAACAGGCACAAATATGGATCTCTTCCAATCAATTGACCAGGTAACTAT
>NW_006408532.1:32481870-32482892 GCF_000296735.1 Chrysochloris asiatica | reverse complement strand
TAAGAGATAAAGTGAATAGAGGTAAACACTGTTAACCATCGGTACATGGAAGGGATTGCAATCATTGTTATTAGTTGAATGTGAAACTGATAATGGGTTCTGTAAACCTTCATACAATTCTCAATAAAAGGTCTAAAAACAGATAAATAAAAACAACAACAACAAAAGAACCCTATGGAACACAGTTCTAGTCTATCACACATGAGGTCACTGTGATTCAGAATTGACTTGATGGTAACCAGGGCAGAGATATAGAAAGATATCTATCCATCTAAAATTTTTTTTCCATATAAAAAACAAACCTTTTCTGGCAGCTTTTCTTTCTTTTAAGCAAAGTAATATAAGTCCTGAGCCATAGTAACTCTACGTCTTTATCTGCTTGTCCCATTTTCATAGTTCAAAAACAACACTGGTCAGATACATAAAGAAATGTTTTATTCTACTGTGTGCTTACCTTGATAAAAGTCAAAGTGCTGGGTATTTACTCTGGCTGTCAGAGCTATATATCCACCCAGAGTTGAAGTGATAAACTTATCTGGTATCCCTACAATAGCAACTTCAAGAGTTCCATAAAAATACTAGTAGTAAATATTCTTAGGCCTTAAACTCTCATCTGGGGTGATGGAATTCATTTCCTATCACTTGTAGTTAAAAAGGGACTTACATTCTGGCTTTGAACTGCAGGTTATGTAAGTCCTGTTTTAAATGAATATTCAGGGAGGGCTTATAGAACATTACCCCCAGTGGGAGCACCATGATCCTGAGATGGCAGATCTTTTTATTTTATTTTATTTCATATGAGGTGACTAATAGGTACTTGGAGTCCCTGAGTAGTACAAACAGTTAAAATGAAATGGTCATAAACAATATTTCTAGATACCCACTTCCTCTCCCATTGTCACAAACACACATAGGCTGATATTTATTCTTCTTTCATTATCTCCCAGGGTGAGATGGTCAGAAACAGAGCTTTAGGAAATCTCCTAAACTTTCACACATAGAGCATAAAGGAAGAAATATCA
>NW_006408532.1:32480568-32481010 GCF_000296735.1 Chrysochloris asiatica | reverse complement strand
TGCATATGAAGCTATGGAAAATACCATGGCTTGGGTCAGGTGTACTTTAGTCCCCAAAATGACATCTTTTCTCTTGAGCACTTTAAAGAGATCTTGTGCAGCATATTTGCATAATGTAATACATTGTTTGATTTCTTGACTTCTATATACTTATTTACAGGGCAAACTCTGAGTTGCAGGATAGGATGATGAAGGCTTGGAAAAATGATAGTGCCCAGCTCTTTTGGATTTGTCTGTTCAATTTCAGGCATTACGAATCTATAGCTATAAGGTCTTCTCAGTATTTTATGGATTCCTGGGAAATCCAGAATATCAGTTTATAAAGTCTTAGAGAGCTGACCACATATCATTGTAATCCCCACTCTGGAATCTCATTGTTGTTTGGTGAATATTTGTTGAACTGTACTTGTCTCAAAGAGCACCAAGGAGCAAATTGAAATTA
>NW_006408532.1:32470282-32477919 GCF_000296735.1 Chrysochloris asiatica | reverse complement strand
TCACCACTGGACCAATAAACAACATTCTTATCAATAGAGAAAAGATTGAAGTTGTCAAGGATTTCATTCTTCTTTGATCAACTATCACCACTCACGGAAGCAGCAGTCAAGAAATCAAATGTATTTTCAATAACCTCATATGCATGTGCAAGCTTGACAGTAAATAAGAAAGACCATAGAAAAATTGATGCATTTGAGTGTTGGAGGAGAATATTGAAAGTTCCATGGGCTGCCAAAAGAACCAATAGATCTGTGTTGGAAGAAGTGCAGCCACCATGCTCCTTGGAGGCCAGGATGGCCAAACTTCGTCTCTCATACTTTGGACATATTGTCAAGAGGGACCAGTCGCTGGAGAATGATATCATGTTTGGTCAGGTGGAGTGTCAGATAAAATGAGGAAGACTCCCAATGAGATGGATTGGCCAAGTGGCAGCATTGATGGACTCAGGCTTGGCAACAATTGTGAGGTTAGCCCAGGACTGAGCAGTGTTTCTTTCTGCTGTGCATAAGGTCGGTATGAATCGGTACTGACTTGATGGCATTTAACAACAGCAACAACAAGGGACTGGTAGAAGGGGCTCTTAAGGACTAGTGTTGAATCACAAGTCATATTTTATTATAAAAATCATTCAGCATGTCCCCATTTTATGGGAGATTTATTGCTTCAATCAACAATTGTTCTTTGTGGTTTCAAGAAGCAAAAAGAAGCAAACAATGGTAAGACACAATGACCATGGAGTGGATTAGAAATTGCAAGGGAAACGTGAAGCTCTCGAACAAGCAGAAGATGAAAATACGAAGGAATCCATCATAGACCGTGTGATGCTATTCTGAGTCATGCTCTCAGCAGTTGAAATGTAGCATCCTCTCTAAAATGCAAGACCTGTCCCTTCTCTTGGAGCACCTTCAGTTGAAGGGAAGTCACGGACATTGATAATGCTAGCTGCAACAGCAACCTTTTGCGGACTTTGAGGTGTGAGTGTGTTAGAGCAGTAAGAGAATCATATTCCTTTCAAATTTGAAAATAAAATGTAAAGAAGAAAAGATTCAGTAGAGTTCCAAGAGTATCAAGTGTTGCAGGTTGTAAGACATAGATTTCACAGTGAAATTTCACAAGATGTTTCTTGCATATTCAGAGAAATCAATTTTTTCTTAAATGAAGACCTTATCAAACACACTAGGTGGAACCTAGGAATCTGTTTAGGTTTTCTGTTTTGATTTAAAATTTTTTAAATCTTTTTTTCTGGGTCCACATTATTTAATAAGCTCCAGTGAGACTAGTGAAGGCTGTTTGTACACGACTCCATCGCACAACTTTCAAATTAGTGATGACTTGTGATTAAGTCAGTGCTTCCACTGACAGATTATTGAGCAAGGCACTAGCATAGAAGTGTGTCTAAGCTTTTCGTACTTTCTCCTTATCAGTAGACACGATTATCCTTGGGTCGTACAAAGGGTGAGCATGCTTGGCTGTTCATTGCAAAAGTAAAGGTTGGAGTCCATTAGAAAGCACCTTGGAAGAAAAGCCTGACAATTTACTCTCAGAAAATCAGCCATGCTTTTAAAAGTCCTTATGGAGCACAGTTCTATTCTGACACCTATGGAGTAACCAGGAGTCAGAGTCAACTTGGGTGCTGTTCTTTTCAAGTAGGTTCTGCTGAGTTGGAATGTGATATAATCCCCTCCAGCATGAAAGTAAAACTAAATTACAATTTGACAATTACCCAGAATATGGCTATAATAAAAATGGACATGAAAATAGATGATGACTTGGGAATAATGAAATTTTAGAAGGCAATTTAGTGATAGCAAGAAAGACATCAATGTCACTTAGCAATTTGACTTCCATTTTTGTTTAGCCCCTAGTTTCTATGAGACTATAAGACTTCTTTCTTATCCATTCAGATGAACTGTTAGCTTTCTGACATGCTTCTGCAAAGTAAGAAATAAAAGTTCAGGAAAAACGGATTTTTCTATATAATCTTTGACATTGCCTAGTGTGATGAGACCCTAAGTTTGGTCCTTTTCCTTTACCTTTCTTTAATAACAACCATAGTTTTTGAAAGTTAGAAGTTGGAAGAGCAAAAATTTTGACAGTTTCACACTAATTTTGTCTTCCGCATAATAATAATGATATGAGCTGAGTGGAAAAAAACAGATTAATTTCATGAAACTTTTAAACTGAGTTGAGTTTCTTATGAGTATCAAATAATGTTCTTATTTCAATGAAACACTTGCCTTGAAACTATGAGTAGTTTAATGAAAGCAAACTAATAATGAAATAATGAACTTTGGCTTATAAGATCACACTTTACTTCTTCTTTCTATAACTCCATCCCTCTCCCCTCCCATCGTCTCAGTAGCTTCTAATCTTCTTTTGTCTTGGTTGTTGTTGTTAAGTACCATCCAGTTGGTTCCAGCTCACAATGACCCTGTACAGGGTTTCTGAGGTTATAAATCTCTGTGGGAGTCTCAGGTTTCTTCTTAGGAGCTGAACCTCTGCCCTTGTGATTACAGCCCAGTGCTTTGTTTTGGTAGATTTGCCTTTTATCGATACTTCAATGTAAGTGGGATCATATATTATTTGTGCATGTCTTATTTCACTCAGCCAAACAATTTCAAGTTTTCTTCATACTATAGCACATAGCAAGATTTCTTTTCTCTTTATGGCTGAATAATATTCCGTGCATGTATGGGCCACATTCTGTTTACCTCTTGATGCACATTTGAGTTGTTGCCACCTTTTGATTATCGTGTCTAATGCTGTAGTGAACATTAGAACACATGTTCTGTTTGAACCCCTGATTTCAGTTATTTGGGGCTATATACCCAGGAGTAGGATTGCAGTGTCATATTGCAATTTTGTGTGTAACTTTTTAGGAACTCCCAAACTGTTTTCCACATATACTGTACCATTTTACATTCCCACCAGCAATGTATGAACTTCCCAGTTTCTCCACAGAAAGGTAGAAACTCTTTGAAAACAGCCAAAAAAAAAAAAAAAAAGACCTCTGACTAAGTACATTTGCAAAGGAGTCAAGCAGAGTGGTGGCTAAGGAGATGTTGTTCACAGGGTCACTGCTGCTGATATCCTGGGGAAACAAACAGTGAAAGTCAACAATTGCATCCATGCAGAAGAAAAAGGAGCAAGGCTAAGTACGTAGTGCCACAGAACTTCCTCAGTACTGCGGTAAGGGAAACAAAAGCTTTGAAGATGGCAACGATTAAAGAGAAAAAAGGATGTAAACAAAGTCTATGTGTTCTTTTTAGGGCCTGTCTCTAGAGGCTAGGATCAGTACTGGACTGCAAACCACAAGGTTGACAGTTTAAACTCACCAGCAGCTCCTTGGAAATCCTATGCTATTGAGTCAGAACATTCTCAACAGCAGTATTTCCTCCTTAGTATATATAGGTGGAAGAAGGATAGATGTTTTATTGTGTTTGTTTCACTTTGGACCTTGGAATCCACTGTCTCCCATCGGGAATCCCTTCCAACAACTGACGTTTACATCAGAACTCAGAACCAGATGATTCTGATTTGTCCCTATGCTGAGAATTTGCATTTCCAGCCTAGACACACTGAATAACAAGTCAAACAGGAATGAACCAGTTCCATGCCCTGGTTAACATTTGATTATTCTGGGCTTCTTTGGGTTACCATGGTCTTTTATGTTTGATTTTCTATCTCTTTTAATATTACTCTTTTAGAAGTTAACCCAAAGTGACACAAATTGCTGAAAACAGAACTGTCACAGTCATGGGGTATAGGCAGTTTAAGGCCATTCCTAAGAGCAAACTCCATTATTGGGAAGAGATTAATAGCGGTCAACTGAATGGGAGAGAAGGCTCAGTAGGATACTAAGTGAGATATCAATGTGGTGCTGTGAGTTAATACGCTGGACCTCAAGGTCAGTTTGAACTGCAGTGTTGGCGGTTCAAGCTCACCAGCCATTCCTTGGAAACCCTATACAGGGTCACTATTAGTTGGGACCAGCTCGACGGCACAGTTAGAACAACAGTTAGAAAATGGACATGGAGAGATTTTTAATTTTAATCAAAGAAATACACACACAATAAAAAAAAAAGAAAATCAAATGATACAAAAAAAAACTTATTAACAAAGTAGCAGTGACTTCAACCATCCCAAGATCCACTGCCCAAAGTCAGCAGCTTTTAATCATTTGTTTTTTCATTTGATGTTTATGGCTTTGGCTGCTGTGGGGGTGACCCTGACTCATGATGACCCCTTAAACAGAGGAAAGAAATGCCCCCCTGTACTACACCATGCCCATAGTCAGTTACTGATTGGATCGTTGTGATCCATAGGACTTTAACTAGTTGATTTTGGGAAGTAGATTGCCAGGCATTTCTTGCTAGTTTACCTTGGCGCTAAGCTTCGCTGAAAGCTGTTCAGCATCATCGTAACCAACAAGCCTCCACGGACAGATGGGTGGTCACTGTGTATAAGGTACATTGACTAAGAACTGAATCTGGGTTCCTTGCATGGAATGCAGGAATTCTATCACTAAATCAATAGTGCCTCCCTTGACGGTACTAGTGCATCCTACACATATACACATGAATGACGGACTTACTAATTGTAGACTTTATTGCTTCCTGTATACAAGTATAGATGATGATCTAACTCACTTACAATACTCCATCTTAGCAGTTGGTTGTAGAACAAGTACAAACTTCTGATATGGAAGCATTTTTGTATTAAAATACAAAGGAGATGCCTAGAGGCAAATCTAAAGAAAATAGTGCCTATGGCAATTTGTTTTAAATTGCTGAATGATCTCTCACAGCTGAGGATGGAAACTGATGGCCAACAGAAACTACTCATTGGTGCCCCTGCCAAGTGACACTCAGGGCATATGCCATACTGGTCATACCTTAGCCATGCCTCTGGAGATACTTTATTCATTAACTTCAATCACTCATGTTGTATGGGTTTGTGTTCTGTTTCCTGAAATAGCCTTTCTTGAAAAGTATTAATAATGAGAAGCATAAAACACAATCTTTTTTTTTTTTTCTTAAATGTTTTATTGTGAATTATGTGATCGTTTACATGGGAGACCATTAGTTTTACATTCATTCTATCGTATATCGTCTCATTGCCATGGTTACAATCCTCTCCATGCAATCCTTCCCCGTACCCCCCAGGTCTTCAGCACACAGTTGCTCTCCCTCTCTGGATATAAAGTCTCCAGCTGCTCCATCGCTCCACGTCATCATCTCTGGCTCCATTTCAGGCATCACTGCTTCTCTGGGTAGGGTCCTGCTCTCTGCTCTTCTCCCTTGATGATCCTAGGGACCTCCGCTCCTTCTTTTACATTGAAAATACAATATTTTTAATCCCTCATTTACTATTTGCTCACTCAATGGATATGGATGTTTATTGAGCACCCTACTAGATGCTAGTAACTATGCAAGGCATTGGGAATGAAGTCAAGATGAAAACATTTCCCCATGGAGCTTATTTTCGTTCTGAGCTGACAGCCTCATTCTTTTCATCCATAGTCTGTGGTTGATGTTTTACTGTTGAGTTGGTCCTGCCTCATGGAGACCATGTAAAGGGTTTTTGACGAATGAATGATGGATTTGAACCGATGATCTTGCAGTTAGCGGTCTATTGCTTATCCTTCAGCACCATGCCAGGGCATCCATGGTCTAACAATCAAGAAAGGTATTGAACAAATAATTATACTTGTGCTGTAAGGAATCCTGGTACGGCACTGTAGGATAATGCACTGGAATGCAAGGTTGGTTTGAAACCCAAAGTCAGCGGTTTAAACCCACCAGTAGCTCCTTGGAAACCCTATACAGGGATTCTGTGAGTTGGAACCAACTCAATGGTGCTTAACAACAACAACTTGTTATAAAGAAATATCTGAAAATGTATAAAAGGAGAAATTGAGTTATTCTATGGGTTCTTTAAGGAGCACTGAGGCACAGTGGGTAAGCATTTAGCTGCTAATTAAAAGGTTGATGGTTCAAACCCACCAGTTTCTTTATGGTAGAAAGCTGTAACAGTTGGCTCCTGTAAGATTTAAAGTGTTGGAAACCCTATGGAGCGGTTCTATTCTGCCCTAGAGGTTTGCTATGAATTGGAATCAACAAGATGACAACAGGTATGGAGTTCCTCCATGGCACGAAGAGTTAATACTCTCAGCTGCTAACTGAAAGGTTAAATGTTCAAATCTACCCAGAGGCACCTTGGAAGAAAGGTCTGCCTATTCTGAAAGATTGCAGTCACTGAAAACCCTATAATGTACAGTTCTACTCTGAAACACATGAGTCACCAGGAACTAGAATCGAATCCATAGCAGCTATAATCTATTTTGAATGTATTTTGCATGGAACTTAACCTGAAGCATGTGCTTTGATGACACAGCTTGTAAAACCTTAGGCTGCTAACTTGGTCAGTGGTTCAAATACATCAGTTGCTCCCTGGGAGAAAGACAAAGCAGCATTCTTCCACCAATAGTCAGAATTGATGTTAGTGGGTTACCATGAAGGTAACTGAGCCCTGAATTAACAAGTTATATATGTAGAGTGGGAATAAATATTTCAAATATGAAGTCAGAACAGGGAGCAACTTCTGAACTTGATGGAACTTTAAAAATTGAAGACATATTTCTTTCTTTCTTCAAATGACAAATAATTTAATATTTTGAGAATAGAACAGTCAAGGGGCAAACCATGCCATTGTTCCTTCTCATATAAGAAATGAAGTGATAAATATTAAAGACACTTTTCAGACACGCCTCTTGGCTTTTATTAAAAATTATAAGGTTCATGTCCTAGCTTTCAATTTTTAGACCTCCAAAATACTTGACGTTTTATTTTTAAGTTGTTGATGTTGTTAAGTGCCTTTGAGTTGCTTCTGATTCATAGCAATCCTATATATAAGAGGACGGAACACTGCACAGTTCCAAACCATCCTCAAATCACTTCTATGTTTGAGTACATTGTTGTAGCCACTGGGTTAATCTAGCTTGTTGAAGGTCTTCTTTTTCCTTACTACTCTTTATAAAGCATTTTATCCTTCTCCGAAGACCGGTCCCTCCTCATGGTATGCCCAAAATGTGTGAGACAAAGTCTTGTCATTCTTGCTTTTAAGAGCATCCTGGTTTTATTTCTTCCTACACAGGTTTGCCTATTCTTCTTACATGGCATATTTAATATTCTTCTCCAACATCTTAATTCAAAGGTATCAGTTCTTCAGTCTTCCTTATTCATTGCCCAGCTGTCCCATGCATATGAAACAATTGAAAATACCATGGTTTCAGACAAGTGCACCTTAAGCTTTAATGTGACATGTCTGTTTTTTTTAACACTTTAAAAAGATCTTGTGCAGCAGATTTGCCTAATGCAATACATCATTAGATTTCTTCACGGCTACTTCTGTAGGAAGTGATTGTGGACCCAAGTAAAATAACATTCTTGACAACTTCCATTTTTGTTTCATTTAGCATGATGCTGCTTATTTGTCCAATTGTGACAATTTTTGTTTTCTTTATGTTGAGGTTCAATCCATGCTGTAGGCTGTATTCTTTGATCTTCATCAGTAAGTGCTTCAAACTGTCTTCACTTTCAGCAAGTAAGTTTGTGTCATCTGCATAACACAGGTT
>NW_006408532.1:32450814-32470046 GCF_000296735.1 Chrysochloris asiatica | reverse complement strand
AATTTCTATTCTTTGTAATGTTATCTATAATTTACTCCCGTAAAGATTTACACCCTCGGAAACCCTGTACAGGGTCGCTATGGGTCAGAACTGACTCGATGGCACTTAACAACAACAACAACAAGTATCTCCTTCTAAGCCATTCAATATCACCTTCTGACAGGGCTACTTGATCTATGTACAGGTTCCACATGAGCACAATTAAGTGGTCTGGAATTTCTATTCTTTGTAATGTTATCTATAATTTATTATGAACCATACAGCTGTATGTCTTTACATAGTCAATGAAACACGGGTAGACATCTTTCTGAGGTTCTCTGCTTTTAGCTATTATTGATGTGATATTAGTAATGATGCCACTTTTCCAAGTTCTCTTCTGAATCAGGCTTGAATTTCTGGCAGTTCTCTGTCAATATACTGCTGCAACCATTTTTGAATTATCTTCTGCAAAATTTTGTTTACATGTGATATTATTAATATTTTTGATAATGTCTACATTCTGCTTGATCACTGTCCTTTAAAGTGTGCACAAATACGGATTTATTCTAGTCAGTTGGCCAGGTAGTTATCTTTAAAATTTCTTGGCATAAAAAGTCTTGGCATAGTGAGCGCCTCCTGCTCTGCATACATTTATTTAAACCTTTCCATTGGTATTCTGTGGATCCCTGCAGTCTTGTTTTTCACCAATGCCTTGAACTTTTTTCTTTAATACCATCAGCTCTTAGTCATATACTACTTCTTGAAATGGTTGAACAGCACCAGTGATTTTTGATACAATGATTTTGAGTATTCCTTTCATCTTCCTTTGGTGCTTCCTGCATTGCTCTATATTTTTCACTTAATCCCCAAAAAATTACTGCCAGTGCATTGAGTCTAACTCATAGCATCCCTCAAAGAGAGAGTAAAACTGCTTTTTAGGGCTTCCGAGACTGTAAATCTTTACAGGAGCAGATAGTCTCATCTTTCTCCCAGGGAGTAGCTGGTAGACTTGAACCCAGACTCTGCTGTTATCAGCCCAGTGTTTAAACCACTGAGCCACCAGGCCTCCTTATTTTACCATGGCTGTGACTGTGTGCTGTGGAGTCGGTTCCGACTCATAGTGACCCTGTGCAGGGTTTCCGAGGCTGTAAATATTTATGGGAGCAGAACACCTCATCTTTCTCCTGCATAACAGCTGGTAGTTTCGAACTGCTGACCTTAAGGTTCGCAGCCTGATTCATAACCACTGTGCTACCAGAGCTCCTTTATTTATTTATTTATTTATTTATTTTTGTAGAATCATTCAATAATGTAACTTGAGACTTGCATTTTTTTCTTCAGTTCTTTCAGCTTCAGAAATACTCAGTGTGTTCCTCCCTTTTGGTTTTCTAACTCCAAGTCCATGCACATTTCATTATGATACTTTACTTTGTCTTCTAGAGCATCCCTTTGAAGTATTCTGTTCAATTATTTTGCTTCATCATGTTTTCCTTTATTTTAACTTGTCTATACTCCCGTAAAGATTTACACCCTCGGAAACCCTGTACAGGGTCGCTATGGGTCGGAACCGACTCGAAGGCACTTAACAACAACAACAAATATTTAAGAAGGAGTCCTGGTGTGGCACTGTGGGCTAATATGTCAGACTGCAAAGTCGTTTGAACTGCAAGGTCAGCAGTTCAAGCTAACCAGCTGCTTCTTGGAAACCCTATATGGATTGGAATCGACTCGATGGTACTCAACAACAACAACATGGAACTCAAAAAAAAAAAAATGACCTTTCGGTTTCTTCATATATGATATCTTTAATGTCATCCCACACTTTATCTGGTATTTGGTCTTTAGTGTTCAATGTGTGAAATTTATTCTTGAGATGGTCTCTAAATTCAGGAGGAATACACTCAAGGTTGTATTTTTGCTCCTGTGGACTTTTAAATTTTTTTCTTCAGCTTTAACTTGAACTTATATGTAAGTGATTATCTGTTCTACAGTTGACCCCTGGCTGTTTTGTCTGATTATCTTGAGCTTCTCCATCATCTCTTTCCACAGGAATAATGAGTTTTGATTCCTATGTATTCCATTTAGACAGGTCCATGTCTATAGTCACCCTTTGATTTGCAATGAAGAAGTCATTCATCTTGCAAAATACTGTCAGGTGATCTTCTACTGCATCTATATCCTCAAGGACATACTTTTCAATTGCTGATCCACCTTCTTTGGTTATAGCTTTCACAGTTCGGTCACCAGTGATGCATCTTGACTGTATGTTTCATTAATTGCAGAGTGTAGAAGTTGGTAAAAATGTTTAAATTCCTCATCTTTTGTATTAGCGGTTGGTTTGTAAATTTGAAGAATAGTCATATTAATTGGTCTTCCTTGTAGGCACATGGGTATTATCCTCTCACTGACAGCATTGTACTTCTGGATAGATCTTGAAATGCTCTTTTTAATAATGAGTGTGATGTTAGTTATCTGTAATTTGTCATTTCTGACATCATATGTTACAAGACTGTCCAATTCAAAACAGCCAATGCAATACATTTCAGCTCAATTATGCCAAGGATATGGATAGTTATGCATTCCATTCCATTTTTGATGACTTCCAATTTTCTTAGAAGCATATTTTGTACATTCCATGTTCTAATCTTAATGGAGGTTTACATCAGTGTCTTCTCATTTTGAGTTGTGCTTCCTCATCAAATTAAAGCATCTAAAAGTTTTTCTCCATCCACATCGTTGGTGTCAAATCTACTTTGGAGAGACTGTTCTTCCTCAGTTATATTTTGAGTGCCTTCAGAACTGAGGGACTTATTACTGGCACTATATCAACCAATGTTCTGCTGTTATTCATAAGATTTTCAGTGGCTAACTTTTCAGAAGTGTACCACCTCTTCCTTCTTCCTAGTCTGTCTTAGTGTGGAGATTCCACTGAAACCTTTCCACCATAGGTGAATCTGCTAGAATTTCAAATACTGATAGCACAGTCTCCAGCATCAAAGCAAAACAAAAGACACCGCAGTACAACAAACTGACCGATGAGTTGTGGTTTTGTGAATAAATTTGAAGTATCTAGGTGCATGGTCCACTCTTATGCTCTCTGACTCCACTCCCTGTCTCCTACAGAAGGCTTAGGCAGGAGAAAGTAGTGCTTGGTACTGGATTTGAGCTATTGGTGCTAAGATATAGATGTTAGGCTTCCCTTGCCCATGCTCCACCTCCATGGAACAATTTAGGAATCCAGGAATGGGAAGCTAGTAGGAACTTTTATTGTAGATTAATCCAGCTCTTTTTTCCAGTGACTATTAACTCAATTTTGACTCATGGAGACCCTTTGTGTGTTAGAATAGATCTTTTCTACATAGAGTTTTCAAGGGCTAATTTTTTTTGGAAGTAGACTGCCAGGCCTAGCTATCTTCCAAGGTGCCTGTTGTTGTTGTTGTTAAGTGCCGTTGAGTAGTCTATTCCAACCCATAGTGACTCTGTATAGGGTTTCTAAGGAGCAGCTGTTGAGCTTGAGCCACTGAACTTGTAGTTCAAATGACTTTGCAGTCTGATGTATTAGCTCACAGCGTCCCACCAGGACTCCTGTGGGTAGACACAAACTGTCAACCTTTAATTAGCTCCTTCAGGCACCACCCAGACCTCCATTTATCTAACTACCTAGTGGATATCATTCAACTTTGAAGTCAAAATAAAACTACTCTAAGAACTTCAGTTGGAACTGCATGGGAGCGGAAACAATAATGTGCCATTCAGAATTCAGGGAAAGATTCTTCATGTCCTTCAAGAGGAGCTGCGTGTTACAGGCAGTAGCCAAGAATTGAGTATCACAGAGATACAGCAAGAATATAAGTGAGAACTGAGTGAGCATCAAAAGAACACTTTTAAAGGATCCCGTTCTTCTTACTTTTCCACCCCCAGTCTCGTAGAAGCACAGATGAGAAAGGAGAATTGTGGATTGAGCGTGAGTACCAATACAGCACGTTTAAGTGCTATTTCCTTCCTTAAGCATCAGAGAATATAAGAGCTGAGCAAAAAAGAGAGTGCAGGTGTGTAACCTTCTACTTGTTATCTCTCCAAAAATGCTTTGCAGTGTATTCTTCTCCATCCTTCCTTCTGATTTTATATTTAATGTAAGATAATGCAGAAATGAGAGAAGAGGCTGTCAACTCAGGATAAAAACAAGGTAGCTCATAGCTGCCTACTTTCACTGCTTGTGTAAACACTAGCTTTTGTTATTAGATCCAGAGCCCACATGAAGAAAGATGTACACCAAGGAGCTATAAGGGTGATACTATGGGGAAATTAAGGTCATAGGATTATAAGGCCATGAATATCATATAAAAACAGACTCATCATCTATGGTTTCATTCAGCTCCACTATATTGCTTCACGGAGCCACACATTAACTTATGATGATTTAATCTTAGTTATTAGTTACTCATACTTAGTAAGGCAAATGTCTTAAATTTTATTTAATAGTAACTTAATGAAATAGAATAGAAAATAGTTTACTCATAATGTCTGGGGAATATTTAATATCTTGATTAATAATATTTCTGGAGTTCAGTTATCTTAACTCTAATATATACAAAATTGTCTAATAGAAATAAAATGTGAGCCACATATATAATTCAAATTTTTGTAACTAAAATAAAACTATAAAAAATAAATAGATGAAGCTAATTTTAAGAGTCTCTTACTTTGAAGGTGGGTCTTGATGGCAGATCGGGAAGAAGTGCAGTGAGGATCTCTGTCAGCAATAACACGGAATACCAGACAAAGCAGGTTTAAGGATGGTCCCAGAACAAGGAATGTTTAGAAAGTTTGAAGGCTTACGGCCAGTGGAATTTGTAGCAGAAGCAAGAAATCTAGTGCTTTTGGATCCGCCACCCTCAGCAGTGACTGGAGCAGCCATCTTGGGAAAGACTTGAGCAGGGGAAGGATCAGCGTCATCACTGACAGATGCTTGATGCCTGACCGATCCTTGGAGATAAATGTGTGGACATTCTTTTTTTGTATCTGTTCATTGGTCTCTCATTATCTGTGCACCTGCATTCTGGTGACTAGAGGGGGTGCCTGAGTGAGTGAACACCGTCTCACACCCTGGAGAATTCTACTATGCAAGCACACAGATCTATTCAGAAATGAAAGCAACAGTTTCCACTTAAAACACAATGGCAGCACAAAATAGCCACAGATGGCCCTGAACTGTTTATCACTAGGACAAAGGCCTGAATGGGGGTTTTGGAGAAGGAGAGAGACAGACTAAAAAGGAAACAACAGGCTGAAAATGAAATCCTGAGTTATGTCATAATGACTGAGAGTGGCATCTTGAAATTTCTCAGGTGGCCTTGAAGTCAAGAAGCCAAGAGCAGGACATTAAAGTCATATTCACATTAGGCTACAGAATTTTAAAATTTTATATATTAAAAAAAAAATTCTCTTCTCTCTTTTCTACAATTATAGACTACAATATCCAATCTGTCTTATTTTCTGTTGTTGTTTTGTTTTTGGGTACCTTCTTTACTGTTAGTGGGCTCTTTCTCTCCCTACGTTACCCAAGAGGAGATGGCAATTGCAGTCATATAGTCAAGGTACAATCACATCCTATAACATCCCACAGTCCAGGCAAGAACCAATATCAGCTGCCATACACCAGGTAGGCAGCCAACATCTGTGACAGTTACTCTAAGTTGAATAATAAGAAGTGAGAAAATGGAAGCCCAATAATAAGAGTGAAAAAGAAAGCCATCACATCTACCTGAAGGCATTCAGAAAGCATAATAAAATATCAACATATATTGATCAAAGTATTAAGGTCACAGCTCACTATTGAATATGCCCAAAAAACAGATGACCATCTCTGGACATGTCTAGAAACAAGATAAAGTGACTGAGACAAATGAGCTGGAGGTAGACCTAGACTTCATATTGGAGAGAGGGCAGACTTTGAAAATGCCTGGGAAGGAATTCAGAAAAATGATAATGAAATGTATCAAAACACTTTACAGAGGAGTTGATAAAAATAACTAAGAAATCAGGAAAATGCTACAGGAACAATTAAATAAGATAGATACAGCATTGGACACAGTTCAAACCCTACAAAACAAGGTCCAAATAATTAATAATAGAATACCAGAAATGGACAACACACTGAAATGGAAAATGAGTAGAACTGAAGAGATGGAAGCCAGAACTCGTGATCTGGAAGACAAATCTCTCAATTCTACTAAGATGGAAGAACAGCAAAAAAAAAAAAAAGAATAATAAAATTTGAAGAAGGTCTAAGATCCATGTGGAACAACATGAAGAGCACTATCTTGAGAATTATCAGAATTCTGGAACAGGAAGAATCACACAAATTCACAGAGGAGATAGTTGAAGAGATACTGGTAGAAAATTTCCCTAATATCCTTAAAAGTGACAAGATAAGCATTCAAGAAGCTCAACAAATCCCAGGAAGGACAGACCCTAAAAGAAAATCACCAAGACAGATAATAATCAAGCTCTACAAAATCAAAGGAGAGAATCCTAAAAGCAGCTAGGGAAAAGAGAAGTGTTACATACAAAGGAAAGCAAATTAAATTAAGCCCAAATCTCTCAGCAGCAACCATGCAGGCAAAAAGGCAATGGGGAGACACTGCCAACCAAGAATCCTCTACCCAGCAAATCTGTCAATCAAATATGATGTTATCAAAACATTCCAGGATAAACAGAAGCTAATGAATTTTGCCAAACCCAATGCTCTGCAAAACATCATAAAGGGAATTCTGTGGATTGATGACCAACAAAAACAGATACAGCAACCAAGGCTGACATATGTGGCAGCACCACCCAGAACTCAATCAACAAATAGAAGAGTCAAGAACAGAATAAAACTATAAGAACAGATTCAGAGGATCTTGGAGGTCAGCCTATGGTCAAAACAATTATGCTATGAAAGAAGGTAAATACATAGGAACAAAGATCCAGGTAAGGAGAAGGTCAGGTAGATTATAGGATAAAATAGACTGTCTGAAATGGAGGGAAAATTTAATAGAATATAAAGTAACCTCAAAGAAAATGATTATTTCACAATGTACCAAAAAATTAAAATCCAAGAACATGGAAACAATGAAACTATGAAGAAATTGATAAGAGAACACAGAAAACATGAACTCAGCACAGGAAGACATGCAGAACAAAGAAACCAGCCACACCACACAAAAAACAAACATAATGACAGTAATTAATACGTATCTATAGATAATTATAGATAAAATTGAAGAAGTATGCTGTTGCATTCATTGTCAAAAAGAACATATCCAGATTAGTCATGAGGTACAACGCTGTCTGTGATAGGATAATATCCATGCGCCTACAGGGAAGTCCAGTTAATACCACTATTATTCAAATTTATACTCTAACCACTAAAGCCAGTGAGGACAAAATAGAAGAATTCTACCAACATCTTCAATCTGAAATTGATCAAACATGCAATCAAGATGTATTGATCATTACTGGTGATTGGAATTCAAAGGTTGGGAGCAAAGAGGAAGGATCAGTAGTTGGAAAATATGATCTTGGCGATGGAAATGATGCTGGAGAACGCATGATAGAATTCTGCAAAATCAATGATTTGTTCATTTTAGATATCTTCTTTAGACAGCATAAGAGACAACTATACACATGGACCTCACCAGATGGAATACGTAGAAATCAAATTGACTACATCCGTGGAAAGAGACGATGCAAAAGCTCCATGTCATCAGTGAAAACAAGGCCAGAGGCAGACTGTGGAATAGACCATCAATTACTCATATGCAAATTCAAACTAAAGCTAAAGAAAATGAAAATATGTCCACAAGAGTCAAAATATGACGTTGAATAGATCCCACCTGAATTTAGAGATCATCTGAAGAACAGATTTGATATATTAAATACTAAAGACAGAAGACCAGAAGAGTTGTGAGATGACATCAAGAACATCATACATGAAGAAAGCAAAGTCATTGAGAAGACAAGAAAGAAGGAAACGGTCAAAATGGATGTCAGAAGACACTGAAACTGGCTCTTCAGCATAGAGATGCTAAAGCAAATGGAAAAAATGAGAAGGTCCAAGAGCTGAACACAAAATTCCAAAGATCAGCTGGAGAAGATAAAACCAAATATTGCAATAAAATGTGCAAAGATTTGGAATCACAAAACCAAAAAGGAAGAACACACTCAGTATTTCTCAAGCTGGGGGAACTGAAGAAAAAACTCAAGCCTGGACTTTCGTTATTGAAAGATTCTCTGGGCAAATTATTGAATGATGCAGAAAGCATCAAGAGAAGATGGAAGGAATTCACAGAGTCACTGTACCAAAAGGAAATGGTTAATGTTCAACCATTTCAAGAGGTAGCATATGATCAAGAGCCAATGATACTGAAGGAAGAAGTCCAAGTTGCATTGAAGGAACTGGCAAAGAACAAGGCACCAGGAATTAATGGAATAAAAGTTGAAATCTTTCAAGAAAGTGAGGCCGCACAGGAGGCACTCACTCATCTCTGCCAAGAAATTTGAAAGACAACTATCTGGCCGACTGACTGGAAGAGATCCATATTTATGCCCATTCCAAAGAGAGGTGATTCCAAAGAGAGGGTCACTATGAGTCGGAACCAACCCCACGTCACCCAAAAAGCAAGAAGGCAAGCCTCTCTAAATCCTGAGAGTATCCATGTGCATGCATGGTGGAAGAATCCTCTAGTGGTGAGGATGAGGGGTGTCTACTCACTCAGGCACCCCCATCTAGTCACCAGAATGGAGGTTCACAGACTGCAATGAACAGATACAGTCATTATTTAAATAAAATAAATTAGAACAAAACAAAACCATACAGAGAATATTGTCACCTTTGCTCCAAGGTTCCCACAGTTGTTAATTCCTGGTGGGTTTGTTCTCCCCCACTTGGTCTTGTTGTTTGATCTCACCCAAGTTGTCAGCTCCAGGGTTTTGAGCCTGGCAGATTCTAAAATATGAGATTTCTTACTTCTGCTACAAGTTCCACTAGCTATAAGCCTTCAAACTTTTTAAATATTCATACCTATGTGGTTCAGAGTTTTGGAGCTCTCCCCTGAACCTGCTTCGTCTGGTATTCTGTGGTATTGCTGATGGGGGTCTTCCCTGCACCTCTGCACTTTCCAGTAACACAAATGAAATGTTTGCAGTGTCAACAGTGTCATGTGGATGTGCATTATATCATGCAAGATCACAATACCTTTGAATAACAGTCCTCTGTGTTTAATCTGAAGTATAGGTTTAAGTTCTTCAGTGATCATCTCACTGTTATGAGCACTGTTGATTATTGAAATTTTTCCTGATAGTGTTCCAATACTGGCCTTTAAGAATCCCAGAAAACTGTAAGCATCAATTTTCTAGCTGATGGTTGACTTTTGAACTTTTTCTTGGTTGGCGATTGAGGATGTTTTCCTCCCATATGCTTAGGCTCATGGTGATAAATCCAGGTCTCATCCCCAGTAACAATTTTTAAAAGAAATTTTTACCTTCCTTTGAGTATTGGTCCAAATTTTGTTTGCAGATGTCCACATTCATGCCTACACAGCAATAACCTTGAATGGAAAGTGCTCATAAGACATTGCCATCAACAGAAGTTTTAATATAACCAGAGTGTGGATAAGTTTGAACTCACCCTTATAGAATAAGGATTTCAGATTTTTTAACCTGCCCAATCATTATGCTCACCTCCTGAGCATATGTGTTTGTAGTGACTCATTCACTGAAATTCCCACCCTCTGCCATATGGGTCCATGATGAAATAGGCAAACATCCATTAACAGTTCAGGTGATTACACCATCACTCAATGCTGCACTTTAGAGCAAACTTTCTTGTACAATCACAAATTACTTTAAAATGGGTAAATTAAACAAACAAACAAACAAAAATGTTTGTTGTTTTTTTTTAATTGACTCTTAGGAGCTTAAGGTGTTGAGATTTCTGGATAAAATCCTTCTCTTGTTTCTTACCATGATTCTGTGCCATCATCTGTGATTATCACCTCTCAGAGTCCATATGAAGGAAAAGTATTCTATATAAATTGTTACGTTTTCTATATAAATGGAAAGTATTCAGTGTGGAGGGAAAGCATTCCTCCTTAGTTTTCTCTAGAGAATTAACATCTATGATTAGTCTTAGTAGTAGAAGGAGGTGGAAAACCATAGATTTACCCAAAGACATTACTTTTCAAAGTAAATAAATGCATTATTACGCACTTGCTTCAGGGATTAGCAATACCCCACTACAGACAAATTGTATGCTTGATCAATAGCATATATACTGTGAAGCCAAGTGTTAAGTGAAGGCTACATTCCGGGTCTTTCTGTTCTGTCACGGTGATTTCAAATGCCCCAGCAGCTCCTATCAGGATTCTTCAGACTTGAGCTGGACAGAGTATCAGGCTGTTGAGTTCATTTCAAAGAGCACTGATCAGAAACCTCTACTCAGCATGTGGCATTGGTTTGTGTGCAGCTCAGAATAAAAAGTATGTAAGACACAGTCCTTGACTTCTAAAAGCATTGCTTGTGTGAAAGTAAAAAGTCCTCTAATGAAGATAAGGCATTGCCAGTATGCTTTTCCTTTAATAGCTTCAAATTCTAGGCTCTGGGGAAACTCTTGTTTCTGCTTCTCTTCCTTATAATGAGAAATGGGAACTAAAATGCTGCCTGATGTACTAGAACATTATCTTCCATTTCTCCTGTCCTAAAATTTCTGGCAGAATTGGATTAGAAAAGCACTGTTAGCCTTCATTATCTCTTGTGTTTAAATTCAAGGTCTTTTCCAGGACCTCCAAGAGTTGCATCTACCTCTCCAACTTCCTCTCCTACCCACACTGGTCCCTTCCTCTTCTTCAAACACATTAAAGGCTTCAGGCCATTCCCACAGTGCTGTTCACTCTGGTTACTCTATCTAAAGTACCTCTCCTTAACTGCATTATCTTTCCAGTAATGTTCTTTTTATGTTTTCCTTGCAGAACTTATAATTTGATTTAGTTATTTATTTAGTTTCTCTTCTACTGGTATCTAAAATTTATGATAGAACATTTTTTTATGTCATCTAAATTGTATCCCCAGTTTCCAGAAGAATAGGAAGTGTTTCATAGTAGATGCTAAAGAATATTGGTTGAACAACAAGCAGGAGGTTGGCAGAAGAAAGATAAAGTAGCAGGAGAGAGATAGAGGGAGGAATGCAAGAGTTAAAGGAAATAGATTGGGCGCTATGGGATCACTGGACTGTTAGGTCAGTTTGAACCACAAGGTTGGCAGTTCAAACTCACCAGCCACTCCTTGGAAACCCTATACAGGACCACTGTGAGTTGGAACCAATTCAATTGCACTCAACAACAACAACAACAACAACACTATTAACTGATAGGACATTGAGGACATTGCAATCACTGTAATATGAAGCAAAACATATAGTTTTCTGAATGTGAAACTGATGTTTTGCTCTGTAAACCTTCATTCAATTCACAATAAAATGTTTAAACATATATATTTGTTGAAATTTATGTTGTGCTCATCCATTTATCGCTTGCATAAGTCAGTAAATTAGTTCCATCTTTTAACCACCATTTGTTCAGTCAGAGAATCTTTACCTAGATTTACTGAGATCATATCTATGGAAAAAAAATACTAAGTAGAATATAAATAAAGGAATCTTGATGGTGTAGAAATTAAGCACTTGGCTGTGAACAGAAAGGCTGGTTGGTGGTTTAAATCCACCTGGCAACTTTGGGGGAGAAAGATCTGGTAATCTGCTTCCATAAAGATTACAGCCAAGAAAACCCTCCTCTGTCACATGGGGTCATTATGAGTCAGAATAGAATCCAATAAAAACATCACGTAAATATTGGTAATTATGATTATTTTTAGCAAAGATAGCTGGGGTGCCAAAGACTTTTCCACACCCCTAGCTTCAGAACAGAAAACCCTACCATCCACTTTATTTGGTAGATATGAACTGTTCACTTCCTACCTTTCCGTCACACATGGGGTAAGGGTTTCATGGGATGCAAAATGGCTTTTGCATCTTCACCCCTACATAGAACCAAAGCTACTGGCTATTTAAAGAGGAAGCGGAGTCTAGGACATTGTAAGATGGTAACTCATCTCCAAGGACGAAAAGGTCTTTTGTGAGTATGTCTGTTGGGAAAGCAAAAACATTTTTGACATTTCCATATTCCACTCTCAATAACTTCCTGTTCACAAAATTACTTTGTATTTAGCCATTAGATTTTGTCAGCTTAGGCATTATTCGGTTTCTGAAAGGTAGACGGAAGAAAATTGAAAATGAAGGGCAGCCGGCTACCACTTTTTAGATAATGACAGTAATGATGTGGTAAATTGGTATGTTCTTCAAGGAAATACACAGGGAGATTCATTTCAAACTAACCACCTTGCATCAAATGGGATCTACTTAAAATCATCATGCCCCTCAGGTGGATATGGTATGTGCAGACTATTAGCTATAGAAATACATTGAAAGCAGGATGCCCGAATTCTACCCTTGAGTCCCAATAATGTTCATATGATGTACATGAACAAAAATAAGGGAACAAATTATTACTTGACATGCACATTAATTGCAAAGTCACTAAAATCTTTTCATTCACTTAAACTGATGGTGGGTATATAATCACGTGTTAATAAACATAGGAGAAGCAGCTTGCTGTGTACAGACACTCCTTAGTAAGGTTAACAAACTACATTAGCCATTCACTCAACTGTAACTCGTAATTAATCACTCCTAGAAAATTACTTTGTATAATAAATGAGGACAGACATGATTCATTAAAACTTCTAATTAATTCTATTTAATACTATTTCATAGTTCATTGATAAGTGCTGAGAGAAGAATTACACTGTAGGATATTTGATGCATTACTGCTGAAGAGGTAAATAAGGGGAACATTAGCTAAAATGAAACATGAATACTTGCAAATGAAAATGTCAGATGTTTATCACCAAAGTGCCTGGTTCTGCACTCAGAGGTCTCTCGGCATTACCAGTAGAAAACTCCATTTTCAGGACTGAATCAATTGGTTGTAAAAATGTTTTTTGAATCAATGCTCAGCATCCAGGCATGAGCTGAGTCTACCTTACTTTTCTCAGAAATGTTATTATCTGTTTAGCATGACTATTGTCAAGCAGGTATTTCCACATTTGGAAAGAGGTCTATTTATAGAAGAAGACAAATACTTAACAGGCAATTATGGTTTGGGGTCATTTAATTGCAGTTTGTGTGTTAAACTAGACATTAAAGTAACAGGGATATTAGTCTCATGAAAAGCCTTGTGTATTAATGTTCTATTTTTCAAAGCAGAATCAGTAGACTGTTAAGGACATGGTTTGTTGTTGTTGTTAAGTGCCGTCGAGTCGGTTCTGACCCATAGCGACCCTATACAGGGTTTCCGAGGGTGTAAATCTTTACGGGAGTAGAAAGCCTCATCTTTCTCCCGCGGAGCGGCTGGTAGTTTCGAACCGTTGACTTTAAGGTTCACAGCCCGATTCGTAACCACTACGCTACCAGAGCTCACATAAGGACATGGTTTAGAACCTGGATAATGAGAAGATAAACCAGTTACCACTGTGTTGGCTTTGACTTATAGCAACCCTATGTGTGCCTGAATAGAACTGTGCTTCTTAGAGTTTTCAGTGACTGATCTTCAGAAATAGATTGTCAGGCTTATATTCTGAGACACTTTGGGGTGTACCAAGCTTCTAACTTTACATCTGGAACCCCAGCACATTAAACATTTGCTCTACCCAAGAGCTCCAAGGAGAAGATAATCATTAATACATAATGGATAATGTACATTTTTAAACTTAATTTTTATTTTAAATTTGATTATGGAATAATAATTTGAAACTTTTTTGTTAGATTGACAACCTCATAGTGTGACCCATGTTCTAGAAGCCACTGGTGGTTTCCTGGTGTAGATGGTGAGCACTCAGAACTCTGAATGAGAAAAAAGATTCATAAAACATATACCTAACAGAGCACTTGAATCCTAAATCAAAAATACCTCCTACAACTCAACAATAATATGACAATCAACAAAGATTTTCAGAAGGTGATGTACAAATGGCCAACAAATACATGAAAAGGTGTTTAACATTATTAGCCATCAGGGAAATAAAAGTTTAAAATATAGTAATATATGAATACTTGGCAATTAGATTGGGTAAAATGAAAAAGACCAACAATACCATGGGATTGGCAAAGATATGGAGCAGTTGATATTCTCATACACCATTGATGGGAGTATTAAATGGGACAACTACTTTGGAAAACATTTTGAGAGTTTTTAAAAAAATTATAAGCATACATATACATATACATGATTTCTTAATAATTCAACTCCTAGGTATTTATTGCTACTTGGAAATCCTATAGAAAATCAGAACCAACTTAACAGCACACAACAATAATGATGAAGCATTTGTTCACATAAATGACTGACTCTACATGAATGTTCAGAATAGCTTTGTTATTAATGTCCCCAAACCCAGTATCCATCAACCAAATGTGACCCTGAACAGATTGGAATCTAATCAACATGTTTCAATGTCCAAGGAGGTGATTCTGCAACTTCTCCAGAAGTTTTGAAAGAGTTTTGAAAATGCTGAAGTCGACTGTGCATTATCCTTTGCTGTTTTTTGAGAGGCATTCAATGAGAAAGTCATGTCTATGTAGTTCAAGGAATGGCATTGAAACCTGAGGGAACATGCTCCCTGTGTCGAGTTCTACCTCTAAAGAACTGTGTAGGGCAGACTCTGCAAACACACTCCATGGTCCCTCTACAATAAAGATATGAGAAATCAAATAAAATGGATACAGGTAAACATTCTGTAACCCTGAACTTCAGAGGAAAGGTTAGAGAAGTGGATTGAATGCTTGCTGGGAAGAGAAGCTGAGCAGGGACACTGAGAGAAGGGGACTGATTGGTGAATAGCTAGCCAGACATGGTGAGACCATTGTGTGAGCAGCTTTGACAATATAACAAGGGCCCTGGCAGAGCAGATTCACACAGGCTACAGAAAAGGTACAATTCCTTCTTTTTTCCCATGCTCCACTGGAGATCAGAAGTATACCCATCTCCCACCTTCATCCATCCCCAGCACAGACCATGCTCTCTGGGAGATGGCATCCACTTGGTTGGAAGCCACACCAGTGTGAGGTGGGATTTGCAACACCATTCTGTTGCCTGTATTCAGGCGGGCTCTGTTTTGGACCACAGAATATGCAAAGGTACCAGCCCAGCATTTAGCAAATCACTCTGCCCCCCAGTTGCCCTCTGATCCTAAGAGACATTGAACCAACCCACTTCCATCGAAGGCCTTCACAAACTATTCCTGGATTGAGTGCCCTGAACATAGTAACACTGCGGCAGGTAGGACTCCATTTAGGGCCAGGAACTGTAGTGTCACATCCCTCCCACACTAACATTGTGAGCTCCTTGTATTGTTTTCTTCCCTTTTGTTTTTTCATTGGTTTGCTTATTCTTTAGCCTCCTTCTTTTTCAATTCCTTTGAGTTTTGTCCTTTCTACCTCTGCTTGTGTTTGTCCTTCTTTCCTTCTGTCTCTCATTCCCCTATTCTTTTTTCTCCCCTTTGATCTTTCTTTACTACTCACTACTTTCTTTTCATCTTCTATCTCATTGTTTTTTCCAAGTTATTTATTTATTTCTTCCTCTTATTTTTCTCTTCTATAGCTCTATTTTCCTATTCCCTTTTTTAGTTATTCTTAAGTGTTGTTGCTATTGTTTTAAATTTCTTCCCTTTATTTTCTCTCCTATGATTCTCTTCTATAGATCCATTTTCTTATCCCTGTTTTGACTTTATAGTTATGGTTACTGCCTGTTTTAATTGATTTTTTCCCTCTATGTTGTTTTCTTTTTTCATTGCTGGTTCCTTGTTTGTTTATTCTGTTTTGTTTTCTTGTGTGTTGGGGGGAGGGGCTTTGCTTTTCCACCCAACAGGAGACAGCAACTGTGCCCAGGCAACCTAGTCATAACCATACCTTCTGCAGCTCCACTCACAGGGGTAGAACCAATACCAGCTGCTCCTCGACAGACAACAGTGAACATCTATCAAAACCATCATAAACTGAGGTGCATAAACAATGAATGGACAACAGTGTACACACTTCTGTTCTCTAACTCAACCACGGACAACAGTTGCTGAGAACCTAAGAACATATCAACATATAATCATCAATAAAATAGAAATATGACAAAATCACAATGCCCTGGAGACAACAGACACTCGCAGGAAGAAACAAAAGAAAATGTCTCAAACAAATGACCAGAATTCAGAGCCAGAAAGTGACTCTTAGGAAGAAAAGGTAATTTAACAAACTGAAAAAGAATTCAAAAGAATGATATTTAGTGACCTTCAAAGGGTTGACAGAAAGATCAATAAGCAAAAATTACACAGAAAGAATTTTAGAAGAATTCAGGAAAACACTATAAGAACAAACAGAATTTTGTTTATGGAAAATTTTTAATTAATGGAAAATGTTAAACAATGCAAAACCTACAATTATAAATCCAGAAGATTAGTACTAAGATCTCAGAAATGGAGAGTTACATTGAAAGGGCAAATAAGAAGATTCAAAGTAATGAAAGCCTTAATTCGTGAGCTTCAAGATAAATCTTTCAATACTGGTACGCTAGAAGAACATTCAGAAAAAAAAATAATGAAAAAAATCAGAAGAAAGCCTAAGAGTTTTATGGTACATCATAAGAGGAACAACTTACAGATGACCAGAATTTCAGAACAGGGAGAAACAAGAAAAAGCACAGAGAAAATTGTTGAAGAGCTTTTGGGCAAAAACTTTCTTAACATCATGAAAGCTGAGAAGATAAACATTAAAGAAGCTAAACAAATCCCAAACAAGAAAATCACCAAGAAGCTTCATAATCAGATTTTTCAAAACAAAAAGTTGCCTATAAGAAGATCCAATAACACTAAGTTCTGATTTATCACATGAAACCATACAGACAAGAAGAGCATGAAATGACATATACAAAATACTGAAAGAAAAAATTTTGCCAACCAAGAATCTTTTACCAAGCAAAGCTGTCCCTCAAATATAATAGAAAAATTAGTATGTTTCCTGACAAACAGTAATTAAAGGAATTTTTAATGACCAGACCAACTTTACAAAAAACTCCAAAGGATGTTCTTTAGACTGAGAACTAACAACAGACAACAACCTGAGATTAACATATATGACAATACCACCCAGATTTCAATATAGATATAAAGTATTTAAAGTGAAAAAAGCTACAAGACTGAAAATAGTGAATCAGAGATATCAATTTATAATGAAGTCAACTACAAAGCCAAAAGAGGGAGTAGTGTAGATACAGAATTCCAAATGGTAAGAAAGTGAAGTAGATTTTAAGATAAAGCAGACCATTTTTGACTGGAAAAAATTAATAAATTACATAGTAAGCTCAAAGAAAATCAAAGTACCTACACATAAAAATAAGAAGTAATAAAAACAGACAGATTTAGTAAACAGTAACACAACAGAAATGAAAATGAAAAGAAATCCTACCAATAAAATGAACTAATTGCAGAAAATTTTGTGAAACAAAGAAACCAGCAGCACCACAAAAGAAACAAAACACAAACACAGAAAATGAGCAAAATAACAGCAATCAATCCTTACCTGATAGTAATTACAATGGAAGTAAAAGGATTAATTGCACCAGTCAAGAGATAGCGATAGCAGAATGGATAAGAAAACGGAATCCTTCAATATGCTGTCTACAAGAGACATGTCAATAAAATGGATTCAGCACAAATGTCCACTAACAGAATGGTCAAACTGTGAAACATACACAAAATGGAATATTACTCAATATTGAAGAATAATGATGAATCTTTGAAACACCTCACAACATAAATGAACCTGGAGGACATTATGCTTCGTGAAATCAGTCAATCACAAAAGGACAAATATTGTGTGAGACCAATGTTTTAAAAAAGTTAAGAAAATATTTTCTTAATAAAACAATCTGTGGTTGTTACTGGAGGAAGAGAGGAAAAAATATTATTAATGGGCTAGTGGGTGGACACATGGTAACATGGGTGATAGGGAGGCAGTATACAAAATGGAGGTTATCAGAGGAAAGATAAAGGAAATAGGACAGATAGGTAGGAATGCAATTGTTAAAGTGACTATGGGTAAATACTGTTAATTCTTGGTACATGGAGGGGATTGCATTCATTGCAATGAAGCAAAGTATATGATTTGTTGAATGCAAAACTGATGATCTGCTCTATAATCCTTCACTCAATTCACAGTAAAAAGTTAATAGGGTAATTTCAGACTTTGACAATTTTGGGCATGTTTCTTCATCTAAAGAAAACATGATTTACACTGGATAATGACATGGAAATTATGTGGCTGTGTGGAGGTATATTAGGGATGGCAGGCAATTCTTGGAAGGTGTATGGTGGAAGCCATTTTATACTAGGTACTGGATTTCCACCACCACTCGTCTGTCAGTTTGTCATATTGTGGTGGCTTGTGAGTTGCTGTGGTTCTTGAAGCTATGCCACAGGTATTTTAAATACCAGCAGGGTCATCCATGGTGGACAGGTTTCAGATGAACTTCCAGATGAAGACAGACTAGGAAGAAGGAGTGACAAATTACTTCTGATTATTTAGTCACTGAAAATCTTATGAACAGCAGAGAAGCACTGTTAGAAATAGTGCTGGAAAATGAGCCCCTCAGGTTGCAAGGCCTTAAAAATGTGATTGGGAAAGATTGCTTCCTCAGAGTACAGTTGACTGTGATGATGTGAATGGAATAAAGCCCATGGGAGTAAAGCCCTCGGGACCTTCATTTGCTGATGGGGCACAACTCAAAATGAAGAGAAACAATTGTAAACATTCATTAATAATCAGAATGTGGAATGTACGAAGCATGAATCTAGGAAAATTTGAAATTAACAAAAATGAAATGGAATGCATAAACATCAATATCTTAGGAATTAGTGAGCTGAAATGGATTGGTATTGACCACTCTCAATCTGACAACCACATGGTTTACTATGCCAGGAGTGATAAATTGAAGAGGAATGGTGTTGCATTAATTGTCAAAAAGAACATATCCAGATCAGTCATGAGGTACAATGTTGTCTGTGATAGGATAATATCCATGCGCCTACAGGGAAGCCCAGTTAATAGCACT
>NW_006408532.1:32435542-32437394 GCF_000296735.1 Chrysochloris asiatica | reverse complement strand
TTTCTAACTCTAAATCTTTGCATATTTTATTATAGTATTTGGCTTTATCTTCTCGAGCTGATCTTTGAAATTTCCTGTTCAGCTCTTGCACCTCTTCAGTTTTTCCATTTTCTTTGGCTTCCCTACATTGGAGAGCAAGTTTCAGAGTAACTGTAGCTAAGTGTATTATTGAGAGAACCTGTATGTAGCCATTCACTGATTGAAGAGACACATTGAAATGTTAAACTTTTGCATGTATGATTGGACCTCTAGTAGCAATACTTTTGACTTAACCCTCATGCTATAAAAAAGTTTTAAGAAAATTGAAAACTGTATTGGTGAGAAAAAGATGAGGAAAATTATGCCAAGGAATATTTTTGCCATCACAAAAAACTGGATGTGCTCATTCTTTGAGGGTAGCAAGGACTGTCATATAAGAATTTCCTTGAGAAACCTTACCCAATCCAGCCTATAATCCTGATCTTGCTCCTCCAGACTTCTTTTTGTCCCAAAAATTCAAAGAACATGTAAAAGAAACATGATTTGTGTTCCCTGAGCATGCCAAGACTTCTCTTCTAATATGGTATAAACAGAAGAGCACCCAATTCCTCAGAGAAGGGTTCTTGTGGTTAAGTGCCATTGAGTTGGTTCCAAATCTTGGCTACCCTAAACAGAGTTTCCAAGATTCAAATTTTCAAAGGAGTTAAAAATCCTCATCTTCCTCCTGCTGAGGGACTAATAGATTTGAATCACCAACTGTAAACCACCAACTGTGGTTTACAGTCTACTGCTTATTCTGTGGAGCACCTCAAAGAGTGTTCTTCACGAGCCAGCTAGTTGACTCCAACTCATAGTGACCAAACACACACTAGAACGAAACACTGCCCCGTCCTGTGCCAATCTCACAATTGTTGCTATGCTTAAGCCCATTGCTGCAGCAACTGTGCCAAATGATCTCATTGAGAATCTTTCTCTTTTTTTCTGAACCTCCACTTTACTGAGCATAATGTCCTTTTCCAGGGATAGGTCCTTGCTGATATGTCCGAAATAAGAGAGGTGAAGTCTCCCTCCTCATCCTGGCTTCTAAGTAGTATTTTGGATGCACTACTTTCAAAACAGTTTTGTTTGTTCTTTTGGCGGTCCATGGTACATTCAAAATTCTTCTCCAACACAACGACTCAAATGTATTAATCTTTCTATGGTCTTCCTTATTCATTGTCCAACTTTTACCTGTATATAAGGCTATTGATAATACCATGGCTTGACTCAGGCAAACCTTAGTTCTCAAATTGGTATGTTTGCTCTTCAACACTCTAAAGATGTCTTGTGCAGCTGATTGGCCTAATGCAATAACATCATTTAATTAATTAATTTTTTTTGACAGCAGCTTGCATGAGCTTTAATTGTAGATCCAACCAAAATGGTACAAATATGGATCTCTTCCAATTAGTTGGCCAGATAGTTGCCTCCCAAATCTCTTGGAATAGATGAGTGACTGCCTCTAGTGATGCATCAGTTTGTTGAAAGATTTCAATTTATATTCTGTCAATTCCCGGAGTCTTGTTTGTTTGTTTTTTTCCAATACCTTCAGTGCAGCTTGGACTTTTTCCTTCAGTACCTTTGGTTCTTGATCATGTTACTACCTCTTGAAATGAATGAACATTGACCATTTCTTTTGGTATAGTGACTTTGTATATTCTTTTCATCTTCTTTTGATGCTTTCTGCATCATTTAACATTTTTACCATAGAGTCTTTCAATATTGTAAGCCAAGGCTAGCATTTTTTTCTTCAATTCTTTCAACTTGAGAAATGCTGAGCATGTTCTTCCCATTTGGGTTTCTAACTCCAGGTCTGAGCACATTTCATTATACA
>NW_006408532.1:32408708-32435122 GCF_000296735.1 Chrysochloris asiatica | reverse complement strand
TAGGTAGGGTCCCGCTCTCCGCTCTTCTCCCTTGATGGTCCTAGGGACCTCCGCTCCTAGACTGAAAAGTCAATCACTCCCCTCCTTGCTATAAAACATCCACCTTTACATTTCCAACCTTCACAATCAGTCCTGATAACAATTATTCACTATTGTATCACAAGAGACCCGTCTGCATTTCGTTGCATCAGCCCCTCCTAGTCAGATTGAATACTACTCAATGGAGATTCTACCTTCCTCCAGGCCCTCTGGATCTAGGTTACCTCTTGAAAGCTTGTAAACCAGTCACTTCTTGCCTTTGTAGCCCCACATCCCCCATTTTGGGTAGTCAATGTCCAAGTTGCCCATCCCTGTCTACTCTGTGTGTGGAGGGGGTGGGAATGATTCTTCCTGTTAGGACTTGTTCCCTCTTTTGAGTTACTGCTTCCATAGGTGTAAGTCAAGTTCATCAAATTGTATGAGAATACTTCTTCTTTTTTTTTTCCCCCTCTTCTGTTTACTTCTGGTTGAGCTCTGATCATCCAGTCATTGAAGCCAGGAAGTTCCCTATTATGTTCTTAATGTCATCCAACAACTCTCTGGTCATTGTTCATTATTGTCTAATGAATCAAATCTGTTCTTGAGAAGGTTTCTAAATTCCAGTGGGATGTGTTCAAGGCCATATTTTGGCTCTCGTGAACTTGCTTTAATTTTCCTCAGCTTTAGTCTGAGCTTGCCTATGAGAAATTGATAGCTTGTTCCTTTGTCTGCCCCTGGCCATTTTTTAGCTGATGATATTGAGATTTTCCAGGTCTTTTCCCACAGATGTTGTTCATTTGATTCCTGTGTATTCCACCTGGTTAGGTCTGTGTGTAGGATCACCTTTTATGTTGTTTATAAAAGGCATTTGCAAAGAACAAGTCATTGGTCTTGCAAAATTCTATCATATCTTCATCATCATGTCTATTATAAAGGTCATATTTTCCAGCTACTCATCTTTCCTCTTTGTTTCAAACCTTCACATTCCAATAACCAGTAATTATCGATGTATCTTAATTGCATGTTTGATCAATTTCAGACTAAAAAGTCAGTAGAATTCTTCCATTTCATCATCCTAGCTTTAGTGGTTGGTGTGTAAATTTGAGTAATAGTTGCATTAACTGAACTTCCATTTAGAGTTATGTGCTTGTATTTTATTCATTTAGAGATATGAATAGTGTTTCACCACAGACAATGTTGTATTTCAAAGCAGATCTTGAAGTGTTGTTTTTTGATGAAGAATGCTATGCCATTCTTCTCTAATCCATCATTCCAGCCATAGTAAACCATATGATTGTCAGAATGAAAATGGCCAAAGCCTGTCTATTTCTGCTCACAAAAGCCTACGATAATGATCTTTGTGTGTTCCATTTCATTTCTGACAACTTCCAATATTACTAGATTCATAATTCATACATCCCATGTCCTTATTGTTAATCATTGTTTGCAGCTATTTCTCCTCATTTTGTATTGTGCCCCACCAGCAAATGAAAGTCCCCAAAGCGTGATCATGGTCAACTCTGCTTTGAGGAGACAGCACTTTCCCAGTAGTATTGTGAGTACCTTCCAACCTGAGGGGCTCATCTTCTGGCATTATATCGGACAATATTCTAGTGTTATTCATAATGTTTTCATTGTGTAGTGGATTACAAGTGAGGCTGCTAATTGCAAGGTCAGTAGTTCATTTCCCAGTACTGTATCTTACCATTTTCTGCTGTTATTCATAAGGTTCTCTGTGGATAAACGTTCAGAAACAGTCCACCTGTACTTCTTCCTAGTCTGTATTAGTCGGGAAACTCAGCTAAAATCTGTCCACCATGATTGAATCTGCTGGTATATAAAATACCAGTATCCAGCATCACAGCAACACACAAGCCACCACAGTAAAACAAAATGACAGACACGTGATGGCAGTAAGACTGTACAGATGGAAACACTGCCTTTAGAAACATGTAGACCTAAGTGGAGGATATATTGGGAAACAACCATTTTATATTTTAATATTTTGTTTAATAAAGGTTTCTATTATTGTGTAAAGGAGCTCTGGTAGCGTAGTGGTTACGAATCCGACTGTGAACCGCAAGATCAGCAGTTCAAAACTACCAGCTGTTCCGAGGGAGAAAGATGAGGCGTTCTGCTCCCGTAAAGATTTACAGCCTCAGAAACCCTGTACAGGGTCGCTATGAGTCGGAACCAACTCCACGGCACGTAACAACAACAACAACAACAATTATTGTGTAGCAATACATTTTGACTTACCCTTGTGTATATGAGGGGTAATCACAATGTTTGCATTCAAATGGAATTGAAAGAAAATGTAACTTTTTCAGAAACTTCTTGAAGCCACTAGGGCCTGATCAAGGAGCCCTGGTAGTGTAATGGATCACAAGCTAGGCTGCTAACTGCAAGCTCAGTCGGAGAAAGATGAGGATTTCTGTAAGGATTTATAGCCTTGGAAACCCTATATAGATTCACTATGAGTAGGATACAACTTGGTGGCACACAACCACCACAGCCACCAGACCCTATCAGGAATTCTTTAGGATATTCTTTAGGAATGCTTTAAGATAAGAACTCGTCACTAACTGCAAGGCTGGCAGTTCAAAGCCATCAACCACTTCTCAGAAACCTTATATTGGGTCACTAGGAATGAGAATCAAAGCAACAGCACATAGCAAAAACAAGTACCTTATCAGATATATGGTTTTTGAAGATTTCCTCCAAATTTATATGTTGCTTCTTCACTTTGTTGATAAAATCCTTTAATGATCAAAAATATTTAATTTTTATAAGGTTCCAATTATCTGTTTTATTTATCTTTGGCTATTTGTGCTTGTATTATCATATCTTATTATTCATTGTTAAATACTAGTTCCTGTAGCCATGACACTATGGATTTAGTTATTACATTTAGGTCTTTAATTCATTTTGCATTGATTTTTGTTGTTGTTTCAGACATGGACACTGATTAATTTTCTGCATTTGGAAATCCCATTTTTTCAGCACCATTTATTAAACTCTTCTTTCCCCACTGAAAAGACTTAGCACCTTTATAGAAAAGAAATTGACCATAGCATTTTAATTTATTTTTAGATTCAATTTTATTCCATTGGTCTATCTGTCTGTATTATACCAGTACCAAGACATTTTGATTATTGTAGCTTTATAGTGTGTTTTGAAATCAGGAAGTGTGACTCCTACTTTATCTTTCTTCTTCAAAATTGTTTTAGTCATTCAGGTTCCCTTGCTTTTGCACAGAAATTGGAAACTTTGATTTTTTACTTCTGTAAAGAAAACTGTAGGAAATTTGATGGATATTATATTGAATTTATGTTGGGTACTATTGACAACTTAATTATATTAAGACTTCCAGTCTATAAACTTAGCATGTACCATTGTTTCTTGATCCTATGACTTCCATTTTCAACCCGGTGCCAGAGAAGTAAAATTTTAGAAATTGACTTACTGAAAAGACTTTCATTTTATTCTCATAACCAACCTAAAAATTGTTCTAGTTTGGAATTATAGGTTCTAAATCATTTTATTTCCAAACTGTGTAGGACTGAGTTACAATATTTTAGTATATACGGATTTTAAAGAAATTCTGATGCCAATCTGATACACCTTTCTTTAGGTCCCTTAAAAAATTAAGTATTTTATCTGTAAACATCATTACTGCAATTCCAGAACTTCTTAGGAATTATTGTTACTGATTTGTAGAAGGGAGAGAACACAAAGGCATGCACAAGGCTCACATTTTGAAACACTAGCTCATCTTGATTATCCTTAATTAAGTTAGATTCCTTGGTTTACATAGTATATAAATGTCTACATTAAACAATAGATTATGTGACATTGGAGGGAAAATTAGGTGACTTTGGATCAATCCAACTGGATCAATTTTAAAGTAAATTATCTTCAGGGAAAAAACTGAAGCAATACAGGAACTGAGAACTGAAATAAGAGTTAGTCTTTGCAACAGGAAAGGCACTAACTAGAAAGAAGTAAGTTTAAGTTAGCCAAGCCAAGCAATAGTCTTGCGGTGTTTCTGTTTTGATCAATATTTATGTTAGTCCTGGCTGTGCGATAATTGCATTGGCCCATGAGTGAAAGATAAATAGAAATAAAGATGTGAAATTTGACTTTAACTGTTTCTTGTTTCATAAATTGCTCCATCCAGATAACTTGCTTGATCTGAGCTTTCTCACCAGATTGAATGCAAATGAGTTGTAGCAAAAGTGAACAGGGAAACAAAAGTCCTGAGTTTACAGAAAAACACCTGTTCTGCAATAATTTGCAAACTTTCTCTCTACCAGTCCAGACCTAGTGTTGCACTTTCTAATTTTCTGCTGTAAAATAAAAGAGGCCATGATATTCCCTGATGAAACATTATATCCTGAATTCTAGAAATGCTTCCCTTCTATTTTCCAGTAAAAGCCCATTTATATTGATTAACTAAAAGGAAGAGATTTTCTTTTGGCAATGGAAATACTGGATTGACCCTTATTTAGTGCCTTATTAATAAGAAATACTAGGCATGAGTTACACATTAGCAGAACAGCATTTCAGAGCTAGGGCATGTCATCTGGCCCGAAGCCTTTGAGTTGCTGGGCTTCTAAGTTCTAACTCTGGGTAAATTCCATTCTGTGACTCCTGAGATGCTGGTGAGTCAGTAGTAATGCAAAGGCCTTTCTTCACAGTTAATTCATTTTAAAAAGCCACAAAAGCATCTGAGAAGAAGAAATTGAACACTGAAACAATAGTATTGAGGAGGAAATGAACCATCAATTAGAAAATCTTATGTTGTTGTTTTTAAGTGCTGTTGAGTTGGTTCTATCTCACAGAGATCCTGTATAAGATTTCCAAGGAGTGGCTGGTGAGTTTGAACTGCCAACCTTGTGGCTCAAACTGACCTTGAAATTCAGTTCTTTATCCCACACTGCCACACCAAGACTCTGAGAAAGTTGTATAGAAAGCATATAAGTAAGAATGAAAACTGAAAACTGAAAAGTATTTTGTAGTGTATAAGAAAACCAAAATCCACTACTAGATTCCACAGCTCCAGAAGAACTTGTATAACATCGATGAGAAGCTGTGAGAATACAAGGAAGGTAAAGTCCCTTCTCAAAGAAATGAAAGGAGCTACAGTAGTCTTTCAATAAGATCTGGCCAAAACAAACACAAATATCTGGGACTTAGAAGTTCCTGGAGGCACAAATTGTTAAGTACTTGACTACTATCTGTAATGTTGGTGGTTCAAAACCACCCAGGGGTATCTTAGAAGACAGACCTAATAATCTGCTTTCAAAAGGTCACAGCCTTGAAAACCTTACAGAGCACAGTTCTACTCTGCACACATGGGGTCGTTGTGAATCAGGTTTGACTCCACAGAAAGTAACAACAACAATAATCATCATCACAGTTATATTAAGCTCTAGCTAGAAATAGCAAAAGATAGCATGGACTCCAAAGAAAAAGAATTCATTAAAGAACTCAGAAGTGATGGACAGGAGTGCATTGCGGGAGCTGTATCCTCTTCTCATCCATGCATCACCTTTATTGTTTACAGCTAAAGGAACACGGTCTTGTTCTGCTTGTTCTATCCATGATCAGATGCAAAACACCAACGTACAGATACAGTTGGTACAATTGCCACTCTTTAGAAGCTGTCCCATTTTTGTCTGTTTCCTCCCAATATTTTTGTGGGAAAAGCAATGTAGCAACATTGAGTAAGTTTCATGACCATATTAAAAAGAGTCTTCAAATTTTTTTCTTGACAAAATTAAATGTCCTGGTATGGTGCTGCAGGATAATGCACTGGACCACAAGGTTGGTTTGATTCACAAGGTCATTGATTCAAACTCACTAGCTGCTCCTCGATAATCCTATACATGGTCACTATGAGTTGGAACCAAATTGATAGCATTAGCAACAACAACATTAGCACTGTTTAGTATGTTGCTGTCAGCTGTATTGAGTTAGTCCCTATTCATGGCAACCCCATGAACAACGGAACAAATACTATGTGGTCCTGTATCATTTCCATGACCAGTTGTGATTGGACTGTTGTCATTCATAGGGTTTTAAAGTAGATCACCAGGCCTTTCTTTCTGGTCTGGGAGTTCTACTAAAGCTTGTTCAACATCATAACAACCCAAAAGCTTCCAATGGCAAATCAATGGTGGCTGTACATGAGGTGCCTTAGCCAGGAATCTTACACACAAAGATAAAAATAGACTAAAAGTTAAAGGATGGAAAAAAATTGCCAAGCTAACAGCAAAAAACAAAACAAAACAAAAACAAGCAGGAGTGGCAATACTAATCTCTGATAAAATAAACTTTAATGCAAAAGCCAGCATAAGAGATAAAGAAGGACATTATCTCATAATTAAATGGTCAGTTGCGCAAGATGACATAACCATAATTAACATCTACGCTCCAAATGAAAGAGCACCAAGATATATAAAGCACACCCTACTAGAATTGAAGAAAGAAATCGATAGATTTACAATTATAGTGGGAGATTTTAATATGCCACTTTCGAAAAGGGATAGAACAACCAGAAAGAAACTCGACAAAATTACAGAGGAACTAAACAGCACAATCAACCAACATGACCTCAAAGATGTGTACAGAGCATTCAACCCAACAACAGCACAATACACATTCTTTTCCAGTGCACATGGAACATGCTTATAGAATTGACCATGTGTTAGGTCACAAAGCAAGCCTTCATAAATTTAAAAACATCAAAATACTGCAAAGCATCTTTTCAGACCACAATGCCATAAAATTATAAAGCAACAATAAGAAGACCAAGGAAATAAAAGTTTAATACATGGAAACTGAATAACACCCTGCTGAAGAGCGACTGGATAATAAAGGAAATTAAATGAGAATTCAGAAAATTCCTAGAAACAAATGAGAACAAAAACACAACATACCAAAATCTTTGGAACAAGGTGAAAGAGGTGCTGTGAGGACAAGTTACTGCGATAAATGAGTACATCCAAAAAGAAGAAAGAATCAAAATTAACACATTACCAGCATCTCCAGCAACTAGAAACAGACCACCAGAGGGAACCTACAGCCACCAAAACAAAAGAAATAATAAAGATCAGAGCAAAAATAAATGAGATAGAAAACAGAAAACTATAGAAACAATCAACGGAACAAGATGCTGGTTCTTTGAAAGGATTAATAAAATTGACAAACCATTGGCAAACCTAACAAAAGAAAAAGAGGGAGAAGACACAAATAACACACATTAGAAACCACATGGGCGATGTCACAATGGAACCAAAGGAAATCAAAAGGATAATAACAGAATACTACGAAGAGTTGTACTCCAACAAATTTGAAAATTTAGAAGAGATGGATACATTTTAAGAAAAACACGACCTACCTAAACTCACACAGAGTGAAGTAGAAAACTTGAACAGACCCACAAAAGTAGAAGAAATTGATCAGGTCACCAAAAAACTCCCAACCAAAAGAAGTCCAGGTCAAGATGGCTTCACTGGTGAGTTCTACCAGAATTCAGGGAAGAGTTGTCACCAAATGTACTCAAATTATTTCAGAATATAGAGGAGGATGGAGAACTTCCTAATACATTTTATGAACCAAGCATAACCCTAATACCAAAACCAGGGAAGGACATCATTAAGAAAGAAACTTATAGACGACCAATATCCCTCTTAACATAGCTGCAAAAATTCTCAACAAAATCCTAGCCAACAGAATCCAGCAACACATCAAAAAAAAAAAAAAAATACATCATGACCAAGTGGGTTTCATAAAAGGGGTGCAAGGATGGTTCAACATTAGTTTTATTCTATTCCAAGGATACAACATGCATCATAACTTTTTTACCAAATATCCTAAATAAGGGGGAAAGGCATAAAAATGTGTGAGGAATGCAAATCTCCCATTTTATGTCAGCTTTTTCATCCTTGTGCATGATGAATAGGTCTATAAGTACAAACTCTGTGTAAATACCAATAATAGAAATCACCTTGAGGAACTAATTTGGAGTTTTGCTTTGATTTTACATACACAATATAATAATTTTTGTGGACGTGTTTATTGTGGTTTGGATGAAAATTTACAGAGCAAATGAGTTTCCCATTCAACAATTTATACATAGTTTCATGACATTAGGTATAATATCTTCAATGTAACAGTCCTCTTCCCTCTCCTGTTTCCATTGACCCGTTTTTCCTGCCCGTCCTGCCTTCTGAACTTTGTTTTTGCTGCCCTTTAGATTTCCTGTAGTTGATTGTTCTAAGGAGTACGTCCCTCAAGGCTATTTTATTCACTATTGTTAAGTGCCATGGAGTCGATTTGGACCTATAGCAATCCTCTATGCAGTTTCCAAGGAGCGGCTGACTAGCTTGAACAGCCAACCTTGAAGATGAAACCGATTTTGCAGTCCAGTGTATTAACCCACAACATCACACCAGGACTCCTTATAGAGCTGCCTTTTGTTTAGCTAAAAGGTGATCTCTGGGAATGGGTTCAGTTCTAGGTTTAAAGGTTGTCTAAGGGTCATGGTGTGGCGCTGTGTGTTAATGCGCCAGACTGCAAAGCCGTTTGAACTGCAAGCTCAGTATTTCAAGCTCACCTGCTGCTCCTTGGAAACTCCATACAGGGTCGCTATGGGTCGGAATCGATTCGATGGCACTTCACAGCAACAACAACAAAGGGTCATAGTCTTGGTCATAGCCTGGTCTTTTTAATAGTTTTGAATATTATTCTAGATTTTTCTGCCACTCTGTCTAGGACCTTCCATTATGATTGCAGTAAAAGCAGTCTAGGTTGCACCATGCCGTGGTGACCTGCCTCGTGTCCTGACGACTCGCACCTCAGCCCGACCACTGCCGGCACAAAATGTGAGCCGGGATGCCATTGGCCAGGGTGAACGAGCAGGACATGGAGAATCACACGTTTGTGGATGGATATACTAAACTGCACAGCCAGCCTACCAAGTCAAGTAGCAGACAGAACATTCCCCAGTGTAGAAACTCCATTACATCAGCAGCAGATGAACACAGCCTCACATTGGAAATTATCATTTACAAAAAACAATAGGGAAAGGAAACTTTGCCAAAGTGAAATTGGCAAGACATGTTCTAACTGGTAGAGAAGTTGCTGTGAAAATAATAGACAAAACTCAGCTAAATCCTACCAGTTTACAAAAGGTGCCCTCCCTGGACAGGTGAATTATCCATAGATGCTGCTTTTTTGGAGCCGAGATGAGGGCAGATTTCTGGATCTTGCTAGGAACCTTTTTAAAATTCCTGTCCTCGGATCTCTTAACTTTTCCTGAACTAAGTTGTGAATTAAACAGAATGATTTCAGATGGCTCTTAAAACTACTGCAAGCCTATTATGTTGGCTGGAATACATAGGAAAGCGAACACCACTCTGCTTTTCCCGTGGGGCCCAGAGAAAACTGTAACCCCATGTGAATATGATATTGAATGTTGCTTCATTTAAATGAGTAACTAAAATATGTAGTTGTTGATAACACATTATTTCTGTTATATATTCTGCTTGATGATAAAATTAAGTGTTACTTTTCTAGTCATATGCAGAATGATGGAAATTTTATTTTCTTAAGTCTGAAAATAAAAAGAGAAATTCGTTAAAAAATTTTTTAAAAAAGGAGTGTTCTATAGTGGTAGCTGGGCACACTAGTTCTTCTGGTCTCAGGTTAGCAGAGACTGTGGTTGATGTGGTCCATTAATCATTTGGGCTAATTGTGTCCTTGAGTCTTTGATATTCTTCACTTTCTTTGCACTGAAACATAATAAATTTAAAAGTACCAGATGACATTTAGCACTGACACTGTGGAAAAGAATTTTTTTTTTTTTTTTTCTGATGGGGTCATGAATCCTTTGAAAGTTTTTCATTTACTTTTTCTTTTTTCCTTTTATAAAAAGCAAAATGTAGAAAAAAAAATCCTAGACAAATTTGAAAAGAATAGAACATTTCTGAGTATTGGGACTTTTGTTGTTGTCATTGCTTGTTTCTTTCTTTTAATAATCAAGCTAAAGACTAAATTTTTATAGGATTTGGGGCTTTAGGATATACACTAAACTGCCAACCACAAGAGCAACAGTTCAAACCCACCAATCGCTCCTTGAAAACCATATACACGATCGCTATGAATTGGAGCCAATTTGACGGCTCTTAATAGCGTAGTGGTTACGAATTGGGCTGTGAACCTTAACGCCAGCAGTTCAAAACTACCAGCTGCCCCGCAGGAGAAAGATGAGGAGTTCTGCTCCTGTAAAGATTTACAACCTCAGAAACCCTGTACAGTGTTGCTATGGGACAGAACCTACTCGACAGTACTTAACAACAACAACAATACCAAATGATTCCATAAAAACCTTTTGAATAATGTAAAAGTACATCGTAGTTTTCTTGACTGGTACCCAGGTAGCACAATAGAATTGTAGTGCCCAGGCCCGATTGTGAAAGACCGGAGAAACATCATAACAATGATAATATGAAATTCCACTCCCTACTGCTCATGGGTAAAGACAGCTTCTATTAAGATCTCTCCATTTGGGAAATCAGTGGTAGGCACCACCAATCTGTCACCTGCATTCCAAGCAATGATCCTTGATACTGTTTGCCCAAGGTGGTGGCTCTTTGACTGGCATCATGGAAAATAATGAACATCTCCCAGTCCTCTTTTCTTTTATTCCTAAACTGCAGTGTTAATTTCTTACTTGGACCATTACGGAATAGAAAGATAGAAGATGGGAATGACAGTTTGTACTTTATAGGATTTTGGCATGACGAAGTCAGGTGATGTTTCAGGTCTTCTTATTCTGTTAGACGAAAAAAGAAAAGAAAAGTGAGATCTTTCTATTGCTTCTTATCCTATGAAGTGCACTACCTTCAAGATTTCTGTGAATTTCATGGCTGGTGTGGCGCTGTGGGTTAATGCAACAGATTGCAAAGCCATTTGAATTGCAAGGTCGGTGGTTTAAGCTCACTAGCTGCTCCTTGGAAACCCTACACAGGGTGGCTATGGGTCAGAATCGACTCAACAGCACTTAACAACAAGTCTCTTTTAACAAGCTCTGTCTCTGTGGTTCAGTTTCTGCTGCTAGTGTTATGTACTGTCGAGTCGAGTCCTACCCATAGCGACCCTGTGTAGAGTTTCCAAGGAGCAGCTGGTGAGCTTGAACCACCGACCTTGTAGTTCAAATGACTTTGCAGTCTGATGCATTAGCCCACAGCGCCACATCAGTTTCTACTGGACCCCTTCAATTTTTCTTGTCCAGTATGTCTGTCTTCTATTCTGGCTGCATTCTGGCCTGTTGTGGAACTTGAGTCCTTCTGCCCACATAAGGCATTTATTTATATGCAGCAAACTTTATTAGAGGTTTAGGATGATGAGAGGTTTTACATATCTGCATGGCTTGATAAACTCACCAGATCCCCATGTTCCTTATATTACCTTCTTGCTCCACTTTTTTTGAGACCCTCAGACATAGATCCTATGGAAATACAATTCACTTAGTTTATTATTCCTAATGCCATTTGACTGAAGACCTACCCAATCTACCTACTGATTCATTTATGCCACTAAACACATTTCATTTGTGCAACCTCACAAGAGACTTTGCAATGTTCATCTTACCATTTCCTTACCTTACCAGTCTCTGACTGCTAACCAAAATATTGGAGGCTTTAATTTGGCCTGATGTACTTCATAAGAAAAGTTTGACAAACTACTTCCCAAAATCAGCCATTGAAAACCCTTTGGAACATTACTCTGACACCCATTGGCCACACTGAGGCAGAATAGACTCAACAGTAACTGGTTTACCAGTCTCTAAAAGCTCAGCCCAGATCTCTGAGAAGGGTGAAGTGGTGAAAAGTCAATCTGGTGCTAAAATAATAACCTGTTGGCTCTATTACACCAATAAAGCCCATGGAAGCCCATAGTTGACATCTGTGGAATGTAAGAGGTGCTCAGTGAACAGTGTTTATAATGACTCCATAATCACCTTTCTGTGGTTGTTATTTAACATTACTTTTAAATTCTCTTTTTAAATTTTTCCTTAAACAAACTCACTACCTGATACTGGGGATCTTCTAGTTTATTACAGATTATGGTCACTGAAAAAGAAAAGGGGCTGTCAGACTGCCCATTGCTTTTCCTGTAACTAACAAATGATTTCTGTGCTTAGAATGAGAGGTGTCAGCTTATCTTCTTGGATGGGATGAGAGTATGGACAGATTCCCTTTTACTGAGTCATCTTGACCAAAGACACCACATAGTAGCTAGAAGCTTCTCAGCATTTCCCTCTCTCCTTTTGCCTGAGCACATGTCAACATTCCCAGGTATTGTTTAGCTTAAATGTGTGTTTTATATGGCACTTACATAACTCCATTTCCACCATCGTTCACAGAAGAGTGGGAACTGGATCCCTCTCCTGCAGCACAAGATGGGTGTGAGTGGCCATCTCAATATTTGTGCTACTGTGTGGAGTAGCCCATAGGCCATGGGGGACAGATGCCCATTATCAAAGCTAACCTTGTTCTGTCTCTTCTCCATGTGAGTCGAGTGTTGTTTCATCCTGTGGTTGGGTGTGAGTTGTACTTTTGTTGATGATCTCATTATCTTTAAACCACTGAGTGGGTTAATATCCTCTGTGAGATAGGATTTCTCCCCTGGAGAAGGTACACAGCCAGTAGAAACGTTGGTTTTCAAATTTTACAGATAAGAAAACCAGAGTAGAAAACGTTCAGCCTTTCAAGTAATTGGTGGAAGTTTGAATAACAGACTAGAACTCTTACCCAAATGTTCAAAACAGCTTTGCAGTCTAGTGCATTAACCCACAGCACCACACCAGGACTCTCAGCCTTTTGGCTAAAATCATGTGTAATAATAACATCATCATGTGTTAATGGCTATTCTGTTATCTTCCCTTAAAATAAAAATCAGCTGAGTTGTGATGGTTGTGCAACATTGTGAGCATAATTAACACCAGTGAGTTATATACTTAAAATGGTGAAAATAATCAAGTTTATGTTATGTATAATTTACCACAATAAAAACATCAGGCTATGATAGTAATATCAGGGGAAAATCTCCCATCATGCCAGAATAATATTGCTCTTGCACATAAATTAATTCTTTAAGAAGGCTTTAACATTTGATGCCTGTACCATTCCAGTTAATTTTTTTTTTGTGTGTGTGTGTGGGAAGGAACAAATTAAGGAAGGAAATATTGACATTAAAAAACAATTCAGCTTATGCAGAGGACAAGATATTTGTGTAAGGCATGCTAGTTAGTGTGATGGCAGGCCAACTGGTCAGACTATGAGAACAGACACTGACAGGCCACGGACACTAAGAATAAGTCTTGCTGAGACATAGATTGGATGTCTGCTGTGGTGCTGTAGCATCAGTACTGGACTTTGAACCATAAGATCAACAGTTCAAACCCACCCTATACAAGGTCACTATAAGTCAGAACTGACTCCCGTTGGCACTTAACAACAACAAGGCATAGCTTACAGCATCCTTCTTCACTGTTAGCAAGCAACAATATGTTGGAAAGTTCTGACTGGATTTCTTCCAGGCTTGGTAGTGTGTATGCACACCCACTCGTAAGCCACTTGGTGAATTAGGAAGCGGCAGACACTCCAGCTTGTTTATCTGGTTGTTTCCTGTCAAATGGTACTCCCTAGTCTCGTGGGTTGACCACACTGTTCAATCAGTTGTTTCCATTCCTGAACTATTGCAAGTCAAGACTCATGGGAGCCAATTATTACTATTTCTTCCTCCAATAGAGTTGTTAGACCTATGAGCTGCGGATAGCCTCCGCAGGGTTCTTGGGGAATATTTGAATTCAAAGACTGGAATTCACTTTCTATCCAGGATGAGGAAAAAAAAAGAATATTACCTGACAATAATTGCTTGAGGTGCCTATTAAAGTATCAGAACTCCTAGCAGTGATGGAGTGAGACATTGAGACGTTGCACTCTCAGGTTTTTTTTTTGTTTTATTAAAGTTTTTATTGTGAGGTTTGCATGGGATAACATCAGCTTTACACTCATCCTATCTTATCTCCATATTTTGTTTCATTGCAATGATTACAATCTCCTCCATGTATCATCATATAGCCCCAAAGGGCACACCACACAGGCCCGACCCCTGGCCGCCAGCATACAGCCCCTCTCCTGCCCTGAGTCCATTGTCCTCAGCCACTCGATCTGCCTACATCATCTTTTCTGTCTCCATCCCTGGCATCACTGATTCTCTGGGTAGGGTCCTGCTCTCCACTCTTCTCACTTGATGGTTCCAGGGACCTCCGCTCCTAGACTACAAAATCATTCACTCTCCTCCTTTTGTAAAAACAAAACAAAACATCTACCTGTACATTTTCTAACCTCACAGTCAGACCTGAAGGCGATTATTCACCATTGTATCACAAGAGTCTTACCCCCATTTCCTTTCACCAGCCCGGTCCCAACAGATTGAAAATCATTCAGTGCACACTCAGTTTTTGCCTTAGATTGGTTTCCATCTAAACTGATCATTTACTTGTCTCATGTACTGCAAGCCTAATTCCTTTCTAAACTTTTGGATAATTATATATATACATTGAATTTTGAGACTATCAGTCTGTGTTCCTTTTCCTTTGAATTTTATGTGAAACAACAGTTTGTGTTTGTACAAATAAAACATTTGTTATGATTTCTGAAGTCATCTTCTCAGCTTAAGGGTAATTTGGCGGTTGCTAATTGGAAATTGTTAAATCACTTGTTGTTGTTAGGTGTTGTGGAGTTGGTTCTGATTCATAGAGACCCAATGCACAGCAGAAGGAAATACTGCTAGGTTCTGCCTCATCCTCATAATTGCTGTTGTTATGCTTGAGCCCATTGCTGATACCATGCCAACCCATGAGGAAATGAACACACTTAAAGGAAGCATCATACCTCACCATGAAATTTCCTTATGTAAAATTGTCACGGAGACATAGATTCATCTTATTATTTTTACTTAAGTTGTTCTCAGTTTAAGATAGATTTGCACCAAGTCCTGGAACTTGAATTGGCTCCTGGGGATAATACCTTGGAATTTACTGATAGTCAATAAAACAATGACAAAATGGTTTTATTGGTACAGTTAAGAACTTCTTGAAACACTTTTTTCAGTAAGAAAAGACCTGCCAGCTATCCCCCTAATTAAGCAAAATGAGTTGTCTGATAAAATCAGTCTTCTTAATGATGACCAGATGTCTACCCAGGCCTCCTGGAATTATTTTTTTTTCCCCCCTTAGGAATGATTATTAAAAATTGTTATCAACTATTTCACATTGATATTGTCTATTGCATTTTTAAATAAAAGGAGTAAACTGGAAGAACAGTTTTGGTTTTTAGCATGAGCTTGCATGGTATGTTGTTGTCATTTAAGTGCTGTCGAGTCAGTTCTGACTCATAGAGACCCTGTATAAGAATTCTGAGGCTTTTAAAAATCTTTTCTGGAACAGAAAGCCTCATCTTTCTCCTGTGGAGTGGCTGGTAGGCTCAAATCGCTGACTTTGTGGTTCATAGTCCAGTGCTTATCGTATGCAATCACTGTGTCCCTTGCACACTGTAAGGGTTAAAAAATTAAAATAGTCATTTTTTTTTTTTTTTTGCAATGATGAGCACTATTTGTTAAATGGCTGCTTAGATTCAAAACAAAGTAATTCATTAAACTATTCACACTAAATCTTAGTTTGTATGCAGCAGAGTATTATTTCAAAGCAGTGATTGGTGTATCTACTTCAATGGTGCCGCAGTTTTCCAGTGGACACCTTAAGGTAGTAATTCTTATGTCAAACTAGGGCTAAGTCAAACAACATTGCTGCAGAATCATAGATACCTTAATTAAACAAAACCATCAAGATGTGAAGCTATGGCTTCTCAACATCTCCTCCATCTAGAATGATACACTTCTGAAGGCTGTGTTTCCATCTCTCTAACCCTTTTCAGATGAATTCCGCTCTTCTATTCACAAAATGTCAAAATAGCAGTTTTCGCATCCTTAAGGGACTCAAATTGTGCTCTTTTTAAATATCCTTTGAGTCTAGAGAATAGAAAGAAGTCTGAAGGAGCAAGATCAGGGTTGTGGGGTGGATGGCATAAGGTGTCCCAACAAAATTATTGTAGGATAGCCCTTGCTACCCTCAAAGAATGATCAACTTCATTGTCATGATGGAAAAAAAATCCTTGACACAATTTTCCTGGTCTATTTTTCACCAATGTCGTTTTCCATTTTCTTAAAACTTCTTCCTAATAAGTCCCCATGATTGTTCTAGGTCCTTCAAGAAAAATCTATCAAGATTATTCTTTTGGAATTAAAAAAGAAAAAAAATAATCTACCTTATCTTTTTTAACTGATTTCTCTGTCTTGAATTTAATGGGCCTAGCTAATCCCCTCAAAAGCCACTGTTTTGATTGGACTGTTTTTTGAAAATAGCCTCACAAGACTAAGACGACTGTATTACTGAGAGAGCTTGTCTGCAGCCATCTACTGACTACAGAGATGTGTTTAAACACATTTTGTTTGGGATAAACCTGTGCATGTATGAACTGCACATTTATCGTAAGTGAAATTATAGCATACCAAGGAGTCCTGGTGTGGCGCTGTGGGTTAATGCGCCAGACTGCACAGCCGTTTGAACTGCAAGGTCAGCAGTTCAAGTCCACCAGTTGCTTCTCAGAAACCTTATACAGGGTCACTATGGGTCGGAACCGACTCGTTGGCACTTAACAACAACAACAAGAAGCATATTAGGATTTCATGAAAATAATGCAGGCACAGTAAAGAGATTTCTCAATGTGTCATGGTTCCTGTGGCATGAATGATTTTTATGGTTAAAGGGAGAGCTTTGAACTTTATTTAGCTTAAGTTCCTACTCAGAAATGTGAAGCTATCTCTTTCCTGGGCAGACTAAAAGAGTGATACAAACTTCCTTTTGTTCAAGTATTCTGGTTGCATAGCTTTTATTCTTATTTGGAGTGGGGAGGAATATATAAAGAAAACATGTCAACTAATGTGGTTTTTGTCATAATGTGAATAAATCCATATGGCTCACTGAGAAACATATACTGTGTCTCTTTTCAGAGTGACCTTCTCTTTTTTAGGGTCGGTTCAGTTCTGGATGTGGAGTCTACCACTTGTGTTTTTTCTCTCTGTATGTGTATGCATGTGTCTGTGTGTATGTGTCTCTGTGTGTGTGTGTGTGTGTATATATGTTGTTGTTGTTGTTGTTAAGTGCCATCGAGTCGGTTCCGACCCATAGCGACCCTGTACAGGGTTTCCGAGGGTGTAAATCTTTACTGGAGTAGAAAGCCTCATCTTTCTCCCACGGAGCAGCTGGTAGTTTCGAACCGCTGACCTTAAGGTTCGCAGCCCAATTCGTAACCACTACGCTACCAGAGCTCCTCTAATTCCCAAAAGTCTCTGAGTGGTGAAAATAGTATGCTCAGCTGCTAACTGAGAGGTTGGAAGCACCTTGTAAGAAAGACTTGACCATCTACTTTTGAAACATCATTGAGTGAAAGTCTTTTGGAGCACAGTTCTATTCTGACACATACAGAGTTGCCATGAGTTGGAACTAACTAACAGTAATAGGTGGTGTGATGGCTAATTCTCTAATATGCTCTCATTATACCAAGAAGTAAATACACAAAACCTCTTAAGTGTTCTGAGAAAAAGCCACATTCACCTCAGCCAGCCTGTGCAAAGTAGAATTCTCAGTAAAGCGCGATGTATAGAAGTATGGTGGACATTGTTGGGACATCCATCTTCCCAAGCTTGGCTATGACTTATGAGTTTCAAAGGTGGGCACACCTCACCAATTCAGGGATCCGAAAGTGCCTGGGAGGTTGCCATTCCTCTTCCCCAGAGCTAATAGCTGCGTACCATGAAGAATAAAAGTCCAGATTTCTTGAGTTGAAGCCAAACAAACTCTGTGATATAATGTGTGTTCCTGACCTCTTTTGAGATTTCTCCTAAAATCACATACTTGCTTTTGTTCCTCTCTCTCTCTTAATTTGTACTTTCACAATAAACCACTTGCATACACATCAGTCTGTTTCTGGAGGAACCTTACCTAAGGTGGAGGGATTAAAGAGGAAGTGATGGAGAGGAAGGAGGAGTGGTAGAATTTTCACCTTTGATGGAGGAGACTGGGCCAATTCACCTCATGTGCACCCCCTACTTATCTGTCAGTGGAGGTTTGTGTATTGCTATGATACAGACCAGGCTTTAGCAGTCTCCAGACTAAAGTAGATTAGAAAGAAAGATCTGGAAATCTACTTGCAAAACTGAGTCAATGAAAACATTATGGACCACAATAATCTGAACTGCATCCAATCATAGGGATGGTGCAGGATGGGCAGCATTTCATTATGTTGGCCGCGTGAGTCAGAGACAACCACAATGGGGAAGAAGAAGGCTGTTTTCTATTCTAATAAGCAAATACGAGTTGTATGTGGAGGTGGTTACTGAAGCTCAGAATTCTTGCTCTTACTAAATAAGAACATATTGATAATACTTTTCTGTAATTCTTATGCTTTTAGTTTCAATTTTGAATCTCTATTCATAAGCTGCAAGCTATAAATGATGAAATGTAGGGCAGACACATGAAGAGATTTTGCTAAGGACATAGACTTTTATGGCAAAACTTGAACAAAATAATGCAGACCTTTGATCAGCATTTCCCATCCAGTTTGGTGTTAGAATGGAGTATAAATCTCAACTCAACTGCTTGCTCATATTAGTTTCACTCATCAATCTTGCATTGGTAAATGTTGAACAAACTCTGATTTATAGTATTTGCCAATTTTTATGGTGCAAATATTCTCACCATTGTCAATTTCAAGCAACAGATATGATGTCACTGACCACACAGGTAAGATGCTCATGATTGGTTCCTGAAAGTTGGTGCAGGTCAGCTTCAATACATTCCTAAATTTAACCTCTTTCTCAATTTCTTTTTGTCTGTCTCCCCTCCGAAATTCAATTGATGTAATTATACTCACTCTGTAGTGTTGTATTGCAGGAGAAAGATGAGGCTTTCTGCTTCTATAAAGTGCAGCCTCAGAAACCCTATACAGGCTCGTTATGAATTGGAAGCAACTCAAGGGCACTTGACAACAACATAATTCTATGAGAATTAAGGTTGTGATAAATAATTTCCTAAAATGGATTATTGTTGTTGTTGTTAAGTGTCGTTGAGTGGATTCCAATTCGTTGGTAGGTGCTGCTGAATCAGTTCTGATTCACAGAGACCCTGTGTACAACAGAACAAAACGCTGACTGTACCATCCTCACAATCATTGTTAAGCTTGAGCCCATTGCTGCTGCCACTAGTTGAGCACAATCCATCTAGTTGAGGCTCTTCATCTTTTTTGCTGACTCTCCAGTTTATGAAGCATGATGTCCCTCTCCAGAGGCTCTGATAATGTCCAAAGTGTAAGAGATGAAATCTCATCATCCTGGCTTCTAAGGAGCATCTGGCTGCACTTTCTTCCAGCACAGATGTTTTGTTCTCCTAGAAGTCTAAGGTATTTTCAATATTCTTCTCCAACACCATAACTCAATTGCATCTATTCTACTACGATCTTCCTTATCCATTTACATGCAACTTTCACATGCAACTGAAGCTACTAAGGTGTGCCTGAGAATATCATGTATTGGGTCAGACACACCTTAGTACTCAAACTGACTCTTTGCTCTTAAACACTTTAAAGAGGTTTTGTGCAGTAGGTTTGCTTAATGTATTATATCCTTCAATTTCTTGACTCCTGCTTCCATAGTGTTTTTACTGGATCCAAAGTGAAGGCTTTGACAACTTCAATCTTTTCTTCATTTATCATGATCTTATTTATTGGTTCAGTGGTGAGGATTTTTGTTTTCTTTTCATTAAGGTGCAACCTATACTAAAGGCTATGATTCTAACTCAATGTGATCCTAATATAGGGTTTCCAAGGAGTGGCTGGTGGTTTTGAACTACTGACCTTGTGGTTAGCAGTCCAATGCTTATCCTATAGTGCCACACATAATCAATATCAAGGAAAAGAAAGAGTGGAAAATGATCTAAAATAGGGAAATTTTTCAGTTGATCATTATTATTTGTATTTGGTAGATAGTGAAATACAGACTGAACAACGTTGTTGTTGTTAAGAGCTGTCGAGTTGGTTTTGGCCCATAACACCCTGTATCAGGTTTCCAAGAGGCAACTGGTGAGCTTGAATCGCCAACCTTCTGGTTCAAATGACTTTTCAATCCGGTGCATTAACATATAGTGCCACACCAGGACTCCAGACTGACCAATGTTGTTATGTGCCGTGGAGTAGGTTCTGACTCATAGCTACCCTGCATAGGGTTTCCGAGGCTGTAAATCTTTACAGGAGCAGAAAGCCTCATCTTTCTCCCATGGAACAGCTGGTAGTTTCGAACTGCTGACCTTGCGGCTCGCAGCCCGATTTGTAACCACTACTCTACCAGAGATCCTTTACCACTTGTTAAATAAAATATTTGAGGAAAATCTTTTGTAGGAGAGAGGAAGCGAATTATAAATGAAGGTAAACAACAGGAAGTCCTTAGGTGGTGTACAAGTTTACATGTTTGACTGCTAATCAAAAATCAAAAAGGGTGGTGGTTGAACTCCATGGAGAATTACCTCAAAAGAAAGACTTGGTGATGTTCTTCCAAAATAACAGCCAATAAAAACTGTTTGGAGCATAGTTCTACTCTGACGCAGATGGGGTCGCCATAGCAACTGGTGGGCTAAACAACAAGAGCAATAGGAAACAATTTAAATTGTTTGTCACTCAGTTCATTGAGTGGCTTGGGTGTATTATCAAATGCATAACATAATCCCCAAAGACAAGGCTCTACATTTTACTTTAGTGAGTAACGACTGGGATATTAAAAGCTCAAAAGTGGTCATCTAAGGTGCAAATATCTGTCTCTCCCTCTGAAGAGGAAAAAAAAGTTATGAAAATTGAAGATTCTGGGAAACAGACACAGACATCACACTCTATAATCATAAGACTAGAAGAATCAGATGGTGCTATGCTACCATTTCCAACTACTCTAAATGGGATCACATAAGGGCCTAAATAGAGTGGAAGAAAATGTGGAATAAAACTCTAGATAATAAAAGACCAGTCTTACTAATCTGGTAGATTCTGGAGACACCTTGAAACTATCGTCATTGGTCACCCTTTAGGTCTGGAACTGAACTCACCCTTGTGGCTCAATTTTCAGCCAAGCAGTTGTTGTTCTTAGGTGCCATTGAGTCGGTACTGACCCATAGCGACCTTATGCACAGCAGAAGGAAACACTGCCCGATCCTGGGCCAAGCTCACTACTTTTGCCACGCTTGAGTCCATCAATGCTGCCACTTGACCAATTCATCTCGTTGGGGGTCTTCCTCTTTTTCTCTGACTTTACCAAACATGATATTCTTCTCCAGTGACTGGTCCCTCCTGACAACATGTCCGAAGTATGAGAGACAAAATTTGCAGTTAGGTATTTAGTGGCAACAACACTAGTGAGACATACACATCATAGAATTGCCAATCATTCAAGATCAAAAGGGCAGCATTTATCCAAGGACAAAATTCAGAAGCATTGGGGAAGAAGAAGGAAAGGAAACAGGAGTCACAGGGAGGAAGTGGGATAGATGCTGTTACATGGAGGGGATTGCAGTCATTGTGATGAAACAAAGTGTATGATTTGTTAACTGTAAAACTGATGATCTGTTCTGTAAACCTTCACCCAGTTCACAATAAAAGGTTTTAAAACAAACACTCAGTTGTTTCAGTGGTGACACTTAGCTTGATTCTGTGTCTCTTGAAAACACAACTTAATCATTGTCACTGTCACTTTGTAATTCTTACACTAATGTAGATGTATGACGTATTCTTGTTTCTGAGTTCAAATAATAGCAAATGTAGAGATATCAGGTTGTCACCATTAATAGTATACCCATTGAAGTCAACTCAGTTGCAATATGGCAGCTGAGAATAATTACCTCAAAATATTAAGGAAGATATGAGATACATTTTATCACTGCCATGAGATGGGAATACCAAGAGGGACTTAACAAATGCAGAGTATTGTTGCAAAACGTGTCATCATGTTAATAGAAACTATTAAACAAACAACATAAGAGTGATTAGAAAATTGTCAACATTAATTAAGTGCATGGGACTGCCACTTGGAGAATTGCTTGTATTTGCCTGCTTATATTCCGGAGACTAAAATAAGACACTGTTTTTTGTTTTTTTTCATGGTTGGGCACTCCTGGTAGGAATTGTATCCATTGTCTCTTTCTCACAAGTGGTGTAAATGGATACCACACTCAGCTGCTAACCAAAAGGTTAATGGTTCAGTTGCACCCAGAGGCATTTCCAAAGAAAGGCTTGATGATCTACTTCTAGCAAGTCAGATAATGAATACTCTATAGAACACAGCTCTACTTTGAAACACATAGGCTTGCTGTATTTTGCAGCAATACTCTGTTGCAAAATACAGCAAGCCTATGTGTATTTTACAACAATACTCTGCCTTGGAACCAACTTGGTGACAACTGACTAAGTTTGGCCTCTTTCTTAAGAGCTGGATCATAGTAGGACTGCTCAGTAACTGTATTTGTATAAGTATTGTCTCTTCCTGCAGCACTGTGGAACTTTACTTTACCACATCCTTCTATCTTGATTCAATGCAATCCATTGTATACAGACTGACCATCAAGGTGGGGGAGGTTGTATGAAGAAGGGAGCCTAGCTGATCAGAATAGTTGGTATAGGGGATGCAAGAAAGATGTTGAGACCTTTTTCATCAAAATACTTTCTAGGAGGAAAGACATTTTCATTAAAGTGCCTTGAATGATATTCGTTGCATGGTATTGGGTTTGTTTGGTTTTATTTTTAGGCACAGTGCTCCTTGCAACACTTTTTCCATACTTTGGATGCTGTAAGAGGACTTCAAAAGAGTTCCTGATGAAATGGAATGAAAAGATAATGGATTTTTTTTCCACAAACTTTTTGAAGCCTCTTTATATTTCGACATGAGTTCATAAAAGACAAGGCAGCTGAGGTTAAAAAAAAAAACGAGATAACATGGTTGTTTGCAGGGAACTATACATCTGTGAAGTAATGTTAAGTCAGCCTCTCCCTGATGAAGAAAAACCTTGCAGAACCGTTCAGTATTAGAAATTGGTTATCAGACAAAACCAGTTTTTTGATTGGTCCTTTCAAAATGCTTCTCAAAAGAAAACAACTACTTTAGCTATTATTTACAGGAGTCTGAAGAAGGCATCCTGACAAGAGGAGGGAAAAAAGAGAGAAAACGAGCTGAGTACTCGTCTCTCAGGCTGCATTTATACCCAGTGAGCAACATACACAACAGCAGATCTGCAGAAAAATACCACTTATGGCAATTAATTTTAAATTGCTAATAGAACTCTCACTGCTGGCGTTGGACCCTGCAATGGCCAATAGAAACGACTCATTGGCAAACTTCCCTAAAGTGCCACCCAGGGCCTATGTCGTACCTGCCATACCTTAGATATGTGTCTGTCCCTTGCTTATAGAATGTTTGCTACTGTCGGCTTACTAGAGGTTGGTGGTGGTATGCCATGGAGTCAGTTCTGACTCATAGTGACCCTGTATAGGGTTTCTGAGACTGTAAATCTTTATGGGAGCAGAAAACCTCGTTTTTCTACCATGGAATGGCTGGTAGTTTCGAACGGCTGACCTTGAGGTTAGCAGCCTGACTTGTAACTAGTACGCTACCAGAGTGCCTTTACTTGAGGGTAGATGCTGAAAACAATAAACAGAAGCAAAACTTTACATAAAATTAATGTTGTTGTTAAGTGCCATGGAGTCGGTTCCAACTCATATTGACCCTGTATAGGGTTTCTGAAGAGCAGCTGGTGGATTTGAACTATTGACTTTGTGGTTCAAATGACTTTGCAGTCCAATACATTGTCCTGAAGTGGCACACCAGGACTCCACACAAAACTATTTGTTGTTGTTAAGTGCCATCGAGTCTATTCCAACCCATAGCGACCCTGTAAAGGGTTTCCGAGGAGTCACTGGTGAGCTTGAACCACTTACCTTGCAGTTCAAATGACTTTGCAGTCTGGCGCATTAACCCACTGCGCCACACCAGGACACAAAACTATAGAGACAGTAAAAATAAATAAATCGGTGGTTGTCAAGGGCTTGGGGTGTGATAAGAGGTGAATAAGTGAAACACAGGGATTTTGGGGACAGAGAAATGATACTGTATGATAGAATAATTGTAGACATATGACAGTATGCATTTGTCAGAACCCATAGGAGTATACAATGCAGAGTGAACTTTAAGGCAATGTATGTCAGTTGCTTCCAAGTTGATTCTGACTCATGGTGCCTTCGTGTGTTTCAGAGTATAACTGTAATCCATTTGATTTTCAAAGGGTTTCTTTTTCCAAAGTAGATTGTCAGACATTTCTTCCAAAATGCCTCAGTGGATTTGAACCTCTAATTAGTACCATCCAGGGAGTCCAATGAAAAGTATGGGTTTTAGTTAGTAACAGTGCTTCGATATTGGTTCATTAATTCCAACAAATGTAGGACATTTCGAGGAATTGTCAGGGAGAGGGACTACTCAATTTTTCTGTAAATCTACAACTTCTTCTAAAATGTTAAGACTATTATTAGAAAAGTAAGGAGAAGAAAAAAGAACCCTCAAACTCCTACTCCTTCGCTCTCGCACCCTCTTGTCCTCTCCCTTTGGGGGTTGACTGGTTCTCCTTCAGCTTCCTACAGTGTGCAGTGGGCATACGCTGCCTCCGGTACCCTCCAGCAAGCTGAGTGTGGACCTGTCTCTCTGTCATGCTCCATCTCTCCCAGCCTCTTAGACGCCTGCAGAGAAATGGCCCAGCTGGCAGGTGTCTACATATTGCTGTCTGCTTCTCAGCAGCAAACCTCCTCGCAAACTATCTGGAGGCTGCTGTCTGAGTAGAGGAGGAGTTAGACCAACAACCTCAGTTCATATTTGAATTCCCTGCACTGGCAAGGCCAAGAAAGAAAGAAAGATTTTTCTCTTGATAACTCTAATTTGGGTGGAGGTTTCTCCCTTGGATTTGAGGTCATGAAACTCTATGTTCAGCACTTCCTTATCATCCCATCCTACCTCTAGGCACTGTGTTGGAGGGGGGTGTGGTCCCAGAGAAGTCTGTTGTACACAGTAAGACCACACAGGTGCAGGGCAGGTGAAAGAGCACAGAGAGATGCTCAGGAAAGCTTCAGAATGCTACTGATGAAAAATCTCACCCATCTGACTATTGGTTGTACTCTGGAGCTATGCTGTTGTGATGATGTATGTTGCAGTGATGATGGTATTTCAATACCAGTAGGGTTGCCCATGAAGGACAGGCTTCAATGGAGCCTCCAGACTAAGGCAGACAAGAAAGGCATGGTGATCTACATCCAAAAATTAGCCAATGAGAAGCCTATGAATCATAAAAGAATACTGTCCTATTTAGTGCTATAATCAAGAAGACGACACAGGATTGGACAGCATTTCATTCTGTTGTCATCATGAGTCAGAACTAACTTGATGGTAACAAACAACAATGCTTTAGGATAAGTATTAGACTGCTAACTGTAAAGTCAGTGGTTCAAACTCATCAGCCAAACCTTGGAAACCCAATACAGGGTTGCTATGAGTCAGAACCTACTTGACAGCATTTAACACAACAGTAAAAGTTAATTTAGCCACACATGGGATGAGCACATACAAATCTCCCTTCTGCTTTACTCAGCCTTTACTGAGGACAGACTGTAACCAGGGTTGAGCCTTAAACATAGTCAGTGCTCACGACATGGGCAGGAATTAAAAGACAAAGTGGGGTAACTATTGTTACATAGAGGGGATTTCTATCACTAAGATGAAACAAAGTGTGTGATTTGTTGAATGTAAAACTGCTGATCTTCTTGATAATCTTGACTCAATACAAAATAAAAAAATGAAGCTGATGGAATGCAAATTGAAATCTTTCAACAAACTGATGCAGCTCTGGAGATACTCATCTATGCCAGGAAATTGTGAAGACAGTTACCTGGTCAATCAATTAGAAGAGATCCATATTTCTGCCCATTCCAAAGAAAAGTGATGCAATGGAATGTGGAACTCATCAGAAAATATCATTAATATCTTAAATAAATATAGTTTTGCTAAAAATAATACAAACATGGCTGCAACCATACATTGACAGAGAATTTCCAGATGTTCAAGCTGGATTCAGAAGAGGATGTGGAATGAGGGATATCTTTGCTGACATCATATGGATCTTGAGTGAAAGC
>NW_006408532.1:32403366-32404526 GCF_000296735.1 Chrysochloris asiatica | reverse complement strand
TTGGAGAAGAATATTGAAAATACCATGGACTGCCAGAAGAACAAACAAATCTCTGTTGGAAGATCTGTAATCAGAATGCTCCTCAGAAGCCCAGATGGTGAGACTTTGTTCTTCTACTGTCCCTGGAAAAGTACATCATGTTTGGAAACATGATAGCATTGATCTACTGACCTAAACAAAATGGAGTTGGTTTAGTCATGAGGTCTCAAATAAGGGTCTTGCAAATGAGTGTGGGATCTAAAGAAGAAAACTCCATTTTCTACCTATGCTAGAGCACGTCCCCCTGTCTCAGGAATGTGCCTGGTCAGTTAGTACCAGACGGAGATGACCCTCTTCCTCTACGAGCCATAAAAGAAGAGATAAACATTCTTGACAAACCCAAGGCTAGATAATGAATGTCTTCCTTACCCTAATTAAGCTGTCCTAGCGTAATGTATATCTTCCTTACCCTAATTAAGTTGTCCTAGCTATAGGTAATGGCCAATCAATTTGTGTTGCCCCATACCTTACCAAGTGTAAACCAATCCTAGAGAAGTTAGGTAGAAGACCCCCGAACCTGTTTGTAAACTCTATAAAAACCTCCGCTAACAAAGGTTTCGGGGCTCTATCCCTAATCCACTGCATCGGGTGTGGATAGAGACCTGGCTCAAGCCTGAATAAACAACCCTTGTGTACTTGCATAGGTGTCGGATCCTTGGGTGGTCTTTGGGGACCCCGAATTCTGGGCATAACAATGAGGAAGTTTAAAAATTAGCTAAGATGACCTTCTGGTCCTAGAGGGAGAACAAGACAAGGAGAGTAGGAAATACTTAAACCCACCCAGATAGTTATTTAAGGAATTAAGCTGCTGAGACCCTAAAAGTTGAATGTTTGAGGAAGTTTGTTGTTATTGGTTCTTTTATCCTAAAGGTAGAATGTTTGAGGAAGTTTATTGCCTTATTGTTTCTTTTTTCAAAGAATGCTATATTGATGCTAAAACAGATGAAGTGTATATCCAAATGTAACTTACTCTATATAATGTGCCTTCTCTTTGTGAAAGACAGGAAGGTCTTGAGAAATTATTCTCTCTGTCCTCCAGACTACTGGCTTTCTGCTAATAAAGCCTGGATTGGATCTCTCCCAGTCTCTGTAATTGACTACAGTGACAGGCAGCAAACCCT
>NW_006408532.1:32395982-32401096 GCF_000296735.1 Chrysochloris asiatica | reverse complement strand
AGCTCTAAGCCTTGTGATTTCCTACCTTTTCCTTGTTTCACACACTACCCTTAATTGCCCTGATGAATGTGAAGCTTGGATATTCCATGATATAAAAAGATCCTAGCTCATGCCTCTGGCATGGAAAAACTTCACTGTCCAGCCAGCCACCACTGGAAACAGCTGTTTTTGTTTTTATTTTGTTTTCCATCCCTTGTTAGTAACTTCCCTGTCTGCTAACCATCTCTTTTGTTTTATCTTCTGTGATAAACTAATGTCTCTTGGACTGTCTCCTGGTCACTTTTTCAGTCTCTTGGTATCTAGGAATGCAGAAGACTTTTCCCTTCTAGATCTGAACCCCGACAAGCAGATTCCTCATCCCTGTGCAGATCAACTGAGTAAGATTTTCCTGAGAAGAGGCCAGGCAATCTGTATTTTAACCAGCACTCTGATGGCTTCTTATTGTAGAAAAGTGTGGGAGCTCTTGACTGGAGGGTTGACCAGTTCACAGTAAGGTACAGCCTGTCCTATAGCATGTCTTAAATAGTCTTTGTTCATTATCATCCTGACTTCTGTCATCCATCTGTGGTGAGGACTGCAGCAATACTATTGGTAAAGAGCTTCTTTTCTTCAGTTTACAGAGTGTGAGAATTTAAGAGGATGAGAGCCAGCTGCTGGATTTAGTAGAAGATGTGGAGAATAAATCCCAAATGCTAGCAGATCATGTGAAAGGAGACAGATTTCTCTTGGAAACAGAGAAAGGGCTATAAAAACTGTAGACCAATATATCCAGCATGTGCTTTTAATTCAATTAAGTTTCCCCTTTTCCACCTAGGTTGTTTTCCACATGCTATACCAGCACATGCTGCTGCATTAACAATACCTTGTGGATATGCAGCCTTCTCCACAGTGGGAAAGGACAGCTGCTTAATAGCCACTGTGCACAGCAGGGCAGAAGGTAAAGAACATGCCTGGGTACAACTTGGGAGGCCCTAGGTAGACCACAGGGAAGACTCCTGACAAGAGAGAAACCAGAAAGGAAATTCTACTAAGGCTTTGATTGTATTCCACATCCATAATCTCTCAGGAGATGTCTTGGGGTTTGAACTATAAATAGCTAAAACCTTAGAGCTTCCTAACTAAGCTGTGGGAATTAATAACATCACTATTTATTTGCTGTGTGTGGGGATTTACTTTAAAGCATCTTTCTTCATCTCTGGGCAATCAATCATGAGACTCAAGGCCATCGAGATAACATTGCCAGGGATGAAGCTGCAACCCACGAGGGTAGACATTAGAATAGTCACTGTTTGGTGTTGAATTTTGTCCCTTCCCCCATGTCCCAAGATTTGTTGAAGCTTCTACCCTTAGTATCTGTGAGGATGGCCTTGGTTGGAAATAGGGTCTTTAAAAATGTTATCAGTTAACATGAGATCATATTTGTTACTGTTGTTGTTGTTGTTGTTGATAAGTGTCATCGATTTGTTTCCAACCCACAATGACCCCGAATAGGGTTTCTGAGGAGCATCTGGTGAGCTTGAACCACTGACCATGTAGTTCAAATTGACTTTGCAGTTCAGCACATTAACCCACAGCACCACCATATTGTTGTTGTTAAGTACCTGGAGTCGGTTCCAACTCTAGTGACCTTGCACAGGGTTTCTGAGGCTGTATATCTTTACAGGAGAAGAATGCCTCATCTTTCTCCAGTGGAACCGCTGGTAGTTTCAAACTGCTGACCTTGAGGTTGGCAGCCTGACTCATAACCACACTACCAGACCACCATATTGGAGCAGAGTAAATGCTAATCTCATCTGAGTCTTGTTCTATAAGACAATAGGCAAGGAGATAGGGGCTAGACAAAGGAAGAATGGCGGTGGGGCAGAGAAGAAGCAGTTGCAAAGCCAACAAATACAAAGAATTGCTAGAAGTCACTGGAAGCCAAGAGAGGGACTCAATAGTTTTCTTTCAAAATTTCAGAAGGAATTACATGCTGTGGAGTTGGTCCCAACTCATAGTGACCTGAATAGAGTTTCCGAGGCTATAAATCTTTACGGGAGCAGAAAGCCTCATCTTTCTCCCTCGGAACTGCTGGTAGTTTCGAACTGCTGACCTTGAAATTAGCAGCCCAATTTGTAACCACTACACTACTCTGATTTAAATGCCTAGCCTTCAGAACTGTGAGTCAGTAAATTTCTATTCTTAAAAGTCACCCACTGTGTGGCATTTTGTTATTATTGCCCTAGGAGACTAAGATACTTTCAGGAAACTTCCAGGTTCTCTGATATGGAATCCTGGTGTGGCGCTGTGGGTTACTGTGTTGGACGGCAAAGTTGTTTGAACTGCAAGGTCGGAGGTTCAAGCTCACTAGTTGCTCCTCATAAACCCTATATAGCGTTGCTATGGGTCGAAACCAACTCGATAGCATTTAACAACAGGGTTGTATTTTTCTGTTCCTTTAAATTGGGTGTGACCATGAAATTGACTTTGGTCAGTTAGCTGTGAGCAGAAGAGGCATATTCTACTTCAAGACAAATGGTTTAAAAGCAAGTCCTGGTATGGTGCTGTAGGTTAAGTACTGCACCACAAGGTCAGCAGCACAAACTCATCAGCTGCTCCTTGGAAACCCTACAAAGGGTCACTATGAGTTGGAACCAACTTTATGGCACTTAACAATAACAACAACAACAACATATCCATCAAAACTTATTTCCCTGTACCACCATAGTGGCAGGAGTTCTGGTGTGGCGCTGTAGGATAAGCACTCGACCATAAAGTCCTTTTAAACCGAAAGGTTGGCTGTTCAAACTCACCAGCTGCTCGTCGGAAACCCTGAGTTGGAACCGACTCCACGGCACTTAACAACAACTACATAGTGGTAGATGGTATATGGTAGCCTCTCTTTCATTCATAGTGGTTTTTTGCCTTTGAGTCTGTTCTGACCCATAACGATCCTGTATAGGATTTCTGAGGAGCGGCTGGTAAGTTTGAACCACTGCCCATGCAGTTCAAACTGACCTTGCAGTCCAGCGTATTAACCCACAATACCATACCAGGATTCCATAGTTATACTTGTTGCTTTTGTTAAATGCCGTCATGTCAGTTCCAACCCATAAGGTTTCCAAGGAGCAGCTGGTGAGCTTGAACCTCCCATCTTGCAGTTCAAACCAACCTTGCAGTCCAGCGCATTAACCCGTAGTGCTACACCAGGACTCCATAATGGTTCTATAGTGAGCTAAGTGATGCAGAACAATGCCTTAGCTGACCCATGATAATACATATGCTGTTGTGAAGTGCCATTGAGTCGATATCGACCCATAGAGACCCTGTATAGGGTTTCCAAGGAGCAGCTGGTGAGCTTGAACCACCAAACTTGCAGTTCAAATGGCTTTGCAGTCTGGCACATTAACCCACAGAGCCACACCAGGATTACATATAATGGTAGTAAGAAATTAACTTTGGATTTTAAAACTGAGGTTGTAGCAATTTGATACTACAGCACAATCTAATCTATGCTGATTAGAGCACAAATCCAATTGGTGCTCCCTAGTCCCACTTAGGGAGTCCTGGTGTGGTGCTGTGGGATAATGCACTGGACAGAATGCTCAGATGAGCCACAAGATTGGCAGTTCAAATTCACCAGCTGCTCCTTGGAAACCCTATACAGGGTCACTATGAGTCAGCACAGACTAGAAAGCACTTTAACAACACCAGCAACAGCAACAGCCCCATTTAGACATTATAATCAGAAGATCATGCATTAGACAATATTGCTTGGTCAGACACATAAGAAGAAGTCTGTTATTAACAAGATCACAGGGTTGTAGATATTACATCATATTTGACTAAAAGTAAAGTAAATGTGTCTTTGTTCACCCGTGAAAATGTGGCCTATGTTTAAAAGTAAACAAACAGGTTTTCAACTCTGCTGGTGTGATGATCTCATTAGATTCTCAAATGTAAGTGTTGGCTCTTCCTGTTGGTTTCTTAAGTCACATCACTATTATTTCTTGTTTAGATTGCTGTGATGTCCTCCTACTTGTTTTCATGTTTCTGGAGTTTTTCTCTTTTCAGTTATTTTGTTTAGGTATTAATTCCAATCTCAGAGTTGGACAGCTAATTTCTCTGCTTCAAATTTCAGTATAGTTCCTCATTGTAAGATAAAATATGATGTGTATAGAATAAGGTGGAGTTGTATATATATTTGAAACAACCAGCAGTTGTTTCTCAAACTAATAGTCAATTACAGAGCCTAGCTTTGCTCGAAAACTTTAAAAATTCACACTGTGATTTTCCTAGCAAGAACTAACAGAGACTGCATACACCTTCCTTTCTTGCAGAGAAGGTCCCTTTTTCCAATCTACATGAAATAAAGAGCCTTTCTAAGCCTTCTCCCCTATGAAGTGCTGTTCTGTAGAATATTATTGTTCTCGTTGTGACACCTACTTCCAGTAGGGAACTGTTTCCCATTCCTATGCAGTCACATCATGGGGAAGCCACTTGGGAAAACTACACCAGAGTGAAACCGAATTGATCACACTTTGCTAGGATAGACATGGGGAGGCAGAGAAGGTGTTTTCCTTAAAATAGAATCCCCTGGAGTCCCAATGGCCTATGTCTCAAAAGAGTAGTTTGACTCCTGTGATTTGCTCTTCAGAAACAGAGCGGGAGGTAATAAATCTTAAATTCTAAAGTACTTGGTTTGTGGAAGGCTGCAGTTTACATTGGGAGCTCTAACTCCATTTTAAGTTTCACTCTAAGTTCAAACTCCACTTGAGCTCTTTCTGACCATTAATAAGTAATTTGGCAGCTTTGCCCTCAGGCACAGTGTGTTTGAAAGTACTCCCCAGCTAAAATGGGTAGGGAGGCTATAAACTCATGAAGTGACTAGCTTCCAAGTTTTCAAGAGGGAATTTAGTTTCAGAGTGTGCAGAGTAATGTAGAATCCTCACTGAATAGTTTTCATCTTGTCTAGACAAGTATTGTGAAAGGAGATGGGGATAAGATTCTTATGATTCAATAATGAGCAATTGTTATCATGACTACTTGTGACTGTCACAACTATAAAGGTAGAAGTTTCATATTACAAAAAGGGAGGAGTGGTTAATCTTACAGTCCAAGAATAGAGGATCCTA
>NW_006408532.1:32386932-32395157 GCF_000296735.1 Chrysochloris asiatica | reverse complement strand
TAGCAACAAGTAATCTCAAAGTTGTGGCACTGGCAGCTTTGACTGAGGGCCCCATGATCACAAGGTAGGTGGTCAAAGACCAAGAACTAATTCTGTAAATTTTCCTCATCTGCCATTGTATATGTATTCCAATCATGTTCCTCTTCCGGTTTCTGTAATATTTTTAGCAATAATGAGTTGACCTGTCTTTTGTGGTGATTTCCTTTGTTCTGCATGGCTCTGGAATCATTTGGATTCCATGTTGGCCTCATGCTGATGATTTTACCCATCAGATGACTTGTCTTTGCTCTATTTAATAATAAGGGGGTCTTTATAGAATATATTTGAATGTGGGGTCCCTTTCTTCCTAGAACACAGGGAAACAAAAAATCCAAACCAACCTCAATGCTATTGAGTCATTTCTGACTCTTAATGCCCATGTCAGACAGAGTACAGTTGCTCTCTAGTGCACCTTAGACTAAATCTTTATAAGAGCAGATAGAGCAGATAGTCTCATCTTTCTCTCATGGAGCAGCTGGTGAGTTTGAATCTCCAACTTTATGGTTATCAGCCAAGTGCTTAACACATTGCACCATCTGAACAGAGGGAAAGTGTTGATAAGTCTTTTCTTTGGTCTGGCAGGTGGGATTCAGATGTCAAAATCAGAAGGCACTTTTAATGATCATCAGACATTCAATACAGTGGAAAGAACCCAGGGAGAAGAAATTAATATTTTGCCCCACTTGGCCATTAACCAGAAGATAGAGAACAAGTGGACCTGGTCTATTAGTCTTCCTGAGCCTCCATTTTCTCTTCCACTTCCGTTGTTGTTATTGTTGTTTGGTGCCATCAAGTTGGCACATAGTAACTTTATGCGCAACTGGAGGAAAACACTGTTTTGTCCTGCAGCATCCTTGCAATTATTGTTATGGTTGAGCCGACTGTTTTTGCCGCTGTATCAATCCATCTCATTGAGGGACTTTCTCTGTTTTGTTGACCCTCCACTTTACCAAAAATGATGTCCTTCTCCAGGGACTGGTCTCTTCTGATAACATGTGCAAAATATGAGGTACCGAGCCTCACAATTATGGCTTCTGAGGAGCATTCTGGCTATATTTTTCCAACATAGATTTGTTTTTCTTCTGGCAGTTCATGGTGTTTTCAAGATTCTTCTCCAATACCACAATTTAAATGTGTCAATTCTGCTGTGGTCCAATTTTCACATGCATCAGAAGCAATTGAAAATACCATGGCTTAACCAACATATGAAAAAATGTTGATGGTCACTAGCCATTAGAGAGATGCATATCAAATCAACGAGATATCATCTCATACCATCAATAACAGTGAAGTTCAAAAAACTTGTTGTTGTTATGTGCCATGGAGTTGTTTCCGACTCATAGTGACCCTGTGCAGGGTTTACGAGGCTGTAAATCTTCACGGGAACAGAAAGTGTCATCTTTCTCTCACAGGACAGCTGGTAGTTTTGAACTGCTGACCTTGTGGTTCACAGCCCAATTCGTAACCATTATGCTACTAGGGCTTCTTAGAGGACAATAAATGCTGGTGAGGATGTGGAGAGACTGGGACCCTCCTGCATTGCTGGTGGGACTGAAAAATGGTCCAACCTCTCTGGAAAACAAATTGGCACTTCCTCAGAAAATTGGAAATAGAAATACCTTATGATCCAGCAATCCCTCTACTTGGTATTTATCCACAATAAGTATGGGCTATAATAAGAGTAGATATATGCACACCAATGTTCACAGTAGCACTATTTTACAATAGCATAAAGATGGAGACAGCCTAAGTGCCCAACAATGGAAGATTGAATAAACAAACTTTGGTACATAAACACAATGGAATATTATGCTACTTTAAAGAATAACAAAGAAGCTGTAAGCCACCACCTAACATGGATGAACCTTGAGGACATTATGCTGAGTGAAATTAGTCACCAAAGGAGAAATACTTCATAAGACCATTATTGTAAAAGCTTAAGAAAAAATAACCACACTAAAAAGAAAAAAGAAAATAAATATTTGTTGGTTAACAGGGCTGTAAGGGGTGGGGTGAGGGGAGGAAGGGGTAGGTAGAGCATAGAGTAGGGAATAGACACGGGATAGTTCAGGTGTTGGGGCAGCACGACATAAGAAGGGGGATGGGAATGGAAGAACACGGCGCATAGGAGAACATTTAGGCAGGTTTGCATGGGCTAAATGGGACAGGGGTAAATAGTGCTGTATGCTTAACCTTGGAACAACAGGGCTCTAGGATATAGGGGTTGAGGCATAGTTTGAATGGGTAAAAGAGGGGAAATGATGTTAAGATGCTTGACTGTCTTATGAATCTTATTTTTCCTTGCCTAACATTGTAAAATAGACACTTGGAGGGGAGAGAAAGGAATAGCCAGAAACATCACTATAGAAAGCTTGTAAATCCATCTTCAGCCTATAACTGATTGGCATACCTATGGGGCTAGAACTTGCCCAGCAAAAGAGGCTTCCTGCAGTGCCTTTGCATTGCATAAAACCATATAGGTGGAATACTGAACCCCATCCAGAATCTTCTGAGGTTGGAAATTTCCACTTGAAAAGACAAGCAGACGATCCTGGAGCAGCTAGGGAAACAGAAGGTATTCCTTGAAAGAAAGACCAGCATGAGCAATCAAAAACAATAATGACAGTCTGATTGACTACTACAAGAACAAGCAAGTTGTTCGCAGGAAAGACATCAAGAAAAACAATCAAGTCTCAGGGCAAACCCTGTTCCAAGACTGAAACTCAAAGGGAATACACCAGAAGCCATGTGGTCTGACTGGTGACCACATTGGTCTACTGATAAGGGGAAGTGGGTGAAAAACAGCAGTGAAGCTGTGAGCTGAGTCCGACCACATTTAATAGACTCCTGTCAACCTGGATTGAGACCTGCTTGCCCAGCAGTATATAGTGAGACCTGGGGACTTCTGAGCCCATGGACAGGGACAGAGCCACAGAAGACTAGAGTAGAGAGTGAAGCATCCAGCTGATATGAAGTGAGGGGAGATGCACAAGAACACCCATATTTGCAGATGGTACCCATTTGACCTAGCTTCAATAACCAGATGATCAGAACTTGACTAGAGGAAGAAAAGTGTAATCCATTACAATTTGATGAACTTGACTTATACTTATGGATGTGGTAGCTTAAAAGAGGGAACTAATCTTTACAGCAAGGATCATTCCCACCCCTCCATACACAGGGTTGACAGGGATGGGCAACTTAGACATTGACTACCCAAAAAGGGGGGGGGTTACAAAGGCACGAAGTGACTGGCTTACAAGTTTTCAAGAGGGATCTTAGTTTCAGAGGGTGAGGGGGAAGGTAGAATCTCCAATGAGTGGTTTCTAACCTGTCTAGATAGGGCTGATGAAAGGAAATGGGGATAAGACTCTTGTGGTTTAATAGTGAATAATTGCTATCAGGACTGATTGCAATTGTTGCAAATGTAAAGGTAGACATTTTGTAACAAGAGGAGGTGAGTGGTTGATCTTGCAGTCCAGGAGCTGAGGACCCTGGGACCATCAAGGGAGAAGAGCAGAATGCAGGACCCTATCTAGAGAAGCAGTGATGCCAGAGATGGAGTCAGAGATGATGATGTGGAGAGATGGGGTGGCTGGGGACCCTAGACTCAAGGAGAGAGAGGAGCTATGTGCTGGTGGGCAGGCTTGCAGGTATGCCCTCTGATTGTTTGAATGGTTATATATTGCTGAGTGCTTCGGTGTATATAAGAAACAACAACAAAACAAAACAGAGGGAGTGGAAGCAAATGCTGTTGAATGATGATACATGGAGGGGATTGTAGCCATTGCAATGAAATAGGATACGATGAATGTAAAGCTGATGTTCTCCCATGTAAATTATCACTCGGTTAACAATAAAAACTTCAAAAAAAAAAAAAAAAAAGAAACTGAAGGCATTTTACCTCTGAAATTTCTGAGGCATAAAAAAAAAAAAAAAATACCATGGCTTGGGCCAGGTGCACTGCAGCCCTCAAACTGATATCTTTGCACTTGAACACTTTAAAGAGATCTTGTGCAGCATATTTGCCTGAAGCAATATGTTGTTTGATTTTTTGACTGCTGCTTCCATGAGTGTTGATAGTGGATCCAAGCAAAATGAAGGCTTTGACAACTTCAATCTTTTCTATATTTAGTATGAAGTTATTTATAGGTTCAGTTGTGAGGATTTTTGTTTCCTTTACATTGCTGTATAATCCATACTGAAGATTGTACTTTTTTATCTTCATGCTTGAGTATTTTGAGTTCTCTTTTCTTTCAGTAAGCAAGGTTGTTTCATCTGCTTATCACAGACTGTTCATGTATCTTCCTTTAATCCTGTTCTATCTGTTTTGGAAGAAGTGCAGCCAGAGTGCTCCTTGGAGGCCAAGATGGCTAAACTTCATCTCTCATACTTCGGACATATTGTCCGGAGGGAACAGTCACTGGAGAAGGATGTCATGCTAGGTAAGGTGGAGGGTCAGAGAAAAAGAGGAAGACCCCCAAAGAGATGGATTGACACAGTGACATCAACAATAGCTCAAGTATAAGAACAATTGTGAGGCCCCAGGATCGGACATTGTTTCGTTCTGCTGTGCATGGGGTCGCTATGAGTCGGTTCCAACTCGATGGCACCTGACAACAACAAAATTGTGTCAAGTGCCATCAAGTGGGTATTGGTTGATTCGTAACAACCCTGTATAGGGTTTCCAAGGAGTGACTGGTGGGTTTGAACCACCAGTCTTGTGGTTAACAGTCCAGTGCTCATCCTACAGTGGCACACCAAGACTCCAATCCTGTTCTATAAGTCTATAAACCTAAACTTAGTGTCACTGAGTCGATTCTGACTCATTGTAACCCTGTAGGACACAGTAGAATGGTTTACATGATTGTAAATCTATATGAGCAGACAGCTTCATCTATCTCCCATATGACTGGTGAACTTGAACCTCCAAGCTTACAGTTCACAGTGCAGTGCTTAACCCACAGTGCCACCATGATGTCTTAGATGTCTATGTTGCTCTTACCACTTTGTCTTCATTTGGCCTTTCCAGAAGCAGACTTTGAGACAAAGATTCAAGTGCATACGGTTTATTTGGGAGGTAAAATGAGGATATGTGTGTGGGTAAGAGAGAGGGAATGGGGAGAGAGGAAAAGAACAAGGAAAAAGAGTCAATCACATGTTCATTGTTAAACCAGCTGCCACTGCAGAGGGTACAGAGACTTAATGCCTCTGGGCAGAGCTTTGAACTGACTCATTCTGGCTGGATCCCCTCTACTGAAAATGTGCATTTCTTATGTACAGAAAATAATTAACTCGAAGGGTTCCTAGAGTTTCCCCAGAGCAAGGCTTCCAACAATTTGATTCCACTGCAACCTCCTGCTGATAATTTGCATTTTCAATCTAAATCTACTAAATCAGAATCTATATTTTAACAAGGTCCCAAGGTGATTCTTGTAGTCTTGTTGTGGCACTGTAAGGTAAGCACCAGACTTACAAGTGCAAGGTTGGTAGTTCAAACCCACCAGCTGCTCCTTGGAAATCCCATACAGGGTCCATATGAGTCAGAACAGGCTGGATGGCACTTAACCACGAAAAGGTGATTCTTACATTAAAATAAATAGATTCTGATTGAGTAGATCTGGGGTGGAAATGCAAATTTTCAGCAGGGGTCAAACTGGAATGAACTCTTTGGAATCCCTGCTTTGGGGAAACTCTGGGAACCAATATGGAATGTCTCTTAGAGTTAATCCAAACTAGGTTGATGAGGGAGTGGGAGTATTTATACACTAAGATTCACCAGAGATTGATTGAAGCTGTTCCAGTTTCCTTTGTAACACTTCAGACATGCCATATGGGCAGTAAAACCCCTTCTACTGACAAGATGAAGGTTCAAGCAAGGACATGTATCTGCTGGCAGGTAGAAGTCTGCCAGTGAGAGTCACTAGTGAGCAGAGTAAGATGAAAAGTACTAACAGAAAATGCATATTTCAAGCAAGACAGAATTTGCTGTTGAATTCACTCTGACTCATGGTGACTGCATGTGTGTCAGAGGAGAACTGTGCTCCATAGGTTTTCAATGGCTGATTTTTCAGAATTGCGTCACCAGGCCTTTCTTCCAAGGTGCCTCTGGGTACACTTGAAACTCCAGCATTCAGTTAGCAGGAGAGCAAGTTAACCCTTTGTACCACTAAAGGAAGACATAAGATCCTTATATATCAACACCCTCCAGTTTTAATTTTCCCCCAAAAAAGTGCACAAGAAAAGTGCTTATGTTGGGAATAGAGCAACAGAGTCCAGGAAGCTGAGCTTAGAGTTCCAGATTCTGAGGTGCTACCTCCTAATCACAACTAATATGTTTTAGGTGTGGCAATAAGCTATGCTTTCTTTGCTATGACAGCAATTTCAGCCTCCACTGAGCCAGGTCTAAAAGACTGGGGGACACCTGGGTGGAGGACATGGGTTAAAGAGTTCCCTTGTATTAATGAAGTGATTCCATCTCTGTCAAACCTTGGGTGTTGTTCAGATGGCAACTCTTCTGGGACGTCTTCCCATACTCCCCATATGGAATGTGCTGTTCCTCTTTCAGAGTCCTCCCACAATCCATTGCTAGTATTTCTGCTAGATCCTTCTTTCAGTCTGCTTTGGATTGCAGTTAATATCCTGGTTGTCAGCACTCCTCTTTCACAGGGCCAGTAGTTCTCACCTGGTACACCAAAACCCAGTATGTAACCATCAGCACTATGGCGTGTTGCAAGTAATTTGTAACTTGTAGTAGGAAAAGTAACAACCTACAAATGAAGTGACTCAGGGTGTCATTTCAGATGCTTCAAACTTTTGAGTGTTGCTTTCACTTACTGGTATGCATATGCAATTTCTTCGGTACAGGAGATATGGATACAGAAAAAGCAACTGCACCAGAAATTGTTCATAACTCCGAGTTTGCTCTTGAGATTGTGTTGTACATATTAATGCTATCCATTAAGTGAGTCAAGATAAAACATATTGGAAACTGCTGTGTTAGAATGAGGGCTTCTTGAGAGAAAGTTGTGTGATTCACTGGTCTCTGTATTCCCCTTGTGTGTAGTACGGTACCATGTATTTCATAATAATATCTGGAATAAAGAAACTGAAGAAAAGTTAAAGACTAAGGTAAACAAAATATATCAAGGTGGGTGTCAGAGCGATGTGGAAAGGAGAGTCATAGTTTCTAGTTGTGATATGAGTCAGTTCTTTGTGTGACACTAAGTTATGCTTGTGAAACCATACTAGCAAGCCATAAGAGACGTATATGGTTCGTATGTCAGGAATCTGAGGGGGTTTGGCTGGGTGGTGACTATGCTGATCTCAGCTGGGTTCACACATGTTTCTGGGGGTCAGCTGGCTATCAGCTATTCCATCTGACCTTGGTTGGTACAATTAATGCACCTTAGATCTACTCTGCTGTCCTCCAATAGGCTGGCCCTGGCGTGTTCTAATGGCAATGACAGGGTTGAAAGAGAGGTCTAGTAGCTACAAGCAAGGCCTTTGGAAATGTAGGCTCAAAACAGATACACCATCACTTCCAAAGCTACAACTAGAAGAGACCACCTCATTTCTGTTCACGTTACATTGGCCAACTCAACTCTAATGATTATACCCAACTCAGGAGGACACTAAGTGAAATGTTGCAATTAATCAGAAAGGAGAATAGCAAGATTCGGTGAAGAGTGTTATCACATGAAGCATTCATAGAACAAAAGATCTGAAGTCCCTCTCCTGCTTTTAAATTCTCTGAAGAGTGCTATGCTATTTAAAATCCAATACAACAAGTTTAAGTATCATTTTCTTTCTATTGGTCAAGCCAATCACAAGACCAGTTGACAGTCCAGGGATGGAGAAGTACATTATCTTTTTAGTGAGAACTGTAAATCCATGTAATAAAAGGGCAGTGAAGAACTAAGACCATTATTATATTTGAACATAAGATATGATAGGATTTTTACCCACAGAGGAGGATTTGACTCTAGAAAAGAGTAATTTTTGTTTAATAAAGTTTCAACTGTTTTAGAACTTCTGGGTTAGAATGTTCCCCACAGGATACAAGCACTCTGCACAAATTATATCAAACAGAAGCAAAAGACAACCAATTTTTTTTTTTTTTTTTTTTTTCTGAGACACAAATGATTTAAAAAATTTTAACAAGCCAAGATTGTGCTGAGATGGAG
>NW_006408532.1:32380338-32386832 GCF_000296735.1 Chrysochloris asiatica | reverse complement strand
TTTTTTTTTTTTTTTTTTTTTACAGTCAACTTCATAGCTGCAAGAATTTTAACAAGCCAAGATTGTGCTGAGATGGAGACATGTTTCCTGGAACCTGGTCCTTTTCCAAACATGGACCACTGTTCATGAGTATCCCTAGGGGCCACTGGCAAGGGACTGCAACCAGAGCTCTGTTGTCATGTCTGGTTCATTATTCCTTTTAAGGGCTCCTAGTGGGAGTCAGAGAAATAAATCAGGGCCTAGAAGATAGTGCTCCCAGCAGCTCTTGGGTAACAAAAACTTGTAACACTGGAAATGCTCCTGATTGCTCTCCATTTATTTCTGCAGCTACCAGTTTCCCCTATTGCTGGTTGTAAAGTTTAAAACAACATCAATTTTTAAGGACTTGAAAGTGCTTTTCTATTTAAAATCAAACAAGACAAGCATCATTTTCATTCTGGGACTGTGCTTTGCTTCTTGAAGTACGCTGAATATATAGACACCTACTGAAAAAAAATAATAATAAAAAAACTAAGTGATGGAAATGAGTAATTGCTTGGCAGCGAGTCTGCAGGGAGACCGCTGACACTGTGCAGAACATATTTCATGAATAATGAAAGGAGTCTCAGAGCTGTGCAATCACTGCCTATTGGGTCAGAAATTTCACATTAGTGGATTCATCAGAGCAGATCGGTGTCATAAAGACACTCTTTCCTGGGGTAAACACACCTTTTCCTTCACTGAACTGTCATCTCTTAGTTGTATAGCAGATGCAGCTAAGACTGTCGGAGAGATAGGAAGGATATAACTAGATTTGAGTATTTTGTATCCATATCATCTTACCTGCATATTTGGATAGAAAGAAACTTTTTAGCAGTGACAAGCTAGTAAGACTAAGGTTAACAACAACAATAAAAATTCAATGAAGCATTAAAGAATTGTAATCAAAATGCATAAACATCTAATCCTATGAGATTTTGCTTTGAAGTAATTGGAACTCAGAGAATTTGAAAGCTGGAAACAGACTAGATTTTTTGTTGTTGTTGTCCTAAGACTATCTTGGTGTAGTAATCATCACTGTTGCTTTTTACCAAGCATTTTTGGTTTTTCTTTCTGGTTCATGATAGGATATTCCCTCCTGGTGTTAGGTATAGTCATGTGACTTGAGTTGGCTAATGAAATGTGAGCAGAAGTAATATTGTTCCTTTTGGCTGGAGCTTTAATAGCCAGTGTGCAATTATCCATGATCTTTCTTTACTTCCGGCATTGAACTAGGTAATATTCTTGATGGTGGGAGCTCTAAGTCCTAGACAGAGAACAACAGAGAGCATTGCTACCAGATGCCCCAGATGGACATGTAACACAAGCAGAAAATATGTCTTGTTGTTTAAGCCTGTAAGTCTGTGGATGGTTTGTTACTGCAGCGTACTTTTGCCTATCATGACTGATAAAATAAATAGATTTTCTGCTGTTTCTGCTTAAAGCAACCTAGGTATAGCATAGCAGTTAAGAACATGATGTTTGACAATTGAATTTATGTAGCTTTGGAAAATGGTTTCAAGTGACTATGGGTCTGTATAAAAAGTCATCCTAATAGTTTGTAGCAAGTAACATAATGCATTTAAGATATTTAGTGCATGCCTGGAAGTTCTTGGATGATGCAAACAATTAAGCGCTCAACCTCTTGCCAAAAGATTGAAGGTTCAAACCCATCCAGAGGTGCCTCGGAAGAAAAGTCTGGTGATCTGCTTCTGAAAAGTCACATCCTAGACAACCCTGTGGAGTCATTCAACCTGCATGAGGTTGAAATGACTACCAACATAGAGTATATTTTCAACCAGTGTTAAATAATGTTGCTAGGGACGGCAGTTGTATTAAATAATAGGTAAATATTCTTCTCAAAAATAAATTGTATACTTTAATTCAAAGCACATATACCCCAATAAAACCAAAAAACACAAACTCATTGCTATTGACTTTATTCTGACTCACAATGACACTTTAGAACAGAGTAGAATGTTCCCATGGGGTTTTCAAGGCTGTTATCTTTACAGAGGAGGACTGATGTAGTGGTATAGGATAAGCACTGGAATGCTAACCACAAAGTCAGCAGTTCAAACCCACCAGACACTTTTCAGAAACCCTAAATAAGGTTACTTTGAGTGGGAACCAACTCGACAGCACTTAACAACAACAATCTTTACAGAAACAGACTTTGATGTTTTTTTCCTGTGGCTGGTGGGTCTGAGCTGCCAACTTTTGAGTTAGCAACCAAGTACTTAACCAGTGCACTAGCAAAATTCCTCCAACATACACCATAAAACACCCCACACATTACTTTTTCTTTTCTTCTGCATAATGGAACCATGTAGTATAGAACTAAGGGACACTTTAGGTAGAATGTTACCTGGTTTCTTGAGAGAGCGAGATCCTAAGAGGTGAGGAATTTACCCAGAGACACTTTTAATTTACTAGTGGTGCCACAGCAAAAAGAGAAAAATATCTGTTTCCTTAAAATTTTGTAACCTAGTAGTGTTAATTCAGGGTGGTGACAGTTCAAGTTTGCCCTCTCTTTTGTAGTCTCTAGGAGAAGATCCATGTCTCCTCTTCTACTGTTATTGTTACATGCCATTGAATCAGGTCTGACTCATAGCAAATCTGTGTAGGGTTTCCAAGGAGTGGCTGGAAGGTTCGAACTGCCGACCTTGTGGTTCGCAGCCCATTGCTTATTCTATAGCGCCACAACCAGGACTCCACTTCCATCGCATGAGGCATTTCTTGGTGTTCCTAGGCTTGTAGATGGCCCTCATATAGTGCCTTCCATTTGTGTGTGTTTCTGTCCTTGTCTGTTCGTCCTTTTAAATGATGCCATTCAAAGGGATTCAGTTTAGGATTCACCCTGCTGTGGTTTGACCTCTTTATCATAGCCAAAGAAAGCCATATTTCCAAACAGGACCACAATCACAGATAATAGTGGTCAGGATTTCAATATATATTCTTTGGGACATAATTGAATAGATAACAGATACATATCTGATTAGTAGAGAGGGCAGGGTGACCATATAATTTATCAGCCAAGATGGGAACTTTTGAAAGTCAAGGGGAAACACACCTAATAATTATGCCAGAACAATGGTCTAAACCTTGGATTGTCCTGGGCAAACCACAACATACAGTCACACTCATTCGGATTACTTTTCCTGATTCTATGAACAGTGGCACTTTTCTACACACCAGAAGCCTTAGTCCTACTAGTGTAAGAAACTCTTCATCTTTCTTTGAGTTATCAGAGAAAGAAAGAGCTAAAAACATTGTTTTCCCTTTTGATATTCTTTATAAATCATCCTCATTTTCATTCATTTTTCTTCCTGCTTATTTTGGCTTTGTTTCTTTGTTTATCACTTACAAATTTAACTATTTACCTCAGTAACTGCCTTGCTGAGAGCAGTAATGGCTACTGATTATCCTAATGAGTCTGTATCTGAAAAAAAAAAAAAAAAAAGTTTCTGCTGTATAGTAGAACCTAGAGGCAAGGTTTACTAGAAACAGGTACCTTCAGATAAAAAGCAACATAGAAAATAATTCATTGTCAAAACACTTCTTCAGAAGCATACACATATATCTATATTGAGTCAAATTTGGGGATGAGTCTGGCCATCACCTTTTTTATATCCAGAAAGCTAATTTTTTTTTTTTAATTACTGGAAATTACGGCATGCTGGTGGCTCTTTAGGAAAAGCACTGGGATACTAGTCGCACATGTTAACTGGGGGACATGGAGGGCAATATAAAAAAAATGGAGGTTGACAGGAATGATGAAGGTAGCAGGAGATACAGGGAAGAATGCAAGCGTTAAAGTGAATAGAGGTTAAATACTGTTAACTGATGGTACATGGAGGGGATTACAATAATTGCAATGAAGCAAAATATATGATTTGTTGAATGTAAAAACTGATGATCTCCTCTATAAACCTTCACTCAGATTATAATAAAAAGTTTAAGAAAAATAACATTATCATCTGAGGAAAAAAATAGGCCAAGTAGAAGAGAAAACCTTAAGAGGAGTATAAGTCCCTGCAATGCTTCCTCTGCTTTGGAATGAGGGCACAACTTCAGTCAACTCTTATGTGGATGGCTGCATGTTTCTTCTGGCAAATCAGCCCCCTGTTTTTTTTTTTTTAGAATTTTGTAATAACAATGGTTTATTTATGGCAAATGCCTTTTTTTTTTTTTTAAGTTGTTATTGTGAACTATATGATAGTTTACATGAGAGAACATTAGCTTTACATTCATCCTATCGTATATCATTTCATTGCCATGGTTACAGTCCCCTCCATGCATCATCAACCAACCAAAGGGTATACCCTACAAGCCTGAGCCCTGGTCATCAGCACACAGCCCCTCTCCCTCCCTGAGTCTAGAGTCCCCAGCCACTTCATCTCTCCACGTCATCGTCTGTCTCCATCTCTGGTATCACTTCTTCTCTGGATAGGGTCCAGCACTTTGCTTTTCTCCCTTGATGGTTCCAGGGGCCTCCACTTTTGGACTGTAAAGTCGACCACTCCCCTCCTTTTGTCTACCTTTACTGTTCCAACACTCATCTTGTGTTCCTTTTTGAAGGAGTCCTTAGATGGTGAGAATTTTAAGCATTAGATTACTAACAAAGGCTGTTCAGACCCATTTAGAAGACCCTTTGGAGAAAAGGCTTTGCCAATCTACTGCCAAAATCCACTATTGTTGTTGTTAAGTGCTGTCAAGTCATTTCGGATTAATAGTGACACTGTACAGAGTTTCCAAAGAGCGGCTGGCAAAAGTTCATAGCCATTGAAAACCTCCAGTTGTCCTGGACAAACCAAAACATCTGGTCACCATCACTTGGGTTACTTTTCCTCATTCAATTCTATACCATTCAGTTCTAATTTGAAACCCATGGTATTGCCATGAAATTGATTAAATGGAAACTGGTTTTTCAACTCATACGATTTTGAAATCTAAGCTACCCATCCAACAGTGGAGTCTGAACATAAAGTTTTGGTAAAGTATGACCTTTTAGACCCTTCCTGACAGAGAGACCTTCATCAGCCATTGTATACGCATGGGTATACTTAGAGAAGAGTCCCTGGCACATAGTGATACTCAATGAGTATCACTTTGAATGAGAAAATTAATGATTGAGATTCTGGTATGGCACTGTAAGATAATCACTGGACTGCTACACACAAGGTCAGTGGTTCAAACCCACCAGTGGATCCTCAGAAGCTGTATACAGGGTCACTATGAGTCAACTGTATACAAGGTCACCTGTATACAGGATCACTATGTATACGAGGTCAGTAGGACTCATAAGGAACGGCAAAGCCATTTGAATTGCAAGGTTGGTGGTTCAAGCTCACCAGCTGCTCCTTGGAAACCCTATACAGGGTTGCTATGGGTCGGAACCGACTTGACGGCACTTAACAACAACAACATGAGTCAACAATAACAACAGTCAGTAATAGCAACAACAACAACCTGATCCTATAAGAGCTTACTCTTTAAGGCCATCTGAAACCTTCTAGGAGTCTTATTTCTCTAACATGCTGTTTTCCACACTTTTAAGAGCACTCTACAAAATAAAGGAGAACCAAAAGTATACATACATTATGCTAAGGAAAAAGAGTGATCTATATGGATACAAACATGCATGATCCCAACATTCTATCCCATTCAACACAGGGCCATCTGCGGCTGCACTTGAGCCTCTCCAACACAGCTCTGCCTCCTTCCCAGCTCTGCTCTACTACTTGTTCTTGTCTCCTTCTATACCCTCCAACAGCTCCCAAATTGCCAAATGACAATGATTTTGCTTTAAGTCATGAACTCCAAATTGGAAAGTTCTGAAACATCAGGATAGAGCCCTGGTGGTGTAGTTGGTTAACCTCAAGGTTGCCAGTTCAAACCCTTCAGCTGTTCCACAGGAGAAAAAGGAAGCTGTCTGCTCCTGTAAATATTTACAGTCTTGGAAACCCAAAGGAATAGTTCTGTTATGTCCTATAGGGTCCCTTTTGTTATTGTTGTTGCTAAGTCCCACCGAGTCAGTTCTGACCCATAGCCACCCTGTGTAGGGCTTCCAAGGAGCAGCTTGGGACCTTGAACCACTGAACGTGCAGTTCAATGACTTTGCATTCTAGCACATTAACCCACAGTGACACACCAGGTCAATCAGTGGAAGTGGGTGGGTGACATCAGGTATTTCAAAGTTTTCATTTTATGGGTGATGGAACCAGAGAGATGAAGAAAAATATAGTCAAGGTTGTGCAGTGATTTAAATAATGACCTAAATTGCCTTCACTCCCATATTAGTTGTCTTTCCACAGTGCCATCCAGATGTATCCTCTCTCTCTTTATTTCTCTACACATCCCTTAAACCTAACTACCTTATAAGCTCCTATAGGGCTTACAGTTTTATTATAGTGATAGATATGTTTGCATCACTATATATATTTGTTGTTGTTGTTGTGAAGTGCCATCGAGTC
>NW_006408532.1:32365009-32378733 GCF_000296735.1 Chrysochloris asiatica | reverse complement strand
TCTCTGGTATCACTGTTTCTCTGGATAGGGTCCCACATTCTGCTCATGCTCTTCTCTCTTGCTGATCCTATAGTCCTCTGTATCTGGACTATAAGATTAACTGTTGTTGTTGTTATGTGCCTTGGAGTCAGTTCTGACTCATAGCAACCCTGTACAGGGTTTCCGAGGCTGTAAATCTTTACAGGAACAGGAATCTGTTTCTCTTGCAGAACAGCTGGTAGTTTCGAACTGCTGACCCTGAGGTTCGCAGTCTGATTTGTAACCACTACGCTACCCTTTTTGCTATACAACTTCTACCTTTACAGTTGAACAATACACACATCTTTAAGTATAATGATGTCTGTGATAGGACAATTTTCATATAATTGCAAGAAAGACCAGTTGATAACTCCAGTGCTGGAGATTAATACTTTACACATCAACCACGAAAGCCAGTAATGACGAAATGGAAGAATTCTACCAATGTCTTCCATCTGAAATTGATCAACTATCCAATTAAGAAGTATTGATAATTACTGGTGACTGAAATGCAAAGTTTTCAAATAAGGAGGAAAGATCAGTAGTTGGAAAATATGTCCTTGGTGATAGAAATGATGCTTGGGATCCCATGATAGAATTTTTCATGACTTGTTTATTGTAAATTCCTTTTCTAAAAAAACATAAAAGATGACTATACTCACAGAGATCAAACTGACAGTGGAAAAACTTCGTATCATCAGCCAGAACAATGCCAAGGGCAGACTGTGAAACAGACTATACATTATTCATATGTAAGTTCAAGCTGAAGCTGAAGAAACTTCAAACAAGTTCATGAGAGCCAAAATAATATTGAGCACATTATACTGGAATTTAGATATCATTTCAACAACATATTTCATACCTTAGAAACTAATTATCAAAGGCAGGAGGAGTTATGGGATGACATCAAGAACATCATACAAGTGGAAAGCAAAGGTTATTAAGAAGACAAGAAAGATGGAAATTACCAAAATGGGTGTCAGAAGTGACTCTGAAACTTCCTCTCTAGAGTAGAGCTACTAAAGCAACTGGAAGAAATGATGAGGTATAAGAACTGAACAGAAAATTTCAAAGAGCAGGCTGAGAAGACAAACTCATGTATGGCAATGAACCAAAAGGAAAGAACGTATTCAGCATTTCTCAAGCTGAAAGAACTGAAGAAAAAAATCAAACCTCAACTTGTAATATTGAAGGATTCTTTGGGCAAAATATTGAATGATGCAGAAAGCATCAAAAGAAGATGGAAGGACTACACAGAGTCACTGTACCAAAAAGAAATGCTTGATGCTCAACTATTTCAAGAGGTAGTATGTGATCAACAGTCAATGATACTGAAGGAAGAAGTACAAGGTTCACCAAAGGCAAAGAACAAGACTCTGGGAATTGATGGAATACAAATTGAAATCAGTCAACAAACTGATGCAGCACTGGAGGCACTCAATCATTTGGAAGATAGTTACCTGGCCAACTGATTGGATAGGATTCATATTTGTGACTATTCCAAAGAGAGACCACCCAAAATGCAGAAAAAAAGTGAACAATATCATTACTATCACATGCAATTAAAATTGTACTAAAGATAATTAAAAAACAACTGCAATAGGACATTGACATTTAACTGCCAGAGGTTCAAGCTGGATTCAGTTGAGGACTTGGAATGAGGGATATCATTGCTGGCATCAGATGGATCTTGGCTGAAAGCAGAGAATAACAGAAAGATGTTAACCTGTGCTTTATCAACTATGCAAAAGCTTTTGACTATGTGGATCATGCCAAGTTATGGATAACATTGAGATGAATAGGTATTCCAGAACACTTAATTGTGCTCATGAGGAAAGTGTACATAGACTAAGAGTTCTTAAGAGCTACTTCTGATTCATAACAACCTTATGCTACAAACCACAAGATCTGTGGTTTGAGCCCACCTCATGGGTCAAAAATGAGACTTTCTGCTCTCACATAAATTGTTTTTGTTAGTTACCAATGAGTCTGCTTCAACTCATTACGACTCTGTACACAACAGAATGTAACACTGGATTTCCCAGGAGCAGCTGCTGGGTTTGAACAGTTGCCCTTGTGGTTAGCAGATCAGGACTTATCCTATAGCACCACACCAGGAGTCCACATGTAAGTATATATATACTATTTAAAAAAATTAAATGCACTGCTACCAAGCCAATTCATATGCCCACCTAGAACAAAGTAGAACTGCCCAATAAGGTTTTCAAGGCAAAATTCTATGGAAGCCAACTGTCACATTGTTTCCCCGTGGAGAAATGATGATTTCAAACTGCACACTTTTGGTTAGTACCTGAGCATTTTGACCACTGTGACACCAAAGCCCACAGCCATCAAGTTGATTCCACTCATAATGACTCTCTACGATGGAGTAGAATCACTCCATAGTGTCATTGAGGCTGTAAATCGTTACGGAACCAGACTGCTTCATAGGTATCGAAATACAGTCTTATCATTCTTTATAGTACTTAAAAGTACTATAAAAAAAGTACTTTATTTTTGTTTTGGTTTTTTTTTTTTTGGTAGTTTGCTGAATGTTTTATTGTGGTTTAGGTGCAAGTTGACAAAGCAAATAATTTCTCATTCAGCAATCAATTTATGCGTAGATCATTTTGTGACATTGGTTGCAATCCTCTCAATATTGTGGTACTCTCCCTACTTCTAGCTTAGTCTCCCCGTTTCCATATTCTGTGCCCCCTCCTGCCTTCTGAATTTTACTTTTGAGTAAATGGAGCCCTATTGGTCTTATATAGTTGATTGTTATGAGGAGCATGTTCCTTATAGGCCTGTCTATTGGTATGATAGGAGAGCATTGGGCTGTAAACCACAAGGTTGGCATTTCAAACCCACCAGCTGCTCCTCAGAAACCTTATATAGAGTCTCTATGAGATGGAACTGACCCAATGGCACTTAACAACAACAACCTTGGCTGTAAGGTGGTCTTCACAAGTGGGTCCAGTTCTAAGTCTGAAAGGTGTCTAAGGATGAGTGTCTATCAGATCAATAAGTGTGGTCTTTTTACGAATTTGCATTTTGCTCTAGCTTTTTCTCTCATTCTGTCCAGCACCTTCTGTTGTGATATTGGTCAGAGTGGGGCACCATCTAGTTCTCTGGCTAGTGGAGGCTGTGGTTCGCTGTGTTCTATTAGTCTCTTGAAACAATTATTTTCTTGAGTATTTTGTTTTCTTCGCTCTTCTTTGCTCTGTACTAAAAGAGACCAATCGCTTAAATGGCTACTTGGTTTGTTTAGAACACATTTCACATACATTAAGAAATGCTTCAGCTGGTAAAGTACCAATAGTTAGATCCTTCCAGTGGGCTTTGGGATCGCTTTCATTTGTCCATTGAGATTTAGTCCCCTCTTTTTTGTACTCTGTTCTGTGCCCCAAGGAGCTTTCATGAACAGCATTGTTATGCCTCTTGCCTAGAGTCCAGGTGGGTTTGGCCAAATAAAGCCCGAGCAGGAGACTAGAGGTGGGAGGAGAGTGTGGTGGGCATATCTGTCCTCAGCTCACTTCTACTTCATCACGATGATTGGCTGCCTCTCTCTGTAGAGGATGTCTGTCAGGCAGTCTCTACAATTCTCCCCTTATCAGAAATAGCTGCCTCTTTCCTCTTGCCCCTTCAGGGGCTATGGTTTCCCTCCTGCTGTTGGAGTCTTGGAGTCCTGGTGTGCTGCTGTGGGTTAATGGGCCAGACTGCAAAGCCATTTGAACTGCAAGTTCACCAGCTGCTCCTCGGAAACCCTGTACAGGGTAGCTATGGGTTGGAATCAACTCGATGGCACTTAACAACAACAATAACATTGTTCATAAGAGCTTCAGTAGCCCTTGTTGGTTTGTGTAACCCTGTCTGCACCTATGGAAGCTGTCATTTTATTTAACAGTTCTCAAATCACCAAATTTGAGTGTTCGGTGTTCCCTGTCCAGCCCTTGGTTAACAATGTGTAGGTGGAGGCAGGCAGATGAAGGATATTTGTTTACAGCATAAAGTGGGCATTTGCTTGTTGTCAAATCTTCCACTGGAGATGACATTTCAACTTACATTTTCTCCTCACACTGACCTCTGCAGGGATCAGATACTATTGAGCCTCTTTTGCAAATTAGATAGATAAATCTCAAAGAGGCCATATACCATGGGCAGTATCATATAACTTGTTGTTTTTGTTAAGCGCCATCAAGTCAGTTCTGACTCACAGCAACTCTGTATAGGGTTTCCAAGGAGCACCTGGTGGGTTTGAACTGCAGTCTTAGTGGTTCTCAGTCCAGTGTTGGTTCTATAACCAAGGTGGACTTTAAGATTTCTTCCATTTGTCCATCCAGATTTACTCCCCTCCTTTCCCTGTGTCCAAGGAAGCTGAACCTTAACAAGTATATCATCAGACTTCTTGCCTGGAGTCCAGCTGGATTTGGCCAAAGATCTCTGATAGTTACAGATCATCCAGCGATTCCCATAGAAAACTGATTTCAAAGTTTTCCACACTGACTAGATATGCAGTGCAAATAATTATTCATCATTGAGAGAAAGTAGAACCCAAGGGGTAAGGGGCACAGAGGTGTGACAGGCCTACCAGCAGGGCTACACTAAAGGACTGGGGACTCTGGCACCTACAAGGATGATAAACAAATATGCCCCCACGGACCTGCCCTGGGCACCAACTTTGTGTCTTTAAAAGTCCTGCTGATTCTTCCACCATAAACCTGCCCGGTTCCCTTCTGATAGGCAAGTCTCTGCTTGTGCAGGCCCCCACCCCCACTGCCTTCACAGTCTGGGAGCGAAGCAGATCTCCTAGGCTCTCATTTAATCCTAGCAATCAGCTCCTGCATGCTTCCCTGCTAGGCCCTCCCTGAGAGTATCTAGCACAGTGCAGCCTGAAATTCCTAGCTCTGATGGAGAGCTCTGAATTATTCATCAGCCCCATAATGGCAGGTGATGAGATCTTTTCCCGATATGTCCCTGTCAGTAGGTGTTTATTAATCTGTTTCACCAGCCGCCCTGCTCTGATTGCAGGGCCAGAAGAACCCCACGCGCCTGCCTGACATGTATCGGTAGAGACAGCACTTTAAAGACTCCCTTTTGCCTGGGAGGTCATCTGAAGGTTATTAGGAACAAATTATTTCTTCATTTCCGCTGACTGAGTAGATAGCCTTAATGATCTGTCACCTAGCAATAGCCTGCCTGTTCAAACATAAAGAATGGCAGGCTGATAGGCTTATAACTAGAATCAGTTCATTTTAGCTATTCTCTTGTCAAGCATGTTTCCAAGATACATATAGTATTTACATATTCATGAGCTTCTGCTGACACTGATGCCGTGAGGAGGCCTGTCTGATAATGTGATACAAGTTTGTACTGTGTCCTCAGGCACTTAAAGTCTATTAAGTGAATAAAGTCTACCGAGGGCCTCTCTTCTTGGAGGTGTTCATTTTAAACACAGGGGGTGCTATCCTCATATCATGCATTCACCTTTCCCTCTACTTCTCCCCTTCACTGCCCACCATCAGCTACCAGAATCCACCAACCCTATCTCTTATTGAAAGACACCTCTAGTTTAATGAAAGCTAAGAAGCCAGTGGGGTTTTCCCCTCCTCTCTGCCATGAAACCATGATATGTTTGCTTTACACTCCTTTAGGCTTTGTGTCAGTAACTCAAATTACATTGTGTAAAGCAAAGTGAAGCTACAGCTGGCTTTGCAAAATTTGGACTTTTACAGCATTTTCCCGTCTCCTTGGGCTACTTGTAGCTAATTATTATTTCATACCTTTGACTTCAGGATGGCCTATAGTCTTGTCTCAATCTATCTAGTTGAGGATGGTGCCCCAGGCATAAATCTTGGTATAGAACTAATTCACCTACGGAAGACTTCAAATTTGTCATCTGGGGAGGAATTCTTATTATCTCATCTTCAATCTCTCATCTTCTATCTCCATCTGACCAATTTCTACTCCTACTGTGATGCTTAGAATGAAAAACTTAATTAGCATATTGGTTTCTGTGCCTATGTGGATATCTCTCCATATTTATTTGTTTTGTGGATTATTGTTAAGTGCCTTTGAGTCAGTTCCTGTATAGAGTTTCCCAGGAGAGGCTGGTGAATTCGATCCACTGACGTTGTAATTCAAACTGACCTTGTAGCCCAGTGCATTATACTGTGGCTTATAGATCATGTTAAAGGAGTTCTGTGTCTGGTAGCATAGTGGTTACAAATCGGGCTGCGAACCACAGGGTCAGAAGTTCGAAACTACCAGCTGTTCCATGGGAGAAAGATGAGGCTTTCTGCTCCCGTAAAGATTTCCAGCCTGGGAAACCCTGTACAGACTTGCTATGAGTTGGAACTGACTCCACAGCACATAACAACAATAATAACTGTTGCGCTATAGGATAAGTACTGGACTGTTAACCAAAAGATCGGCAGTTCAAATCTACCAGATTAGATAACCAAGACTCAAAGACTTTCTGTGAGAGAAAGCTGAGGCTTTCTATCCCCATAAAGATTTACAACCTTGGAAACCCTGTACAGGGTGGCTGAGTCAGCATCGACTCTATGACAGTGAGTTTGGTTTTGGTTTGAGGTTGTGTTATGAAACTTTGGTTGGTCTAGGAATATAGGCTGCACAGTATGGTGCTGTAGGATAAGCTCTGGACCACAAGGTTGGTTTGAACTGCAAGGTTGGTGGTTCAAACTTACCAGCAGCTCTTCAGAAACCCTATATGAGTCACTATAAGTCACAACCAAGTCAACAGCACTTGTAAACAACAACAAATATAATTCTAGAATATCTGAGTCTAGCTCTGGATCATTCCATTTAATTTAAGCCCAAGTTCCACTCTGATGAAAAGTTAGATGCCACGAGAACACAAATTACTTTTTAAAGTACCTCTGAGGTTTCCTTGAGTGTATAAATTTTAATTACTTGTTCTCAGAGAATGACAAGCACTTGGATAAATAGCACTCCATGAAGGGGTTGCTTGGTGAACCTCTAAGAAGCCACTCAACTCCTTTAAGAGTCAGTTTTTCTGCATGTGAAATGGGGGTAATCAGATGAATCCTTTCCTGCTCACAAAGTCATTATGAGGATTAATGAACAATAAATTGGGGAGTCCATCATGAATCCCTTGAGAAGCTGACATTGAAATAAACTCAAAACATAATTATTTGACAGGCAAATAATGCTTCCATCAAGCTAATGATGTACTTTTCATTTGAAAATGTTGAGAGCACTCTGATTTGCCTTTCATAGGAACTTTAGGGATGTCTCCTATGCGTTTTCATCGGAACCATAATACAAGTGAAAACCAAGGTAACCAAGGGAGATTGCTCTCTTTAAAAAGAGTGGGATCGCTTTTCTGTCAGACATCTTAGCTAGGCTGCAATTGTAGCTTCTCTCCGAGCTTCGTGATGCCTCCCAAGGACGACAAGAAGAAGAAAGACGCTGGAAAGTCGGCCAAGAAAGACAAAGACCCAGTGAATAAATCTGGGGGCAAGACCAAAAAGAAGAAGTGGTCCAAAGAGAAAGTTCGGGACAAGCTTAATAACCTGGTCTTGTTTGACAAAGCCACATATGACAAGCTCTGTAAGGAAGTTCCCAACTATAAACTTGTAACACCAGCTGTTGTCTCTGAGAGACTGAAGATTTGCGGTTCCCTGGCCAGGGCAGCACTTCAGGAGCTGCTTAGTAAAGGACTTATCAAGCTGGTTTCAAAACACAGAGCTCAAGTAATTTACACCAGAAACACAAAGGGAGGGGATGCCCCAGCTGCTGGTGAAGATGCATGAACAGGTCCAACCAACTGTACATTTTGAAAAATAAACCTTTATTAAACCAAAAAAAAAAAAAAAAGAGTGGGATCCCATGAAACCCGTACTCTGAGTCTCCCTCTCAGCCACCACTGAAGAAAATTGAGGTTTCAAGAAGGAAAGTTTGGAAATCTAGGCCTTCAGTGTCCAATATGGTAGTCATTGCCCCAGTTGGAGATCTAAAAATAAATTTAAATTAATTAAAATGAAATAGAATAAAAGTTCTTTCTTCAGTCACACTAAACACATTTCAAGTACTCCCTTGCCACATTTGGTAAATGACTCCTATTTTGGGCCATGCAGATACAGAACATTTTTATCAGTGTAGAGTTCTATTAGACAGCACTGGTCTAGGCCATTTGCCAATGTGGGTACGCATAAGAATAACTCCAGGATCTCTTTTGAAATTCACACTTCTGAGACCTAACCTCAGAAATTCTGACTCAGTAGGTCTCCAGGAAGTCATGGGAATCAGTATGTTTAACAAATTGCCCAGATGATTTTGATGGAGGTTGTTGGTGAGAAAATCTGGCCTAAATTAATGGTATTCAAAATGTGGCCTATAGGCCAGCAGTATCAACATAACTGACAGCTTGTTTGAAAGGTAAATTAAAATATTTGGGATGGGGCTCAGAACTCTCCAAGCGATTCTTATGTCAATTTTTGAGAACCTCTCCTCTCTACTTAGGGAACCACAACTGTAGCAGCTACAAAACGAATAAAGTTTAGATACAGATATTTACAGTCTAAAATGACAATATAAGAATTTACTTATACATTGCTACCAAATCACAAAAGCATTATTAAATAAAAACATCAAAATGTGAAGCTTTTGCTCTTGACATCTCTTCCATCTAGGTCTGTACTGTGTTTCTGAAGACACTGTTTCCAGCTTTAGCGTAGTGGTTACGAATCGGGCTGCGAACCTTAAGGTCAGCGGTTCGAAACTACCAGTTGCTCCGCGGGAGAAAGATGAGGCTTTCTACTCCCGTAAAGATTTATACCCTTGGAAACCCTGTACAGGGTCGCTATGGGTCGGAACCGACTCGACGGCACTTAACAACAACAACAACGCTTCCCCTTCCAAAAGTGTTCAAGAGCAAAGATTTCAATTTGAAGATTAAGGTGCACCTGACCCAAACAATACTGTTTTCAACAGTCTCATATACATGTGCAAGTTGGACGATGAATAAGGAAAACTATGGCAGAACTGATGCATTTAAGTTATGGTGTTGGAGAAGAAATAATAAAAGTACTATAGACTGTCAGATGAACAAACAAATATGTGTTGGAAGAAGTAGAAGTCAGGATAAAGAGACTTCGTCTCTCATATTTCGAACATGTTTTCAGGAGGGCCCAGCCTCTGGAGAAGGACATCATGCTTGGTAAAATGGAGGGTCAGCAAAAAAGAGGAAGTCCTCCAACAAAACATATTGGCACAGTAGAAGCAGAAATGGGCTCAAGCATAAAAAATATGAGGTTGACACAGACCAGGCAGTGTTTTCTTGTGCTATGTGTAGAGTTGCTATGAGTCAGAACTGACTCCACAGCACCTAACAACAATTACAACCCTTCCCTGAATAGTTCTGCACTCTTCAATTTATACCAAAGCAAAACAGCTGCTTTGGCATTCTCCAGACACTCAAGAAGTCATGGCATGGCATTGTAGGATAAGCACTGGACCTCAAGGTCTGTTAGAAATGCAAGGTGGGTAGTTCTAACTCAACAGCCATTCCTTGAAAGCCCTATACTGGGTTGCTATGAGCCAGAATTGAACTGACAGCACTTAGCAACAACAAAGACTCAACAGAGACTTTTAAATGTCCCTTGAGTTTGGGAGATAAAAAGAAATTTGAATGAGCAAGATTAAGTCTGTAGGATGGGTCATGTTAAGATTTTTGAAGAAAATTCTCATAGGACAGTCCTTGCTACCCTCAAAGAATGAGCAAATACATTGTCTTGATGGGAAAAAAATAACTGCTTGGTGCAATTGCCTGGCCTCCTTCTCACCAATAAATATTTTGATTTTATTAAAACTTCTTCCTAATAATTTCTCATGATCCTCCTATATCCTTTGAGAAAATTGGTCAGGATAATTCCCTTTGAAATTCCAAAATCACACTTGCCGTAACCTTCTGAGCTGACTGCCTTGGAAATGCTGTACACAGTCGCTATGAGTCAGAACCAATTCAACAACATTTCAAAACAACAGCATTAGGATGCATTCACAGAGAAGGTCCAATCAAGATAGTGGCTTCCATGGATGAAACTAAGACAACTGTATGACTGACAGAGCTTGCCTGTTGCCATTCATTGTTCACAGGACATGGTAAAATATGTTTTGTTTGGAGTAAACCTATACATGTATAAATTGGAACCCTGAAAGCAATGCTTTTTTTAACTTACTTGCATAAAATACATTATTTCATTCACTTATAGTCTTTAGCAGGTCTGCTATGTATCAGGCATTGTGATATGAATTGGCAAATAAAAACAGTTACAATCTCTTCATTTTTGGAATGTGTAGTCTAATGATTGATTGTTTGTTGTCACTGTTCTTAAATGCAGTCAAGTCAGTTTTGACTCATAGCAATCCTGTATAGGGTTTCCAAGGAGTGGCTGGTGGATTTGAATGATCAACTTTGCCGTTCAAATTGACCTTGCAGTCCAATGCTTATCCTCGAGTGTTAAGGCAAAATATGAAGAGGCTCAAAAGTTTGTGGGAAAATTCCATTACCTTTTCATTCCATCGTAACATGAACTTTTTGTATCCCCCTTGTCTTCTATTAAACTCAAATGTACCACCACCTGTATTCACCTTCTCTCAACTATGACCAATCTTTTTACATTCTTTATTTCCACCTAAATCCCCCTTTATATTATTTTAAGCAAACTGCAGATATATTTTATTTCTACCTAGTTACACTGTGTCTCTAAAGCATAAAGGCTCATAGTGACCCTATGAACAACAGAACAAAATACTGCCCTGTCATGTGCCATCCTCACAATTGCTATATTTAAGCTCATTATTGTGGCCACTGTGCCAATCCATCTCACTGATGTGCCTTCTCTTTTATGCTGACCCTCAACTTCCCTAAGCATAATGTCCTTTTCCAAGGATTACATGTCCAAAGTGCATTAGACAAGGTCTTATCACCTCAGTTCTTCGTCAGTCTTTCTTCTTCACTGTCCAACTTTCACATGTATATGAGGTGAATGAAAATACCATGACTTGGATCAGGTACATCTTGATCTTCAAGATGCATCTTTGCTCTTTCGCATAGATTTGTTGAAAAGTGATTCTGTATTCCTTCCATCTTCTTTTGATGATTCCTGAATCATTCAATATTTTTCCTTTTGTTCTTGTTAAATGCCATCAAGTTAGTTCCAACTAATAGGGATCTCCTGTTGGCTTTCTGATGAGCAGCTGATGAGCTTGAACCACCAACCTCGTGATTAAAACTGACCTTGTTGTCTGGTGCTTATCCTATAGCAGCACACCAGAACTCCATTTTTCCTGTGTTGTTCTTGCTAGGTGCAATTCTTACTCATAGCAACCCTATGCATGAATGAAATACTGCCTGGTCCTGGGCCAACCTCACAATCATTGCTATGCCTGAGCCTATCTCTTCTGCCACTGTGCTAATCCATCTTGTTGGGGATCTTCATCTTTTTCTCTGATGCTACACTTTGCCAAACATGGTATCTTTCTCCAGTGACTGGTCCCTCCTGATGATATGCCCAAAGTATGAGTGACAAAGTTTGGCCATCCTGGTTTCCAAGGAGCACTCTGTGTCCATGGTACTTTTAATATTCTCCTCTAATACTATAACTCAAATGCATCAATTCTTCTACAGTCTTTCTTATTCACTGTCCAACTGTTGCGTGGATATGAGGTTATTGAAAATGCCATGGTTCGGATAAGGTGCACTTTCGTTCTCAAACTGACATCTTTGCTCTTGAACACTTAAAAAAAGGTCTTGTGCAGCAGATTTGTCCAATGCAATATATCCCTTGATTTCTTGACTGCTGCTTCCATTAGGATTGATGGTTGAACCAAGCAAAATGAAGCCTGACAATTTCAATCTTTTCTCCATTTATATGGATGATGTTTATTGGTCCAGTGGTGAGGATTTTTGTTCTCTTTACATTGAGGTGCAATTCATACTGAAGACTATGGTCTTTGATCTTCATCAAAGACCCTGGCACACAACTTTCCTAATTTTAAACCATTTGGCATTCCCTTGTCTGTTTGAACAACTGCCTCTTGATCTATGTACAGGTTCCTCATGAGCACAATATGTATTCTGGAATACTTATACTTCTCAAAGTTATCCATAGCTTTTCATGATCCACACAATCAAAACCCTTTGCATAGTCAACAGGTTTATTGGTATTCTTTGTTTTCAGCCAAGAGCCATTTGATGTCAGCAATGATATCCCTCAGTCCACGTCCTCTTTAAAAATGCTTGAACTTCTGCAAGTTCTCTGCCAATGTATGTTTGCTGCCATTTTTGTATTACATTTAGTAAAACTTTACTCGCAGAGATATCAATTATATTGTCTGATTATTTCCACATTCCACTGGGTCACTTTTCTTTGGAATGGGCACTAGTATAGATATCTTCCAGTCAGTTAGCCATGTAGTTGTCTTCCAAATTTTTTGACATAGATAAGTGAGTGCCTCCAGTGCCCCATCAGTTTGTTGGAAGATCTCAATTTGAATTCCATCAATTCCTGGTGCCTTGTTCTTTGCCAAAGTCTTCAATGCACCTTGGTCTTCCTTCAGGATTATTGTCTCTTGCTCATATGCTACTGGCGGAGGCCATCCTGCCAAGGGACAAAACAGCGAGAAGCCTTAGGCATGAAAAGTTCATTGTTTAGCAAAACGGCAATGAATGTCCCCTTGGTTGGCAAAGCTACAAGGGATGATTCATGCAGGGGCCCCGCGGTGTCTAGCTTTCCCTTGGAAAAATAGTTTATTTCTGATTTCCTTATAAAAAGTTTTATAAAATCTTGCATAATCATTAGATACTTTAAACAAACCTCACGTTATAATAGTTGCCTACTAACTTTCACACCATATTCAATCTTAGGTAGTTATAAAAATTGTTTTTTACATTAACAATAAGTTTTAACATTAGAAATAACCACACTAGCTAAAGTTTTAACAATTCAAGCTTAAAATCGTAAGAAACATTCCATGTGGTTTTAGTCAAGGACATTAAGGCCTTTAGAAAGCAGCTTAGGAGACAGTCAAAGGCAATGAGATCTTGGGAACAGAGGCAGGAATTTGATTAGAAGTTTTGAGAAATTGTTAGCATGAGATAATTACTGCTTTGTTCTTAACTATGAAACTTTAGGGTACTTTTATGTTCTTGTTTTTATTGTTTGATTAATTATATGTATGACCAGTTATAGCAGAAATTATGTTTTTGATTGTGAGTTGTAACTAATGAATCTATAGAAAGTAATAGTTGTTGGTAAAGTTAAGAAATTAATATGTAGAACTTTGTTTAAAATTAACCTGACATTTTAAAAGGATTAGAGAAAAACAAATCAAGGCCATACTAGACATTTTAGGGAGGATTAGAGAGAAACAAGAGTCGCTCACAGAAGGCAGACGTTATCAAGGTAACTAAGGAGTAACTAAGGAGTATAGAGATGCAGGAATGTTTGGTGACCTTGTGTTCCTCTTGTACCTTTGATGTAATAATGTAATATTTGATTGATTTGTAACTGCTGGTACATGACTATTGTGAGATCATAGTATATTCTAAATGGTATATAAGAAGCAAAAAATTTAAATAAAGTATGAGTGAGAGAGTCATCATCACCATCATCTGCCTGAGACTCAAAACGACCCATTGACTCTGTGTGTTTTTTCAC
>NW_006408532.1:32361529-32364294 GCF_000296735.1 Chrysochloris asiatica | reverse complement strand
AAATTTCCACAGATGTAGTCAATTTGATTTCTATGTATACCATCTGGTAAGATCCATGTGTATAGTTGTTTTTTATGTTGTTTAAATAGGTATTTGCAATGAACAAAGCATTGGGTTTACAGAATTATAACATGTGATCGCCATCATAGTTTCTATCACCAAGGCCAGATTTTTCAACAACTAATCCTTCCTCTTTGTTCCCAACATTTGTATTCCAATCACCGGTAATTATCAATACATCTTGATGGCATATTTGATCAATTTCAGACTGAAGAAGTTGGTAGAATTCTTCAATTTCATCATCACTAGTTTTAGTGGATCGTTCATAAATTTGAATAATAGTGGTATTAACTGATCTTCCTTGTAGGTGTATGGATATTATCCCATCATAGACAGCACTGTATTTCATGACTGATCTTGACGTGTTCTTTTTGATAATGAATGCAACCCCATTGCTCTTCAATTTGTCATTCCTGGCAGAGTAAACCAGATTCCTGGCAGAGTAAACCAGATTCAAATTGGCCAGTACAAGTCCATGTCAGCTCACTAATGCCCCAGGATATCAATGTTTATGAGTTCCATTTCATTTTTCACAATTTCCAATTTTCCTAGATTCATACTTAGTATATTCCATGTTCTGATTATTAATGGATGTTTACAGCTGTTTCTCTTCATTTTGAGTGTGGCCCATCAGCCTGTGAAGGTCCTGAAACTGTATTTCATTTGTGTCATCATGGTCAACTCTATTTTGAGGAGGCAGCTCTTCCCCAGTCTCATTTTGAGTGCCTTCCAATCTGAGGGGCTCATCTTCCAGCACTATATCTGACAGAGGGCCACTGCTATTCATAACATTTTCAGTGACTAAATAGTCTCTCCGTCTTCCTAGTCTGTCTTTGTCTATAAGCTCATCTGAAACCTGTCCACCATGGGTGACCCTGCTGATACTCAAAATACCCATGGCACAGCTTCCAGAATCACAGTAACACACAAGCTACCAGAGTATGACAAACTGACAGACGAGTGGTAGATTTTTCCTATAGAATCCTTCAATATTGCAAGTCAATTTTTTTCTTTTAGTTCTTTCCAATTGAGAAGTGCTGAGCGTGTTCTTTCCATGAAAACTTCAAACACACATGGTCAACCACAATACCATTATGACCACAGTAAAACATTAGGAAAGGTTTGTAATTTCATCAAACATAAATTGTTCCACATTCCAATAAAAATATGATTTTTATTTCATTCAAATTAATAGAAGATCATCATATAGCTATTGAGTAGTATTTTTTTCTGTAATGTCTTTAAATTAATTGATACCCCTTCATCTAATTTTTCCAATTAATTTATTAATGCAATTGATTGGTTGTCCTGTTGTTTCCCATATTCTGGATTTTGCTGAGTGAATGTGGTTGGTGTCATTTAACATGTTCCTCTATCATCTATATTTTCTGTAAATTGGAATCTGGATGTAGACCTTGATGAGGTTCAAATTTGATTTTTGATAGCAAGACTCCTTCACAAGTGGTATTAATTTATTCTATCAGAAGTTACATCATGTCAGTTTGAGATGTTAGCAACTAGTGGTGATTTATATTATGTTGTTGTTGTTGTTAAGTGCCATCGAGTTGGTTCCAACCCATAGCGACCCTATAGAGGGTTTCCAAGGAGTGACTGGTGAACTTGAACCACCAACCTTGCAGTTCAAACCGACTTTGCAGTCTAGCGCGTTAACCCACAGTGCCACACCAGGACTCCAATTTATATTGTTGTTGTTGTTATGTGCCATGGAGTCGGTTCCGACTCCCAGTGACCCTGTACAGGGTTTCGGAGGGTGTAAATCTTTATGGGAGCAGAAAGCCTCATCTTTCTCCAGCAGGACAGCTGGTAGTTATAGAGAGTCGTTAATTAATTGAGGTTTTCAAAATGATGATACCTTAAACCTACAATTCTTTTATCATCTATTAGATAAAATATTTCTGTAAGAAGAAGCTTCTCTGTATCTACAGTTTTTGTTTTTGTGTTTTTAATCCAATGTCATAGTCCATATGGAGAAGGTAAGAAACAGTTTTGGTTTTTTTCTTTATTAGTTTTCAAAATAGTAAACCCATCCTTCCTCCTATCCTCTTTCTTTCTTTTTGTTTCTTTAAAAAATTAGCAAAATGTTGTCATCTTAACCGTTATAATTATACAATTCATTGACAATACATTTACCTTGTTTTCAGCCATCAATCCTATTTCTAAAAGTTTTTCTCCACTACAGGCAGAAACTCAGTATCTCTGAAGTAACAATTCCCCATTGTGCTAACCTCCTTGTCCCTGGAACCCTATAATAAATTTGTATTTGTGTATTTGCTTATTCTAGATATTTCATGTAAATTAGATCATGTAATATTTGTTCTCAGGTACCTACATGACCCTATGCTAAAATGTGCTGTAATTTCCTTTCTGGGAAAAATGGAGAGTGTGAGATTACCCAATAAGCAAGGTAAGCACAGTGTTACTCGTGTTTACTATCTGTAGCAAACAATTTCACGTTCTTTCATCACATCATAGATTATGCTTCAAGGTATGACTGGCATCTGTCTGTCTCACAGCACCTTCTTACAGAATCAAGGGTATCTAATAAGCAAGGTAAACACAGACTTAATTGTGCTGCTTACTGCAGTGAACAGTTTCATATGCTATTCACCACACCCTTCCTTCCTTTTCTTCCTTCCTACTTCCTCCTTTCCCTTTCTTCCTCTATAATTTGAATAAGGAAGACC
>NW_006408532.1:32359779-32361119 GCF_000296735.1 Chrysochloris asiatica | reverse complement strand
CTTTTCCTTCTTTGTATTATTCTGTCGTGAACTCAGAAACATGTCCACTGCGATTGTTATCTTCATTGATGTTCAAATAACCCCACTATCTTCGTGTTGTGTCTCAAGTCCTTTAGACAAAACCTTAGTGGTCTTTGGCCACTTCCTTGCTACTTGGGATGACCACATTTTCCAGGCTTATTTTATATATTTTTTCCACCAAATCAGCCAGTTCTCTTATATCATTTCCTTCTAGTGAAAAATGTTAGTTGAAATAAACAAAATTTAAAGGTGTTCCTTAGCATTGAATTGGTTTGCGTTTTTAGGCTTTTTCAGAAGACAAAACTAGAAAACATATTATTTTAAGATAAAATAAATATATTGTAAGTTTATACTTATATTTCCTATTCCAATTCAATACAGCATGGCATTTTATTTGTGTTGTTACTGGTTTTTTTTTTTCCCTTTGATCTTGCATAGCCTGTGAAATGTACCCACGCCCTCTTTCCCTACTTCTAATCACTGGTCTCAAATGGTCTGAATATACTTTGCAGTGAATACTTACTAGTGATAATAAGTTTTCTGTTCTTAGGTTTGTCAGCATCCCATATGCTTCCATCTACTTCCTCCCACCCAAATATTGATCACATGTTAATTTTGTTGATGATGGTAAGCCTTTTTTTTTTTTTTTCTCATCTTCTCATGTTATGGATCATTAAGATACTTTACCACCTAGTTTTGTTTTAGATGCAGCGATTGTTTTGTTTTATTGTTGTTGTTGTTCTTGCTATTCTAGTTATTTTGTTTATTGTTATGTTGTCATGGGAGCATTTGGTGAAATTAAAAAAACAAAAAGCACTACCTTCTTGCTCTTGAAATGTAGTTTGATGCATTTTTATTAAAGATAATTGTTTTCACAATATAATTTTAATAGAATTTCTATTTATGACCCAAGGTGGAAACGGTGTTACTGTAAAGGAAAGGGAGAACTAAGTTTCCCCAGGTGGGAGGAGAGTTGTTTAATAAAAGGGTCACAGCCTCTCACCTTTGTGAACAGCTGAAAACTTTGTACAGCCTTGAAACTTAGCTGAAATCATTGTGCTTAACACTGTGTAGCAAAATATCATTTTTGGAAAGTTAATTTTCCAGTGAGAGGAGAATACAGAAAGATGTCACAAAAATACTTAAAAAAAAAATTCTCAATGATTGAATGCATGAACTACAAAAAGTTTAGGCTGAAGAACCAATTCACATCTAGCGTAGTGGTTACGAATCGGGCTGTGAACCACCAGGTCAGCAGTTCGAAACTACCAGCTGTTCCATGGGAGAAAGATGAGGCTTTCTGCTCCTGTAAAGATTTA
>NW_006408532.1:32357230-32358519 GCF_000296735.1 Chrysochloris asiatica | reverse complement strand
TGCTTCTTGGTCCATATACAGATTCCTCATGAGCACAATTAAGTGTTCCAGGATACTCATACTTCTCAATGTTGTCCATAGCTTGTCATGATCCACACAATCGAAAGCTTTTGCTTAGTCAATAAAGCACAGATAAACATCTTTCTGATATTCTCTGCTTTCAGCAAAGATCCACCGGACATCAGCAGTGATATCCCTCATTCCACGGCCTCTTCTGAATCCAACTTGAACCTCTGGAAGTTCTCTGTCAATGTATGATTGTAGCTGTTTCTGTAGAAATATGATGGTGGTGGTTATGTGCCGTGGAGTCTGTTCTGACTCATACCAACCCTGTAGAGGGTTTCCAAGGCTGAAAATCTTTATGGGATCAGAAATCCACATCTGTCTCCCGAGTAACAGCTGGTAGCATAGGGCCTGAAAACCAGATAACATTATAGTATATACTTCAGAGTCTACTACAACTTGTATAATTAATAAAGCGAAAGTCAGAGGGAATTTTAGCCTATAATATTAACTCAGATGTTTTCATTTTTATAGTGTAAAAGCATATTATAGTATTATTTTATAATAACTTTAAAAATTTACATTGTTTATTTACCACCTACCAAACTGCTGGAATATCTTTTTTTAATTGCAATATATTTCAAATACCAAAAATAATAGCATCTTAAAGCAGTGGTTTTTAGTATATTCACAAGGTTATGCCATCACTACTGTCTAATTCTAGAATATTTTTATCACCCCAAAAATAAATCCTGTACCCATTAGAAGCTACTCTCCATTTTCCCTTTCCTTCCTCCCTGTGTTGTTGTTAGTTGCCACTGAGGTGGTACCCAAGTCATGACCACCCAAAGCACAACAAGTTTGGACCATTGTGATCCCTAGGGTTTTCATTGACTGTATTTGCAAAAGTAGAGTAATAGGTCTTCGTGATAATTCCTGATCTACTTTATTGCTCTGTGGAGTTGTCTATTCTGGGTATTTTTTTTAATTCCCATACCTGTGACCTATAGATAATGTTTCTTTTCTTCTGGGTTGTTTCTTCTTCTTCTTTTTTTTTTAAAAAAAAGCATTTTTATTTTTTTTTTAATGATAATTTGTGAAGTATTTCTTCCCAGGTAAAATCTCTACAAGCCTACCTGTTCTGTCTTGCAAAAAAAAAGTGATCCATGCCGTATTAATTTGGCTTTCATCTTTTGAATTCATGATGCTCAATGGCTAATATCTCTCTTAACTCATTTTACCTGTCTCTTCTATTGCTTGAATACAGCCTGGTCAAATAAGTCACC
>NW_006408532.1:32354594-32355722 GCF_000296735.1 Chrysochloris asiatica | reverse complement strand
TGGAACCCTCTAGATTATGGCCCTTACTCACCATTCAGATCTGGAAATGAACTCACCCCATGACTCAATAGACAGGCAGATAAGGGGAGAAATAGCAACTGGGAGGTACCCACACCTTAAAATAATCAACAGTTTGTGATCAAAAAAGCAACATTTACCCAAGAATAAGGTTCAGAAGGGTTAGGAAAGAAGGAGACATGGGAAAGGAAACAAAGGGAGGAAGTGGGATAAGTTTCATTGTGGGGATTGCAATCAATAAGATGAAAAAATGTGTATGAACTGTTGAATAGAAAGCAGATCTGCTTTGTAAACCCTTAACCAATTCACAATAAAAAGGTAAAGCAACATTTCCTAAGTTCTGTGGTGCTGTGGGTGAATGCGCCAAACTGCAAGGTCATTTATTTGAACTGCAAGGTTGGCTGTGGTTCAAGCTCATCAACTGTTCCTTGGAAACCCTACACAAGGTTGCTATGGGTCAGAACTGACTCGACGGCACTTCACAACAACAACAAGTTCATTTCTTCAATAGCATTAATTTTCCACCTGCTCTGACTAAAACATTATAGATGTACATGGGAGTATGGTGGTTTGCCTTTGAGGAGATTCTAACTCATTATTAGCCTGTATAGGGTTTCTGAGACTGTAATCTTTACTGAAGCAGGAATCCTCATCTTTCTCCTGAGGATCAGCTGGTGAACTTAAACTGGTGACCTTGTGGTTAGCAGCCCAACAAGTAACCCATTTTGCCACCACAGCTCTTTAGAGACGCATATAGAAAATAAAATGTTGATTTATTTAATCTATAATATAAACTATAGAAGGAGTTCTGGTAGTGTGGTAGGTTATATGTTGGGCTGCTAACTGCAAGGTCAGTTGTTCAAATCCCCAAGTTGCTCCACAGGAGAAAGAGGTTTTCTGTTCCATAAAGATGTATAGTTTTGGAAACTCTACCAAGGGTCACTATGAGTCTGAATCCATTCAATAACAGTGAGTTTGGTTTGGATTGGGGATAATGTATATAAAATTCTTATATTTTTGAATGAAAAGATAAATAAAATCCATGTAACAGTGGATTTTCTGAACTAATAAAAGAAATGTAACATTAATCCTTTTTATTTTTTGTTGTTG
>NW_006408532.1:32347059-32352539 GCF_000296735.1 Chrysochloris asiatica | reverse complement strand
GGAGAAAGATGAGGATTTCTGTTCCCAGTAAAGATTTACAGCCTCGGAAACCCTGTACAAGGTCACTATGAGTCAGTTCCAACTCCACAGCACATAACCACCAACCACTACTCATATCTAACCTCAAGGTCATCAGTTCAAACCCACCAGCCACCCTTCAGACACCCTTTACAGGGTCACTGTGGGTCAGAACTAACTTAAGAGCACTTAACAACAACAACTTACCTTGGATTCCTGGCTAGTCCTGGTGTGGCGCTGCAGGTTAATGTACTGGGCTGCAAGGTCAGTTTTAACTGCAAGGTTGGTGGTTCAAGCTCACCAGCTGCTCCTCAGAAATCCTATACAGAGTCATTAGTAGTCAGAACCAACTTGATGGCACTTAAAAACAACAACAATGTTACCCTTGGAGTCCTGGGTAGTGTTGTAAGATAAGCATGAAACTCCTTATCACAAAGTCAGGGGTTCAAATCTACCAGTTGCTCCTCAGAAGCGCTATACAGGGCCCCTGAGTTCAGAACATACTGGAAGGCTAATAACAACAACAGCACTGTATTATCCTATTATTTTGCTAATTCACTGCAGTACATAAGTTCCCTTTCAGTTATTTTTCAGAAATCAGCAGAAGAACTCAGGAGATAACCAGCCCAATCAGACTCAACTAGATTGGCCCCCATACATTTACAGAGCTTTTCATCGTACAGACCAACTTATCAACCCCACCCCCACCCTGAGTAAAATTTGCTGGTTTCCTGGAGCATAAAACCTGCAACATTTCCTGTACATCCATATGTGTCTGAACCATGAATTAAATATTACCTGACCCTTTAGATCAAAGCATACACAAGTTCAACCAATCCCCAGTCCTATCCTACCACTTTTTATGCAAATGAATAACATACTGGAGTTAAACATGTGTATAATTTACTGGTGCTATAGGATAGGCACTCAACTGAAAGGTCAGTTTGAACCACAAGTTCGGTAGTTCAAATTTACCAGCTATCCCTCAGAGCCCTGTACAGGGTTGCTATGAGTTGGAACCAACTCTATAGCACTTAACAGCAACAACAACATAAGTTACTTGTCCATTTCCCTAAAGCTGAAAACTCTTGGATCTCTGGGGAGTCAGATCTGAGGAAGTACCCTCTTGGCTCCTTGCTTAGTTTTTTGCAATAAAACTACTTTCTCAAAGATCTGTGTCAAACGATTGGATTTCTGTGTGCACCTGTCAGGAACCCTTTTTGGTTTGTTTATATTCACAACTGCTAGAATCTTTGAGAAGCATGGGTGATTTAAGTGGTTTGTTATTGGGTATTAACCCAGATGTTGATGCTCCAGCTTACCCAGCAGTTTCAGGTAAGAAGGCCTGACAAACTACATCTATAAATATTTCATCCAAGAAAGCTCTTTGGAGCACAGTTCTACTCTTAACACATGGGATTACCATGAGGGGAAGGCTGACTGGAACATGCTGAATATGATTGGAGAAGCAATGTGAGCAAGCTTTCTTTTTCCCATGACTTATTTCTTTTATTTAAAAATCTAAACAAATAAAGCAAGATATCAACCTATTTAAAATGTGGGTGGTGATGATAGGGATAATTTTTATATTATACTTTTTCCTTTTATGTTTGTGACATACATATACTTAAAAATAAATACAAGGATGCATAATGTGGGGTCTTAAAAAATATTACATTGTATTTTATATTTACCAACTTGACTTCATACCAAAAGTTATTTAGAGCAGTGTTCCCTGGATTAAACCATGCTTCCTTAGTTACATTGAGTTTTATAACAAAAGCTCATAGAATTACAGGTAAATTATATGGTGCTGTAGGATCTGCACTGGACTGTGAACCGCAAGATTGGTAGTTCAAACCCCCTATCTAGCTGTTCCTCGGAAACCATATACAGATTTACTATGAATTGGAACCAGCTCAATGGCATTTAACAAAGTAAAGGTGAAGAAAATCAAAGCTGGAGATAATAATCTTTTTTTGAAAACCATGATAAAGCTATGGAACCACATTTAAAACTCATAAAAATCAGGACTATAAATGTTCCTGCTTAAAAATGTATTTTGTCACTGTTATTTGTAAGTACTCTACATCTTTTAACATTTTTCCTTTGTAAACTTAAAATGGGAGTCCTGGTGTGGCGCTGTGGGTTGGTGAGCTGTACTGCAATGTCAGTTTGAACTGCAAGGTCAGTGGTTCAAGTTCACCATCCACTCCTCAGAAACCCTATATATGGTCACTATGAGTTAGATCTGACTTGACAGTACTTAACAACAAACTTCAAATAGAAAATACCAGTGTTTGAGATCACTCGTGTTGATTTAACAATGGTCTATTTGTGTTTATTTATTTTAAAAACTAGCAAATTCAATCTATTTCTGTAAAATAAATACACAGAAAGCTCATTGGCATGGAGTTGATTTCTACTCACAGTGTCCCCATAGGACAAAGTGAACTGCCTCATAGGGATTCCAAAGTTATAATCTATACAGAACAGATGGCTCCGGAGGAACAGCTAGTGGGTTACAACCACCAACTTTTGGGTTAGCAGCTGAGCACTTAACCACTGTGCCACCAAGGGCTCCACAAATACAGAGTAAAGTACATAAAATGCTAATGTATAGATCAACAAATTACTGCTACATGAACCCCCAAATCCAAATATAAAACATAACTATCTTCCCTATGTGTCTTGAGCAGATCTTAACCTCTTCCCTTCTCTCTATCTTTTGTAGTATTCACTTCCCTGCTTCTAAAAACAATTTTAATCATAATTATGTATTCCTAAACATTATAGTTTAATTTTACTGTTTTTGAACTGTACTTCCAAAAGTTCATAGAAAATTCAATTATCTTTGAATTCCATTTTTCCATGAACTTTTGGAAGCCAACTTGTGGATGCAACCGGGGTAACATGCTCTGCTTTGTATAGCTTGTGTGTGTCCCTTTTCATTGCTTAGTAGTATTCTACAGTATGACTATATCCCGATGTGCTTACTCATTCGTTTGTTGATGGACATTTAGGTTGTTCCCAGTGTTCAGCAATGATGAACAGTGATGCTATGAACATTTTTATACTTGTGCCTTGAAATACATAAACAAATATTTATATAGGGAATCCGTCTTCCCTTTCTCTCTCTTTTTCTTAATTATTTGTGACAAATTGTCTTTTCAGCTGCTTTAGGACAAATAGCACAAGACTTTGCTTCCCATTTGTCAGCTAGCTTTACATTTCTTCTCAGAATCTGGATTCTAGATTCTAATGCTACTATTTATGGTGACTTTCATCCATCCTTTCTCTCTTAGCTCATTAGAAACTTTCTGATTATGGAAACTGAAGAAATCCATATGCCACTCTTACTAGATTGAAAGGAAGGTCAATTGATAACAAAGGCTGTCAACCAATCATAAGAGTCTCACTTTTAAACCAAGACCAGCTGGTGGTTAAGACATGAAGCCACTCTGAGGAGTGTCTTTCTTAGTAAATTTATCTCAATGAACTTAAGCTCTCACATGCTCTTTCTAATTAGGAGGATGTCACATGTTTGGAAGGTGTGATTGAAACTCTCTATTTGTTATTCCTTGAGAAGTGTCAGAGATTAGTACAATGTACCTGTAGAGAATTTCTGTTGTATTTGCCTTGCTGTAAATCAAAAAGTTGAGGCAAGAAATACATGATCCACAATGGTCTTTTAAAAATGGTTACTGTTGTTTTGTTCCTTTCCTTTCAGACAAATTGACTCTTCATCTTATGTCAAGGTGTGGTCCATTGTTGTTAAGTACCATAGATTTGGTTCCAACTCATAGTGACCTTGCTCACGGTTTCAAACGGGAGCAGAATACCTCATCTTTCTCCCACGGAACCACTGGTAGTTTCAAACTGGAGACCTTGAGGTTAGCAACCTGATTTGTAATCACTACACTACCAGAGCCTTAAAGAATCTCTCCCCCTAGCTTCCTCATGTTCCCTCCCTTTTGTATTCAAACACCTCTTTAGTTCTCTTTGAGGAAGCTTCTGTTTTGTCTTTGGAGAGTGTTGGTAATCAGATTTGACAAGCTCCTTCTTCCCTATCAGATGAACTCATCAAATGACAACAACTTCACAAGTATTTAAGGAGCTGGACTAACTGCAAGCTTGGCAATTCAAACTCACCAGCTGCTCTTTGGAAACCCTGAGTCAGAACCAACTTGATGGCATTAACAACAGAACAACAACAGCTGTTCATATAGACTCCTGGTGTGGCACTGTAGAATCAAACTGGACTGCAAACCAAAAGGTTTGCAGTTCAAACCCACCTTGAAAACCCTATGCAGGGTCCCCATAAATCAGAACCGACTTAAATGCACTTAACAGCAATAGCTATTCCTATGCTATTATGTGAGAAGCTATGGATAACACTGTGACGAATGGGTATTCCAGAACATTTATTTGTGCTCATGAAAAACCTGTACATACACCATGAGTCAGTCATTCGAACAGAAGAAAGGGATACTGAATGTTTAAACTCAGGAAAGATGTGTGTCAAGACTATATTTTTTCATCATACTTATTCAATCTGCATGCTATGCAAACAATCCAGGAAGTTGGCTTATATGAAGAAAAGCATGGCATCAGGATTGAAAGAAGACTTATTAACAATCTGTGATATGCAGATGACACAACCTTTCTTATTGGAAACAAAGAGGATTAAAAATGCTTATTGATGAAGATCAAAGGAAGGTTAAGGCCTTCAGTATGGATTAAACCTTGATATAAAGAAAACAAAAATCCTCACAATTTGTCCAATAAATAATATCATGAAAAATAGAGAAAAGATTGAAGTCAAAGACTTCATTTTGCTTGAATCCACACACACGAAAGCAGCAGTCAAAAATTAAACAACATATTGCATTTGGAAAATCTGCTGCACAGGACCTCTTTAAAGTATTCAAAAGCAAAGACGCCAGTTTGAGGACTAAGGTGCACCTGACCCAAGCCATGATATTTTAGTAGCCTCATAAGCAAGGGAAAGTTGAACAATGAATAAGGAAGACTGGACAATTGATGTATTTGAATTATAGTATTGGCGAAGAATATTGAAAGTACCATGGACCAGTATTCAAGGAGCCTTGCTATCCGTATGCTATTAGATAACAAGCTATGGACAAAACTGTGAAGAATGTATATTTCAGAACACGTTTCTGTGCTCATGAGGAGACTACGTAGACTACGAGGCAGCTGTTTGAACAGAACAAGGGGATACTGAATGGTTTAAAATCAGGGAAAGTATTACTGAACAAATAAATGAATAAAATATTGTGCTCCTTGCTGCTGCTATGTGCCGTGGAGTCGGTTCCGACTCATAGCGACCCTGTACAGGGTTTCCGAGACTGTAAATCTTTACGGGAGCAGAACGCCTCATCTTTCTCCTGCGGAACAGCTGGTAGTTTCGAACTGCTGACCTTGCGGTTCGCAGCCCGATT
>NW_006408532.1:32336603-32346224 GCF_000296735.1 Chrysochloris asiatica | reverse complement strand
TAAAGATTTACACCCTCGGAAACCCTGTACAGGGTCGCTATGGGTCGGAACCGACTCGATGGCACTTAACAACAACAACAACAACATGTAAGGGCAGGACAAAGAAGCAGAAGCAGTTGCTAAGAGCAGGCAATTAGGTTGAAAGTTGAAAAGAGGAAGATGATGTTTTGGGGAGACTTACATAAGTCCTTCTAAAAACACCCTGTGACACTTCAGCTACAAGTTAGATGCTTGAGACAATCTTCATTCAGAATTCTGACTGAAGGATAGGCATGAAAATGAGATTTTAAGAGATGCCCAATAAAATTTTTTGATATTTCAAAATGTTACAGAAGCCTTCAATCCAAGAAAGCAATACAATGCCTTTTCTCTTCTTTTTCCCTATTCTTTACCCATATTCTTCCTAGGAAATTTGCTGTAACATTAGTTATTAAAATGGTGGTCACCAATTTTATCAATCATGATCTAAGAGGGAAAAAGAATTCACCCAGATAGCTCCAATGAAGAAAAATGAAAAATGAATGATGTTCTATTTCTTGGGTGCAGCAGGTTTAAGGGAACAAACAAGGGATCATAAGGCACCCAGAGTAAACATCACATAAAGCCACTGCCCCTCTTCAAATTCTAAAGGTCAAGGGAAGTCCCTGGGGTGCCAAAAATTAAGTTCTCCATTACTATTCAATGTGTTCAGACCCCAACCAAGGGCACCTCTCAGAAAATAGGCCTGATGCTCTGCTTTCAAATGTCACAGGCTTGATAATTCTACAGAGCCCAGTTCTAGCCTGATACTCACGGGGTTGCCATGAGTCTGACTCTACAGCACCTAACAGCATATTACTTACTTTATCAAATATGAAAAATCGAGTTAATGAAGTCAGGTAAAGCTGTGACAGCACAGGAAGGGCTGCGGGACTGGGATTTTAGTTATGAACGAAAGTGCCTCTGCCAGAAACGGAGCTTTGCTGTGGGAGAGCCAAAGAGAAATGTTGTCTAACAGTTCCCTCAAGTCTCCTTCCTTCTGCCCTCTAATCTCAACTTTAGTCATCCAGCTCACCTGAGAAATGCACCAGATAACCACCCCAGGACTCACAGATGGATAGAGACTGGTTGACAATGGATCTAAACAGGCAACCTGAGAATAATCAACACAAATGAATAATAAAGCACTACTGTATTCCAATAACATTTTATGTTGTCTCAAAATGATATATTTATTCATATTAATTTTGCATCTTCTTATGCGTCAGGAGATCTTAGACATGTTATATTTATATATTTTAATAATTTCTTTTTTCTTCTGAACAGACTTGGGAGATAAATATTATTAGGAAATTGAGAAAGGGAAACACAGGGAGGTGAAGAGAATCCCTAATGTTCTCAATGACTAGTAAGTGGCTGAGTCAAGATTGAAAGACAAATCCATCTGATATAAACTCTGTGTTGCTCTAATTCACCAGATTAAACTCTATGGCAAAGGATAGGCATCGCAGACAAGTAAAATGAAAGCAGCCTTATTGTGGCAATCAGGTAAGATTGAGTGATTTCTTCAGCCAGATTGGGATTGGATCTCTTGTCTGGTGCCCTCTCAGCCAACTGCTGTATTCTTTTTATCACATCAACTCATACAAGATATCTTATCCAGACTTTTTTTTTTTTTTTTTTTAGGATGTTTATTCTTGTTCCAAGAGCTTTTGGATTAAAATGGCAGACTGAATAACTGCATTTATTCCTTCTACTTCAGAAGCTAGCAATAATATCAAAGTAAAGGAATAAAAATTATTAAAATAATCAAGATAATAGAGGAAGAAGTAGACACAATGGAGGGAAAGAAATTGCATCAAATTTCTGGATGATACCCTGAAAAGTGGAAAGAGTCTATAATTCACATATATGGAGAAAAGTCACAGAGTAAGGCAGCTGATCTTTTGTAGCAGAACTGTGTAGAAGCTTCTAACTCGGATGTGCCAGTACAATAAAAAAATATGTGAAAAATGAATCTAAAACCATTGAGATTACTTCATCATAAATTTTCATGTTGTTGTTGTTAAGTGCCATGGAATTGGCTCAAACTCATAGAGTTTCTGTATAGGATATCCATGGAGCAGCTGGTAGGTTTGAACTGCTGGCCTTTTGGTTAGCAGTCTGGTGCTTATCCTACAGCACCTCATAGTCTTTACACAGCACCGTAAATCTATTTCATTCTGAAGTACAGAGGTGGACAGCAAGGCATTTAAACCTCAGACCAAATGAACCTCAGTCCCTTTATTTTGTTTTTCAAATAAATTGAACAAAAAAATCTCTGATGAATTAAGTGTAGACACTTTGGATGATTGTTCCCCAGAATAAAATTTCCCATTTTCTGCCCCTTTACAGAACACTCCCACTCTACCTCCTTCATTTATTTTGAAGCTAACATTGGTAGCAAGCAAAGCCTCCCTCAGGAACACAGGACTACTAGTTAGTCTTCCAATTGCCTTATACTGTGATATATGACTCAAATATTAAGTATAGCCAGTCATTTGAGACTACTACAACAGGAAAAAGACAAATCATAAAGAAAGAGGAAAACTGATCCTGATAAAAACACAAGTAATTTAGGATACAGAGTGAAAATAGACAAGCAAATAGCAAAAACAGCAAAATGAACACTTTTCTTATCACTAGATACTTAAGAAAAGTGAGAAAATATATACTCTGAAATTAAGAATAGAATGCTAGGAAAGTGGAACATCATACTTGGTAATTAGAAGATCAATGAGAAAATGAAGACCATCAAAGCGATGAGGTTCTTCAACAATGGGCTCAAACATAGGAATGACTGAGGATGGCACAAGACGAGGCAGTGTCTCATTATGTTCTATACAAAATTGCTATGAGTCGCACCCAACTGTTAACAACAAAAACTAACCTAAATCTGGTAGTTCAAAACTACCCAGCAGTGTTATGAGTGGTCTGGTGATCTACTTCCATGAAGATTACAGTAATATCCACAAATATTAAAAAAAATAATAATAATTACAAACCCATGCCACAGATATTCATAAATTCATAAATATTCCACAAGATACTTGACCACTACTCTTCAGAATTTCAAAGGTTGCAAAAGACAAGGCAGGCTAAGAAACTCTTATAGATGGCAGGAGACTAAGGAAACCAGTTAACTAACTACAATGTGACAAGTTGACTAACTACAATTTTGTGTCTAGGATTGCATCCCAGAAATAAAAAGAAAAAGTGAGAAATCCAATTAAAGTCTGTAGTTTTGTTAATTTGTTGGACCAATGTTATTTTGTCAGTTTTAGTAAAGTACCATAGGTATATAACATTAGGAGAATTTGATAAAGGACATATGGGCAATTTCTTTGTTATGTTTACAACTCTTCTCAAAATCTAAAATCATTTTGAAGCAAAAAGTTAAAAAGACATACACAAATAGCAACAAAACAAAACATAGGTGGCATAAAATGCTTTATATGTATTATTTATATGCAAAGGCAATAGTTAAGGTAATTAAAAATAAACAACTGGTTTAGAGGAGGTCGGAAGGTAGGTACACAATGAGCCAGCTACAGCACGTAAACCACCCTGAGACTTCTGAAAAAAGAGGTGTGAAGGTTCCCCCCACACACTTTTTTTTCTTCAGCTTTCATGCTCTCCCTGTCAGACCTTCTTTGCCCAGCCTGGGTGTCTTCACACAGGTGGGAATGCATCCCCAAAAGGGTCCAGCATTGTGCCCACAGGACACAATTAACACCGACCATAGCTCTGAGCTACACAGAGGGAGGATATTCCTACAGCACACAGAGAAAGTAGCTGAAAGTCCCAGGTGGCACAACAGGCTAATCCTCAGGTAGGCTTTTATGACATCTGACTTTTGGAATTATCCCTGAAGTTGGCCCTCCTACTTGGGCAGGAGTTTTTATTCTTGCCTTATGTAACAAGGGACAGCAGTTCTAGCTATACAGCCAAGCCACATTTGCACCCTGTAAAGCCCCAGCACAAAAGGCAAGAGCCAACACCAACTACTATATACAAGAACACTGTATAAAGTCAAAACACTTCAAAAACACACTAAAGGGGGCAGTGAATATGACTGCAGGACAGAAATCCCATTGCAGAGACCTGACTGAACTTTAGAGATAAAGGTACAAAAAAGTTTTCATCCAACCATTTCCCTTTCTCTATCTGTTCACCACCACTCTGGTGATTAGAAGGAGTGCCTGGGCAAGCAGACACCCCTTCCACACCTGGAGGGTTCTACTGCACACACACACAGATCTGCTCAGCTGTCAACTGTCTCCCACTAGGAGAAAAAACCTACACTGTCTTGCTACAGTTTTTCATTGTTTTTGTTGTTGTTGTTAGCTTATTTTGTCCACCTTTTAAAGTAGAGTGGGCTCTTTCTTTCCCTGGACTGCACAGGAAGAGACAGCAATTGCAATTATATAGCCAAGTTATAATCTTATCCTATAAAATCCCACCATCCAGACAAGAGCCAATACCAGTAGCTGTACACCAGATAGACAGCCAACAACTGCTACAGTTACTCTGAGTTGAATAATAAGAATAGTGAAAAGGGAAGCCCAATCTTCTGATCACATCTACCTGGAGGAAATCAGAAAACATAATAATACATCAACATACATTCATTTAATTGAAATCACACCAAATTATTGAAGATGCCCAAGAAACAGCCAATCATATCAGCACATATACAGAAACAAGTTAGAGTAATTGAGAAAAATGAGCTGGTGGTAGATTTAGACCTCACATTGGAAGGAAGGCAGGCTTTTGAACTGCCTGAGAAGAAATTCAAGCGAATGATATTAAGCTATATCCAAACACTGCACTGAGGGATTGAAAAACAATAAGGAAACAGTCAGGAAAGTGCTAAAGGAACAATTAATTAAGACGTATACAGCATTATAAATAATTCAAAACCTACAGAAAGCGGTCCAAATGATTAATAATGGAATGTCAGAAATGAACAATACACTGAAAGGGCAAAGGAGTAGAATTGAAGAGATGGAAGGCAGAACTAGTGAGCTGGAAGACAAATGTCTCAACACTACTAAGATAGAAGAGCAAGCATAAAGAAGAAATTTAAAAATCTGAAGAAGTTCTAAGATTCATTTTGGACAACATGAAGAGGAATAACTTAAGAATTATTGGTATTCTGCAACAGGAAAAATCACACAAGTCAACAGAGGAGACAGTTGAAAAGCTGCTGGAAGAAAATTACCCTAACATCCTGAAAAACGAAAAGAAAAGCATTCAAGAAGCTCAACGAACCCGAGGAAGGATATGTTCTACAAACCTGCCTCCTGGGCACCAACACTCTGTCCCTCTTTCCATGAGTCTAGTGTCCTCAGCTGATCTCTCTCTCCATGTCCTCATCTCTGCCTTTTCATTTCTGGTGTGACTGCTTCTCTGTAGTGTCCCTCATTCTACTTTTGCTCTTCTCCCTTGATGGTCCTAGGGGCCTTTGTTTCTGGACTAAAAGATTAACGATTCCTCTGTTTTTGTTAGTCATGATAATAATTACTCACTATTGAATCATAAGAATCTTATCCCCATTGCTTTTCAACAGACTCATCTAAACAAGATGAAAATTGTTCAATTGTTCTATTGTCCCCTGCACAATCTGAAACTAAACTCCCTCTTGAAAACTTGTAAGCCACCTACTTCATGTCTTTATCAACCCCACATTTTAGATAGCTAATGTCTAAGTTGACCATCCCTATCTACCCTGTATACAGAAGGGATAGGATTGAAATGGTATGATTGATATGAAGACTCCTTCCCTCTCTGTGGCAGTACTCTCTGATAAAATAAACTTTAAGGCAAAAACCAGCATAACAGAAAAAGATGGGCATAATCTCATGATTAAAGGGAAAATTGAACAAGATTCCTAATAAATATTTATGCTCCCAATGAAAGAGCTCCAAAATATATAAAGCAAACTCTAATAGATTTGAAGGAAGAAATAGACAAATCTACAACAATCATGGGTGATTGTAATACACAGCTTTCAAAAATGATAGGACAACTTCCACTTCTAGCGCTTCCCTGACCAGGCAGCACAGGTACACGGGCTCTGGAGAATATGGGGGTGGTATCGCACAGGGAGGCCCTGGCCTGGTAGACAGACAGCCTTGGGGCAAACATAAAACATTAGGCCTTAACATTATGAGCTTGCTTTTTTATAAAAATCAAACTGCTGAGGAGTTACAAGCATTTTGAGCCTCCACCAGCCTGCGCTTAGTTCCCACCCAGGGGACTGCCCCGCCCATTGCAAAGCATGGAGCTCAGGGCTTGAGTGGAACCGTTCAGAGGGCAGATGCTCCCGGAGAGCTAGCAGGAACTAGCGTGATCCATCCCAGGGGGGGGCCTTATTGCCACATTGGGCATTGTCGGCGTGGATATAGGGCAAGTTGGGGTGCTCACAGTACAGGGAGACAGAGAGAGGCATTGTAGACGTCATCAGACACAGCCACGCAATCTGCCTGCCCCCGCGCTCAGCTTTTTCGGCCTAGGCCAGCCCTCTGCCCAGCCTCCGAGCCTCAGGCCTGCCCATCAAGGTGCAGGCCAGCCCAAGCTGAGATGCCAATAACAAAGCAGTCCTGCTTTGATTCTGTGGGTTAATGCGCTAGACTGCAAAGCCTTTCGAACTGCAAGGAATGTGATTCGAGCTCACTAGCTGCCTCTTGGAAACCCTATACTGGGTCGCTGTGGGTCACGATTAACTCCACAGCGTAGCAACAAGGAAAAGAGCTCATAAGGGGCTGAAAAAGAGTTAGGGCACTAAAGACTTACTTACATTAAGCCATGCTTTTTTCCTCTTTCTTCTGCCCTTCTGCCCCTCCCCCTCTTGTGTGTGTGTGTGTGTGTGTGTGTGTGTGATTACAGCCTGCCTTATTCAAGAGCACAGGCCAGCCCAAATTGAGACATCATTGAGTAGTTGTTTACCACCAATAACAAAGCCGTCCTGCTGAGGCTGACTGCAAAGCCTTTTGAACTGCAAGGACTGTGGTTCAATCCCACCAGCTGCCCCTTGGAAACCCTAGACTGGGTCGCTGTGGGTCACGATTAACTCCACAGCATACCAACAAGGAAAAGAGCTCAGAAGGGGCTGAAAGAGAGTTAGAGCAGTAAAGATTTACTTATAGTAAGCCACGCTTTTTTCCTCTCTTTCTTCTGCTTCCCCCCCCCTTTTTTTTCTTTCTTTTTTTTTTGTGTGTGTGTGATTAGAGCCTGCCTTAATCAATAGCACAGACCAGCCCAAATTGAGACACCCTTGAGTAGTTGTTTACCACCAATAACAAAGCAGTCCTGCTGAGGCTGACTACAAAGACTTTTGAACTGCAAGGACTGTGGTTCGAGCCTACCAGCTGCTCCTTGGAAACCCTATACTGGGTCTCTGTGGGTCACGATCGACTCCACAGCATACCAACAAGGAGAAGAGCACAGAAGAGACTGAAAAAGAGGTAGAGCTTTAAAGACTTACTTACGTTAAGCTACACTTTTTTTTCCCTCTCTTTCTTCAGCCCCTTTCCTCCCCCCCCTTTTTTTTTTCTTTTCCCCCTTCGTTTTTTTTTCTGTTTTGGGTTTTGTTGTTGTTGTGTTGCTTTGTTTTTCTTTCATTATCGCTATTGTTTGCTTTTTTTTTTTTTTTTTTTTTGCTTATGGTTTTGTTTTCTACCCGACTGGTGTTGCTTGGCTAGCACATAGCCTCCCTTCTGCTATCGAAGGACTCTGCTTTTGTTTTTGACTTTGATTTTGGTTTTGGTTTCTACCCGACCGGTGTTGTTAGGCCATCACATATCCTCCCTTCTGCTATTGGAGGACTCTTTGTCAACCTACATTACACAAAAAGAGTCAGCAACTGCTGCCAAATAGCCAAGCTGCAATAACACTTCATAAAACACCAAAATCCAGACAAGAACCAATACCAGCTGCCACAAACTAGGGAAACAGGCAACAAATGTAAAAGTTACTCTGAGTTAAGCAATAAGAGGAGTGAAAAGGGAAGACCACAACCTGATCACATCTTCCTGGAGGTAATCAGAAAACATAAAAATTTACCAAAATACATACTTAAATAATTATTAGGGACACAGATAAACATTAAACATGCCCAAGAAGCAAAAGCAGATGACCATATCGGCCCATGTCCAGAAAAAAGATAAAATATCTGAGACAAATGAACCAGAAGTAGACCTTCTCTCCATGCTGGAAGGAGGGCAGGCCTTGGAAATGCCTGAGAAAGAATTCAGAAAAATAATTATAAAATGTTTCAAAACACTTTAAATGGAGTGGAGAAAAATAATGAAGAAGTCAGGAAAGTGCTACAGGAACAATCAAATAAGATAGATACAGCATTGGAAACAATTCAAAACCTACAGAAAGAGGTCCAAATAATCAATAATAGAATATCAGAAATAGAAAACTCTCTGAAAGAGCAGAGGAGTAGAATAGATGAGATGGAAGGAAGAATCAATGAGCTGGAAGACAAGTCTCTCAATACCACTAAGATAAAAGAACAAACACAAAAAAGGGTAAAAAATTCAGAGGAAGGACTACAATTCATGTTGGACAACATGAAGAGGAATAGCCTAAGAATTATTGGCATTCAGAACAAAATGAGTCACACAAGTCCACAGAGGAAATAGTCGAAGAACTACTGGAAGAAAATTTCTCTAACATCCTCAAGGGCAAAAAGATACACACAAGAAGCCCAACAAAGTCCAGGAAGGATGGACCCCAAAAGAAAATCACCAAGACATATCATAGTCAAGCTCTCCAAACTTAAAGACAAGGAGACATGCCTGAAAGCAGCAAGAGAAAACAGAGGGGTCACATACAAGAGCAAACAAGTCAGACTAAGCTCAGACCGCTCAGCAGGAACCATGCAAGCGAGAAGGCAATGGGGAGACATATATAAAACCCTGCAAGAAAAAAATTGCCAACCAAGAATCCTTTATCCAGCAAAGTTATCAATCAAATATGAGGGTGTAATCAAAACATTCCAGGATAAACAGAAGCTATGGGACTTCACCAAAGCCAACCCTGTGCTACAAAACATTCTAAAGGGAGTTCTGTGGACTGAGAACCAACAAGAATAGACAACAACCAGAGATTGATGTATGTGGCAGCACCTCCCTGAATTAAGTCAACAGAACGAAGAAATGTTAACAAAACAAAACTGTAAGAACAAACTCAGAGACTCTGGGAGGTCACTCTATGACCTAAACAAGTACAATGCAAAAGAAGGTGAACACGTAGGAACAGAGATCCAGACAACGAGAAGGTCAGGTAGACTACAGGAGAAAATAGGCTGCACTAAATGGACAGAGAAGCCAATGGACCATAAGGCAACCTCAAAGAAAATTAATCCTTCACAGCATACCAAGAGAATGAGAATCCAAGAAGACTATGAAAACATTAAAACTACGAGGAAACACACAAGAAAGAGTACACAAATCATGAATTCAACAGAGAAAGACAAACAGAACAAAGAAGCAGCAAGACGACAAAAAAACAAATATAATGACAAGAAATAATCAATACCTATCGATAATTACACTGAACGTAAATGGACTGAATGCACCTGTTAAGAGA
>NW_006408532.1:32331417-32334072 GCF_000296735.1 Chrysochloris asiatica | reverse complement strand
CATTCTTTTCCAATGTACATGGAACATTCCCCAGAATAAACCATGTGTAGGCCACAAAACAAATCTCCATAAATTTAAAAATATCAAAATACTACAAAGCATCTTCTCAGACCACAATGCTACCAAATTAGAAATCAACAATAGGAAGACCAAGGAAATAAAGTCAAATACATGGAAACTGAGTAACACACTGCTGAAAAATAACTGGGTAGTAGAAGGAATAAAACGTGAACTCACAAAGTTCCTAGAACCAAACAAGAATGAAAACACAACATACCAAAACCTTTGGGACAAGGTGAAAGCAGTGCTGAGAGGACAATTTATTTCAATAAATACACACATCCAAAAATAAGAAAGAACCAAAATTAACACATTAACACAGCATCTACAACAATTAGAAACAGACCAACAGAAGAAACCTACAGCCACCAAAAGAAAAAAATATAATAAAGATTAGAGCAGAAATAAATGAGATAGAAAACAGAAAAACTATACAAACAATCAACAGGACAAGAAGCTGGTTTAACAAATTTGACAGACCATTGGCAAACTAAAAAAAAGCAAATAAGGAGAAGACACAAATAACATACTTTAGAAACCACATGGGTGGTGTCACAACGGAGCCAAAGGAAATCAAAAGGATAATAACAGAATACTATAAAAAGTTGTACTTCAACATGAAAACTTAGAAGAGATGGATACATTTTAGAAAAACTGGACCTACCTAAACTTACACACAGTGAAGTAGAAAACCTGAACAGACCCATAACTTAAGATGAAATTAGTCAGGTCATCAAAAAAAATCCCAACCAAAAGAAGTCTAGGACCAGATGACTTCACAGGTGAATTCTATCAAACATTCCAGGAAAAGCTGTCACCAATTGTATCCAAATTATTCCAGAAGATAGAGGAGGATGGAAAACTTCCTAACACATTTTATGAAGCAACCCTCATACCAAAACCAGGGAAGGACGTTACTAAGAAAGAAAACTATAGACCAATATCCCTCATGAACATAGATGCAAAAATTCTCAACAAAATCCTAGCCAACAGAATCCAGCAACACATCAAAAAGATAATACAACATGATCAAGTGGGATTCATATTAGGGATGCAAGGATGGTTCAACATTAGAAAAACGATCAACGTTATCCACCATATAAATAAGAAAAAAGAAAAGAACCACATGATCATATCGATTGATGCAGAAAAGGTATTTGACAAAATCCAACATCCATTCCTGATAAAAACACTCAGCAAAGTAGAAATTGAAGGGAAATTCTTCAGCATAATTAAGAGCATATATACAAAAACAGCCTACATTACTCTTAATGGCGAGAAACTGAAATCCTTCCCTCTGTGAACAGGAACCAGACAAGGATGCCCTGTCACCACTCCTATTCAATATTGTGCTGGAAGTCTTAGCAAGAGTTATATGGCAAGACAGAAAAATTAAAGGCATCCAAATTGGCAAAGAGTGAGTAAAATTCTCTCTATTTGTAGACTATATGATTCTACACATAGAAAACCCCCAAAGACTCAGTAAAAAAGCTACTAGACCTCATTGGAAGATTCATCAGAATGGCAGGATATAAGATCAGCATACAAAAATCAGTTGGATTCTTCTATACCAACACTGACAGTGCTGAAAAGAACATTATGAAAGCAATACCATTTACAGTGGGCACATAAAGGATGACATATCTGGGAATAAATGTAACCAGAGAGACAAAAGACCTATACAAAGAAAACTACAAAACACTACTATAAGAAACCAAAAGAGACCTACAAAAATGGAAGAATGTACCATGCTCCTGGATAGGTAGATTTAACATTGTGAAAATGTCAATACAGCCCAAAACAATTTACGCATATAATGCAATCCCAATCCAGATTCAACAACATTCTTCAAAGAGATGGAAAAAACAATTACAAACTTTATACTGAAAGGACAGAGACCCAGGATAAGCAAAGCACTGCTTAAGAAGAAGAATAAGGTTGGAAACCTCTCACTCCCCAATTTGAAAATTTATTACATGGCTACAGTGGTCAAAACATCCTGGTACTGGTACAATGAAAGACACATTGATCAATGGAACAGAATTGAGAATCCAGAAATTAACCCATCCATAGAGAGTCCACTGATTATATATCACATGGGGAGGTGATAGTCTCGTCAACAGATAGTGCTATCAGAACTGAAAAGCAATATGCAAAAGATTGAAATATGACCTTTACCTCACACCTCATACAAAACCAACTCAGCATTAAAGACCTAAATGTGAATCCCACAATTATGAAGGCCATCAATGAAAAAATAGGGACAAATGTGAGGGCTCTAATTCAAGGAATACACAGACTACCAACTATTTTGAAAACCACACAAACAAAAGTAGACAAAATGGATGAATGGTACATACTATAAATTAAAAACTTATGTGCATCAAAAGACTTCACCAGAAGAGTAAAAAGGTAATCCACATAATGGGAAAAAATCTTTTGCAAAAGACACATCAGACAAGGGACTTATTTCTACAATATATAGGAAAATACAACACCTCAAAAAGAAAAAGACAAATAACCCAATTAAAAAATGAGCACAGGACATGAAGAGACACTTCACCAAGGAGGAGATCCAGGCAGCCAAAAAACATA
>NW_006408532.1:32319806-32330527 GCF_000296735.1 Chrysochloris asiatica | reverse complement strand
GGAGCACAGGGTAGGGAATAGACACAGGATAGTTTGGGTGATGGGGAGGGGGCAATACACAAGAAGGGTGAGGAGAATGGAAGAACAGGCTAATGGGAAAACAATTTAGGTTTGCATGGGCTAAGTGGAAGAGAGGTAAATAATGATGTATGTACAACCTTGGAACAACAGGATTCTGGGATACAGGGATTGAGATGTGGTTGGAATGGGCAAAAGGGGGGAAATAATTTTAAGATGCTTCGCTGTCTTTTGAATCTTGGTTTCCCTTGCATACCATTATAAAATAGACACTTGAGGGAGAAAGAAAGGAATCGCCAGAAATATCACCACAGAAAGTTTGTAAGTCTGTCTTCTGCCTATAACTAATTGGAATACCTAAAATTGGGCTATAACATGCCCAGTGAAAGAGGCTTCCTGTGGAGTTTCAGCATTACATAAGACCATAGGGAGAATCCTGAACCCAATCCAGAATCTTCTGAGGTGGGAAATTTCCACTTGAAAGGACAAGCAGACCAGTCTGGAATGGCTGTAAGAACAGAAGCTACTTCTAGAAAGAAAGACTGACAGGAAAAATACAAAACAACAATGGCAGTCCTACTGATTACTACAAGAACAAGTAAGTTGCTTACACAGGAGACATCAAGGCAAGTGGTTGGATCACTTAAGGGTAAACCCCTGCCAAGAGGAACACTCAATGGGAATACAGGAGCAGACATGTGCTACTCAGATTGGTGACCACATTGGTCACCCATAAGGAGAAGTGAGTGAAAAACAGCAATGAAGCTGCAACCTAAACCTTACCACGTTCAATAGACTCCTGTGAATCTGGGTGGAGACCTGGTTGGCCAACAGTATGGCAAGACCTGGGAACTCCTGGGCCCTGACTCAGTGACATAGCCACATAGGACTAGAATGGAGAGTGAAGCTTCCAGCTGATAAGAAGAGAGGGCACATGCACAAGAACACCCACACTTGCAGATAATACTCACGTGACCTGGCTTTACTGGCTGGATGATCAGAGCTCAATTAGAAAAAGAAAAAAGGAAAAAAAAGAATATCTGATACAATTTAATGAACTTGACCCACACCTATGGATGCAGTAGTTCAAAAGAGGGAACAAACCTTTACAGTGAGGATCATTCCCACCCCCTCGATACATAAGGTAGACAGGGATGGGCAACTTGGACATTGGCTACCCAAAATGTGGGGTGGCTACAAAGGCAAGAAGTAACTGGCTTACAAGTTTTCAAGAGGGAGCCTAGATCGAGAGGGCGTGGAGGAAGCTAGTATCTCCATTGAGTACTTAGTATCCAATCTGTCTGGCTGGGGCTGATGAAAGCATATGGGGATAGGTCTCTTGTGGTATAATAGTGAATAATTGCTCTCAGGACTGCCTATGAGGGTTAGAACTGTAAAGGTAGATGTTTTGTAGGAAAAGGAAGGGAATGATTAATTTTGCAGTCCAGGAGCAGAAATCCCTGGAACCATCAAGGGAGAAGAGCGGAATGCAGAACCCTACACAGAGAAGCAGTGATGCCTGGGATGGAGGCAGAGACGTTGACATAGAGAGATGGAGCAGCTAAGGACTTTAGACCCACAGAGGGAGAAGGGCTGTGTGCTGACAACTGCGGGGGGTGGGAGTGGAGAACAGACTTGCAGGGTATACTCTTTGGTTGGTTGATGATGCATGGAGGGGACTGTAACCATGGCAATGAAACGATATACGATAGGATGAATGTAAAGCTAATGTTCCCCTATAAACTATCACATAATTCACAATAAATATTAAAAAAAAAAAAAAAAAAAAAAGTGAGTGGGGAAAGCTGGAGTACAGCCAAGAGGGGCAAACTTATATCTTTTCCCTCTAAAATAATTTGTAAGTTCTATTGACAAAAGTTTTGATGTAAATTTAAACTTGTAATTGATTTGAACTAAGGTAAATTTTGTTGTTGTTGCGTGCTGTCAAATCCATTCCAAATCATAGCAACCCTTTATAGGATTTCCAAGGAGTGGCTGGTGAGTTTGAACTGCCGACCTTGCAGTTCAAATTGATCTTGCGGTCAAGTGCTTATCTTACAGCGCCACACCAGAACTCCAGGTAAATTTAGCTAAGTACAATTTTTAAACCACGATGGCCAAGCTTCATCTCTCATACTTTGGACATAGTGTCAGAAGGGACCAGTCTCACTGGAGAAGGATATTATGTTTGGTAAAGTGGTGGGTCAGAGAAAAAGAAGAAGACCCCCAATGAGATGGACTGGCATAATGACAGCAGCCATGGGGCTCAGGTGTAGCAAAGATTGTGAGGTTGGCACAGGACCAAGTAGTGTTTTGTTCTATTGTGCAGAGGGTTGCCATGAGTCAGTACCGACTAGATGACACCTAACAACAACTACAGTTTTTAAGCATTTCAGTGGCTGTTTAAAGGGGACCTGCTGATAGATATCACCCACTGCTGAGTAGGAAGGAAACTGGAAAAGAGCAATGCTTTTCAGAAAGGCAGTGAGATCCAAGGACCAGCCTGAAGGGCAAGGGTTATTGTGTTTTGACTCTAGGGTTTGTTGGTTTTTTGTTGTTGTTGTTGTTTAAACTGTAACGCCAACCTTTTGAAGTCTGTCCTCTCTTTGTTATAGTTCCAACACCTGTAAAACATGGGAACTGGATTGATAACCCTCCCAGAAACTGCAGTTTATCATCCATAGAAAGTTTTTAATTGTGCTAGTAAAAAAGGACTCTAGAAAACAAGAGCAAGAGAATGGTGAAAAACCTTTTAATATTCACCATCCTTGTCACAAATTGTAGTTTATGACAGAGAACCTATTGTTAACAGCTCTCAGAGGTCTGGTTCATTTAAACAAAACTAGGGGAATGCAGGAGGAGCACCATAGGGTAAATGGCCTGCAAACCACAAGTCTGGTGGTTCAAACCCACCAGCCGCTCTGAGGGATATAGAAGAGACTTTCTTAGGTTTGTTGTTGTTGTTATGTGCGGTGGAGTCTGTTCTGTCTCATAGTGATCCTGTACAGGGCTTTCTAGGCTATAAATCTTTATGGGAGCAGAAAGCCTCATCTTTCTCCTGAGGAATAGCTGGTAGTTTTGAACTGCTGACCTGTGGTTCGCAGCCTGATTTGTAACCACTACTACGAATCGGGCTGCGAACCTTAAGGTCAGCGGTTCGAAAGTACCAGCCGCTCCGCGGGAGAAAGATGAGGCTTTCTACTCCCGTAAAGATTTACACCCTCGGAAACCCTGTACAGGGTCGCTATGGGTCGGACCCGACTCGATGGCACTTAACAACAACAACAACAACTCTACCAGAGGCCTCAGAAATCCTATACAGAATTGGCATGAGCTGGAACCAAATTGAGGGCATTTAACAACAACAATAGGGGGTTGCAGAAGGCAGTGTTCTTCTCAAGTGTGTGGGTAAGACAGTTATTAATAGTAGTTAGTGATAGATGTGTGGCACTGCAGGATAATGCACTGGACCACAAGGTCAGTTTGAGTCATAAGATCGAGGTTCACACTCAGCTCCTCAGAAACCTTATACAAGGTGGCTATGAACCGGAACCAACTGGGTGTCAACAACAGCGATGGGTGAATAGTGCTTAGGGTCTTTAATGATACTTATAGTTTTATAATTTACTTTGTAGGTTCTAAAACAAACATTTATGAGATTTTAAAGTTAAAACCAAAAAACAAAGCTGTGTAAATCACAATTTCTCAAACTTATCAAACTTCAAAAACAGATGTTAAACTTACATGTTGCTATCACACAATGGGGTGTATTTTGGGGGAGAAAGATGAGGCTTTCTACTCCTGTAAAGATTTACACACCCTCGGAAACCCTGTACAGGGTCGCTATGGGTCGGAACCGACTCGATGGCACTTAACAACAACAACAACAGAGAGGGAAAAAAATTACAAGTGAGAAATTGATGTAAGGTCCTATAACTGGTGATCCAGATGGGCCATAGCACTCTTTGTTGTGTTGTCGCTATGTTCCGTTGAGTCGGTTCCGACCTATAGCGAACCTGCATAGGGTTTCCAAGGAGCTTGAAACACCGAGCTTGTAGCTCAAACGGCTTTGCAGTCTGGCGCATTAACTCACAGCGCCACACCAGTGCTCTTAGGAGTCCTTTAATTAATAACCTGACACGATAGTTCCTGTCTGTCTTATATGCCATGTTGTTGTTGTTGTTGTTGTTGTTAAGTGCCATTGAGTCGGTTCCGACCATAGCGACCCTGTACAGGGTTTCCGAGGCTGTAAATCTTTACGGGAGCAGACTGCCTCATCTTTCTCCCGCGGAACCGCTGGTAGTTTCGAACTGTCGATCTTGATGTTCGCAGCCCGATTCATAACCACTATGCTACCAGAGCTTCTTCTTATATGCCATATGTCAGTATATATCAGTAGTGATGGTGGTGGTAGTGTGTCATGAAGTCGGTTCCGACTCATAGCCACCGGCATAGGGTTTCTGAGGCTGTAAATCTTTACGGGAACAGAAAGCCTCATCTTTCTCCCATGGAATGGCTGATAATTTCAAACTGCTTACCTTGAGCTTAGCAGCCCGACTTGTAACCAGTACGCTACTGCAATTTTACCTACATCAAAGCAGTGTTCTCATTGCTTCTTCATCATTTTGCAGGTCTGTATCAACCTCATCTTGGTTTTTGAAATATGTAAATAACCCTTGAAGCATAATTCGTGTAATATTCCAGGCAGTAAGAGAGTGAGACAGACTTCTGGCATTTTTCTTTTGGATGTCACTTTCTGTATGTGAGACAAAGATCACATACTCTGCCTTGAAACCCAGTAATCAAAGAAATAGGCTTCTGAGTCCTTCAAAGTGATGCGGGAATGGAAGGTGCCCTGCCTTACCTGTATTTTGGTCTTAAGGGAATGGTTTCTGGGAGCCAGACAAAAATGTATGACTGCAGCTAATGCAACTTACATGATCCTGAATCAAGGCAGGTAGATTAGGTATTCTCTTTGTTTTCACTCTGGATTTATGGGAGACAAGGGTTATTTTTCCCCTTGTCCAAATACCTTAAATCATTCAAAAGCAGCATTAGACTTTTAACAGAAAAATGCAAATGTAACTGGGGCACTTACACTGACCTAAATCCATGCTGATTACCTGTTCTGTTATGTTTTTTCCCCTTAAATAAAGAAAATAAAATAAATGTCAGAAGTAAGAAAAATGAAAGTAGGTCAGTCTATAGAACCATTAGATAAAAAGCAGTGAGTACCAAACATACCTTTCCCAAGTGGAAAGTGAGAAATCAACATGTAAATGAAAAGCATTTGAAGAATTATAGTGGCTCCTCTCTTAGCCCAGCAATTAGCAGGTGAGCATTAAATTATTCCTATGGCTGTATCTTGTAGTTGGAACAGAGTGGAAATGCTAGTAATGTTCCTGAAATGGGTGATTCATTGTGAAACAGGACTGACACTGAGTAGGAATCACATCCCTTACAAAGAGAGGGCAGGAAAGAGCAAAGAAGGGTACTCCCTGCTGACATCATGGTGGAAGAAGATCTGAAGTTGGATTGATTGTGTGTGTGTGAATGTGAACGTCTGTGTGGTGTGTGTATGTGTGTGATTGCTGATTTCTTTCAGTCAATTGTAATTGAAGGTTTAGTATTAACATAATCATGAGATGATATGAAATGCATATTGTATGATCAAATACAGTGTACTATCCATTGATGACATACTGGTTATACTCATCCTTATTAAATATTATCGCACTATTCTTTGCTGAAAATTTACTTTTAATGCCCCATTATATGAGATCAAGTTAAGACACCCATCCTTGCTCTACAAATTTTAACAATGTCAACACTATTTACACAGCCATGAAGGAAAGAGAAATAGCTAAATGAATGCAGAATGTGTCTGTTAATGAAAAGCTGCTCATAGATGTTTTTAGAACAAGATAAAATTTTTGTAGATACTTCTGAAAGATTATGGAGAATAAACACTGGGTGCTTCACTGCACTAAAAGTATTGACACTTTTTAAAATGTGAACCCAGTTATTTAGTCCTAACAAAGACACTCTACATATGTTTGCTTTCCAATATTCACCAAATTACCATGAAGCCACAGATGACCTTCAGTCTTTACTGGAAAGTCAAAGTTATTACATGAAGAAGGCCTAAGGATTTTGAATTTTGAAGAAAGATGTATGTTGTGGATGTTGTTAAGTGTTGTCAAGTCAGTTCCAACTCAGAGTGTCTCTGCATAGGGTTTCCAAGGAGTGGTTGGTCAGCTTGAATCGTTGTCCATACTGCAAACCAATCTTGAAGTGCAGTGCATTAACCCACAGCACCGTACTAGGGCTCCAAAGATGTCTCATCCATCTCAAATCTCTTTGTGTATAATCTTTAGAAGAAATAAAGCTCTAACTTTATGGCTAGATGGTAGCCTTTGGAATGTACCATTCATTGTTCCTAACAGTCAAGGAAAATACAAGAAACATAACAGGTCCACAAATTTACACATTATTTAGTCTGGAATTGAAAATCACTTTCATTTTTCTTTGCCCAATTCTCAGAAGTGGGACTTTCATGTAGTAAGAAAGAGAAACATGTTTTACTAACACATAATTCAGAAATGAGAGACTGTAGAAATGACAATTTGAGTTTTTTTCAAAAAATCATTTCTACTTTTCAAATATCCATTACAATGGGTACTCTTAAATGTAAGTATGATATATTGTTTGTTGTTATTAAGTTCCATCTAGTCAAATACTATTTATAATGACTGTATAGGATTTCCAAGGAGCAGCTGGTGGGTTTGAACGGCTGACCTTGTGATTCACAGTCCAGTACTAATCCTACATTGAGACACCAGGAGTCCAAGCATGATATGATACATAGAAAATCCTAAAGACTCTATGAAAAAATTATTAGAACTCACTGAAAGAATCATCAAAGTGGCAGGGTACAAGATCAACACACAAAAGTCAGTCTATTCCATTATACAAATAATGAAAACTCTGAAACAGAAAACAATACCATTAACAAGAGTCACCCAAAACATGAAATGTTATTGTTTTTGTTAGGTGTCTTCAAGTTGGTTCTTACTTATAGCAACCCTGTATAGGATTTCCAAGGAGTGGTTAAGATTAAGTATAACCAGAAAAGCAAAAGACAAAGAAAACTATAAAACACTAATACAAGAAATCAAGAGACCTACATAAATGGAAAAATATACCTTGCTCATGAGTCCTGGGTTAATGTGCTGGACTGCAAATTCAGTTTGAACCACAAGGTCAATGGTTCAAGCTCACCAGAAGCTCCTTGGAAACCCTATACAGGGTTGCTATGGGTCGAAACTGACTCGATGGCACTTAACAACAACATACCATGCTCATGGATAGGAAGACTTAGCATTGTGACAATGTCAATAATACCCGAAGCAATCTAAAGATACAATGCAATCCCAATCAAGATTCCAGCATCATTATTTAAAGAAATGAAAAAAGCTAACACCAATTATATATGGAAAGGAAAAGACCTTGGATATGAAAACCATTATTAAAGAAGAACAACAAAGTAAAACGTCTCTTACTTCCATATTTCAAAACCTACTACACAGTCATAATGTCAAAACAGCCTGGTACTGGTACAACAAACAACACATAGATCAATGAAGCAGAATTGAGACCCTCATAATAAATTCATACACCTATAGTTAGTTGACAAAGGTCAGCTCAAGAAGATAAAGTCAAATACGTCAATAAAATGTGCAAAGATCTGGAGTCAGAAAACCAAAAAGAAAGAACACACTCAGCATTTCTCAAGTTGGGGGAACAGAAGAAAAAATTTAAGTGACTTTCATTACTGAAGGATTCTCTGGGAAAATTATTGAATGATGCAGAAAGCATCAAAAGAAGATGGAAGAAATACACAGATTCACTGTACCAAAGGAAATGGTTGATGTTCAACTGTTTCAAGACCTAGCATATGATCAAAAGCCAATGATATTGAAGGAAGAAGTTCAAGGTGCATTGAAGGAATCGGCAAAGAACAAGGTTCCAGGAATGGATGGAATAAAAATTGAAATCTTTCAAGAAAGTGAGGCAGCACAGGAGACACTCACTCATCTCTACCAAGAAATTTGGAAGACGACTATCTGGCCGACTCATTGGAAGAGATCTGTATTTGTGCCCATTCCAAAGAGAAGTGACTGAACGGAATGTGGAAATCATCAGATAATCTCTTTGATATTTCATGCAAGTAAAGTTTTACTAAAGGTGATACAGAAATGACTGCAATCATACATTGACAGAAAACTTCCAGAAGTTTAAGCCGGATTCATAAGAGGCTGTGGACCGAGGGCTATCATTGCTGATGTCCAGTGGATCTTGGCTGAAAGCAGAGAATATCAGAAAGATGTTTACCTGTGCTTTATTGACTAAACAAAGGCTTTTGATTGTGTGGATCATGAAAAGCTATGGACAACATTGTGAAGTATGAGCATCCCAGAATACTTAATTGTGCTCATGAGGAATCTGTACATGGACCATGTTCAAATAGAACAAGGGGAACACTGAAGGGTTTAAAATTGGGAAAGGTGTGTGACATGGTTGTATTCTTTCACCACACTTATTCAACCTGTATACGGAGCAAATAATCCAAGAAACTGGGTTCTATGAAGAAAAATGTGGCATCAGGATTGGAGAAAGACCCATAATCAACCTGCGGTATGCAGATGATACAACCTTGCTTGCTGAAAGCGAAGAGGATTTAAGATATTTACTGATGAAGCTCAAAGAACACAGCCTTCAGTATGGATTACATCTCAATGTAAAGAAAATAAAATTTTTCATCACTGGACCAATAAACAACATTCTTATTAACGGATAAAAGATTGAAGTCGTCAAGGACTTCATTCTTCTTGGATCAACTATATCAAACACTCATGGAAGCAGCAGTTAAGAAATGAAACACCATATTGCATTAGGTAAATCTGCTGCACAAGACATTTTAAAAATGTTGAAGAGTAAAGATGCCAGCTTGAGGACTAAAGTGCACCTGACCCAAGCCATGGTCTTTTCAGTAACCTCATATGCATGTGAAAGTTGGACAGTGAATAACGAAGACTGTAGAAGAATTGATGCTTTTGAGTTATGGTGTTGGAGGAGACTATTGAAAGTGCCATGGGCTTCCAAAAGAACAAACAGATCTGTGTTGGAAGAAGTGTAGCCAGAGTGCTCCTTGGAGGCCAAGATGGCCAAACTTTGTCTCTCACACTTCAGACATATTGTCAGGAGGGACTGTCGCCAGAGAAGGATATTGTGTTTTGTAAGGTAGAGGGTGGGAGAAAAAGAGGAAGAACCCCAGTGAGATGGCTTTGCAAAGTGGCAGCATCAATGGGCTCAAGTATGGCAACAATTGTGAGGTTGGCCCAAAATAAGACAGTATTTTGTTCTGTTGTGCATAGGGTCACTATGAGTCAGTACCGACTCGATGGCACCTAACAACAATAGTTGACCATGACAAAGGTCCCAAATAGAAGAAATAAGGGAAAATATAGTTTTCTTTACAAATGGTGCAGGCAAAACTGGAAACCCATTATCAGAAGAATGAAATTAGACCCATATCTCATGCCATATACAGAAACAAACTCAAAATGGGCCAAAGACCTAAATATAAATTCTAGAATGATAAAGATCACCAATGAAAAAATAGTGACAAATGTACAGTCTCTGACACATGCCATAAGTACATTATAAATGTAGCTCAAAACATATAAACAACAGAAGACAAACTAGATGACTGGAATATCATAAAGTTAGATACTTATGTGCATCAAAAGATTTTACCAAAAGAATAAAATGACAACCTATGGGTTGGGGAAAATTTGTTTGGCAATGACATATCACATAAGGGACTAACCTCTCAAATTTATAGGAAACTGCAACACCTTGATTAAGAAAAGACAAATAAACCAATTTAAATATAGGCAGAGCACACATAAAGAGACACTTCACCAAAGAAGACATTCAAGCAGCAAAAACATATGAATCGTTCATTATCATTAGCCATTGTTGTTGTTAAGTGCCGTCAAGTTGATTCTGACCCACAGTGACCCTGTTTAGGGTTTCCAAGGAGCAGCTGGTGAGCTTGAACCACCGGCATTGAAGTTCAAACAGCTTTGCAATCTGATGCATTAGCCCACAGAGCAATACCAGGACTTTGATTAGAGAGATGCAAATCAATACAATTATGAGATATCATCTCACAGCACCACACTAGAGGATATTTGTACATAAGCATTTACCTTTGTTGTGAACATAACCACAAATGTGGTGGAGCATACAGAGGGAAATTTATGAAAACTTCTTAGACATTGCCAAACATCTTGAGGGAATGAATCACTGGGTCTGGGGGCTCAGGACCATAGTCTCTGGGGTCACCATGATCAATTGACCTAACATAGTCTCCAAAGACAATGATCTCCATCCTACTTTCATGAGTAGCACTGGGATGTTAAAAGCTCATATGTGACAATCTAAGGTACAACTATGTGTCTCTGCATCTTGAAGAAAGAAGAATAAGGAAAAATGAAGATACTTGTTGTAAAGGGTAGAGTTTTGTGTCAACTTGACTAGACCAGGATTTCCAATGGTTTAGCAATTAAGATGTGCTTATTCCCAAGGTGATGAAACTTAATACAGACATAGTTGACTCTATGATGAGTGGCTAC
>NW_006408532.1:32318862-32319426 GCF_000296735.1 Chrysochloris asiatica | reverse complement strand
TTAGACAGCATTTGTATTCCTGTTTGAGTTGATAAAAACATTTGTAGCTCACTGCCATCTTCATTATACATGAAATATATAGTTACTCTAGGAGCAATAATGTATTACCTTGAGCTTCACATAGATTAAAATCTGATGTCTAGATTGAGAGACAGAATAAAATGCAGGGTGAATAAACTTACTTTTAGTTGAACTTTTTTAACTTAACAGTTGAAGTTTTTTAACTTAATAAAGTTTCTATGAATATGTAGTCTTTCTAATAATAAGAATCATGCATCAGTCAAAAAGGTTGATATCCAATCTAGTCTATTTTGGTCCTAAATATGAGTATTCATTCATTTTATTTTTAAGGTTTTTTATTGTGGATTGAGGGCATATCATCAGTTTTACATTCAACAAATCATATACTTTGTTTCATTACATTGATTATAATCCCCTCCATGTACCATCAGTTAACATTATTTCTCTGTATCCACTTTAGCTTTTTTTAAAAAACACACAAACAAAAAAACCCACTCAGACATATATAATAATTTACATCTCCAAAGGGCACATTCTGCAAGT
>NW_006408532.1:32315799-32316761 GCF_000296735.1 Chrysochloris asiatica | reverse complement strand
TATCACTATAGCTCAATTTCCACCCTAGCAATAGATACGTATATAGAGGGAACAACAACATTAGTAAAATACACACACCATAGACTGGTTAATGATTTAAAATCAAAAGGGTAGTATTTACCCATCAACAAAACTCAGAAGGGTGGGAAAAGTAAACAAGAAACACAGGAAAGAAGTGGGAAAAGTTACATGGAGGATATTGCAATCGTTGAGATGAAACGAAGTGCAAAATCTGTTGAGTGTAAAACTGCTGATCTGCTCTGAAAATCTTCACTCAATTAGCAATAAAAAGTTAAAGAAATAAAATATAAACATGGAAATATAGGACTTTAATTTGATTAGTCATCTTCAGATTCTATAGGTTGTCTCCTGAGCTACATTAAAAAACAACTCATTTATAAACAGATTCTGGAGTGTAAGTGGAAAGGCAGAAGCCCCAGAATAGCTGACATAATATTGAAGAGAATGATCAAAGTCAGAGGTATAACATTACTTGACTTTAAGACTAACAGAAAATCTATAGCAATAAAGACAGTGTGCTGTTGGTAAACAAAAGACAAATAGTTCAGTGAAACAGAATAAAGAACCAAGAAATCAATCCGTGCATTATAGTAAACAGATCTTGGACAAAGTAGCATAGCCAAATCAATGGAGAAAGGATACTTTTCTCATTAAAAAGCATTGGTCAGGTTCATCAAATTGAAGCAATTTAGTCTTGCTTCCTTTATCCAAAAAAAAAAAAAAAAAATTTTTTTTCAATCTTCTTCTACTCAAGTTCTGATTATCAAGGCTAAGTCCAAAGGGTACTATATGTAAGTTTGGGTGTTCTTGTGCATCTCCCCTCACTTCATATCAGCTGGATGCTTCAGTTCTAGCCCTCTGTGGCTAAGTCCTTGTCCATGGGCTCAGGTGTCCTCAGGTCTCACTACCCTTTGGACCAACCAGCCCTTCCTCTTCTCTCT
>NW_006408532.1:32302666-32314534 GCF_000296735.1 Chrysochloris asiatica | reverse complement strand
GGAGGGGGAAGTGTAGGGAGCAGGTTTCTGGGATATACCCTTTGGGTGGTTGATGATGCATGGAGGGGATTGGAACCATGGCAATGAGATGATATACGATGGAATGAATGTAAAACTGAAGTTCTCCCATGTAAACAGAGGACCTTAGGACCATCAAGAGAGAAGCGCACAAGCAGAATGCTGGATCTTATCCAGAGAAGCAGCAGCACCAGAGATGGGGGCATGGAGAGGAGGAGTGGCTGAGGACTCACTTCTCAATAAAAACTTATTTAAAAAAAAAAGTATTGGAACAACCACATGTTAAAAGAAAAAAAAAAGTGAAACTAGACTCTGATTTTAAGCTATTCACAAAAATTAATTCAAAATGATGAAAAAACTATAAAACTTCTAGAAAGTAACATAGAAAATCTAGGTGACATTACATTTTGCAATGAATTTTTAGATACACCACCGAAACCATGAATCATGCCAACACCATGTGGTGTGAGTAGAACTTTATTCTATAAGGTTTTCAGTGTCTGTTTGTTTTTTGTTTTTTCTTGAAGTACATCATCAGGTCTTAGGTGCCTCTGTGTGAACTCTAACCTTTAATTTTTTGGTTAGCAGTAAATCATTTGTACTAAAACAAAATACAGTAATTCAGAATAGTGCAACAATAGATTCATTTTTTAGTTTCTATTGTATTCTCAATAATGAATAGAAAGAAAAACTGGGCTGTAAGTTTTATATACCATAAATGCTGATACACAAAAAGTCTTAATTAATATTTATTTCTCTACAACATTATTCTCAATGGGGAGAGATTGAACACATTCCCTTTGAGAATGAGAATGAGAATGAGAATGAGACAAGGGTGTCCATTATCAACAACCCAATTCAATATTTTACTGAAAGTCATTGCCAAAGCAATAAGGCAAGAAAGGGAAATAAAAGCCATCTAAATTAGTTAGGAAGAAATAAAACTAACCATATCCTTAGATGACATGTTTCTCTATATAGAAATCCCAAAGATTTCACAAGAAAGGTGCTAGAATTATTAGAAGCAGTCCGTGAAGTGACAGGTGCAAAATCAAGAAAACAATAACATTTTTATTATTGTGAGAACGTTTTCTTGAATTTTTACAATAGTGGTCTCATACAATATTTGTTCTTTTGTGATTGACTAATTAGTTCAACATAATGTCCTCTAGATTCATTTATGTCATGAGATGTTTTGCAGATTCATCTTTATTCTTTAATGTTATGTAATAGTTCATGTGAGTATGCACCAAAGTAATGGAAGAATGGAAAACAATATCATTTCTAAAATAGCCACCTAAAGGATAAAATACTTAGGAATAAATATAAACAGGACATAAAGACTTATACCAGAAAAGCTACAAAACACTACTATATGAAACCAGGCAAACTATAAAACATTGCTGTAAGAAACCAAAGAAGATCTGCATGAATGGAAAAGACGTACCATTCTCATTCAAAGATTCAACATTGTGAAAATGTCAATTCTACTAAACACAATCTATATATATATAATCAAATCCCAACAACATTCTTAAACTAAATGTGAAACTGAATCTCTAACTTTATATGAAAAAGAGTCCCTGAATAACTAAAGCAATATTGAAAAAGAACAAACTAGGATGTCTCACTTCCCAGGCTCAGAATTTGTTATAAAACCATGATAGTCAAAATATCCTGGAACTGGTACAACAGATACAAAAACGAATTAAGAACCTAGAAGTAAATCCATCCAGCTATTGATAACTGATCTTTGATAAAGGATCAAAGTCCATTCAGTGGGGAAGAGATAATCTCTTCAACAAATGATGCTGCAAAAAGTTAGCTGTTTTCAGAAAAATGAAACGAGATCCATACCTCACACTATACACAACAGCTAACTCAAAATGGATCAAAGACTTAAATGCTAAACTTAACACTATAAATTTCCTGAGCAATAATGTACAGACAAAGCTATGGATCCTAATTTATAGCATATAAGTACACTATCAAACATAACTAAAATGCAGAAGTAATAGAAGATAAACTAGATAACAAGAACCTCCTAAAAATTAAATATTCAGGCTTATCAAAGGACTTTACCAAAAGAGTGAAAAGAGAACCTACAGACTAGGGAAATGCTTTTAGCTATAACATATCTGGCAAGGGTTTAATCTCTAAAATATATAGAAAACTTCAACATCGCAACAAGAAAATGAAAAATATGTCTATCAATAAATGGGAAAAGGACATGAACAAATACTTTACCAAAGAGTACAGGGAGCTAGCAAGCATACAAGGAGATGTTTGTGATCACTAGTCATTGTTGTTGAGTGCAGTCAGTTTCAATTCATGTTGTCATTGTTATTAAGTGCCATTGAGTAAGTTCTGACTCATAATGACCTTGTGTAGAGTTTTCAAAGAGCATCTAGTAAGTTTGAATCCCCAACAATGCAGTTCAAAATGACCTTGTGGTCCAGTGCTTATCCTACAGTGACAACAAGGACTCTGTTAGTCATTGTTGTTGTTAAGTGTCATCGAGTATGCTCTGAGTCACAGTGACCCTATATACAACAGACTAAAATAATGCCTGGTCATGGGCAATTCTCACAATTTTTACATTTGAACCCATTGATGCTGTTACTGTGCCAATCCCTCTCGTTGGGATGGATTTTCCCTCTTTTTTGCTGACCCTCCACATTACCAAGCATGATGTGCTTCTCCAGGGACTGGCCCCGCCTGATAACATGTCCAAAATATAAAAGAAGAAATCTCACCATCTTGACTTCTAAGGAGCATTCTGGCTGCATTTCTTCCATGCTAGATGTATTTGTTCTTTGGACAGTCCAGGGTACTTTTAATTTTCTTCTCCAACACCATTATTTAGTCAAAGAGTATTGCTGTTAGGGCTCCCGTTTATACATGTATGGGCTTATTCCAAACAAAATATGTCTCTGTGGCCAGTGGATGCCAACAGGCAACTTCAGTAATCCACTTGTCTTAGTATCTTTAGGGTAGGGTACCTTCCAAAAAATTCTAATCCAAACAATGGTTTTTGAGGGACTCTGCTGGGCCAACTAAATTTAAGGCAGGGAAATTATTTCATAAGGTGACTGGGGGATTCCAAAAGAGTAACCTTGATAGATTGTTTCCAAAGACATAGGACAATCATCGGGACTTAATTTAAGGACGTTTTAAGAAAATTGCAAACTGCAGTGGTGAGGAAAAGACCAGTGGTGTGGAAAAAAACTTGAAGAGAAGAGTTTTTTTGGCCATCAAAATCTATAAAGACTTTCGAGAGTAGCAAGGACTGTTTTATGAGAATTTCGTTGGGAAACCTCATCCACTCTGCAGCCCTGATCTTTCCTAGTCACACTATTTTTGGGTTCCCCAAACTGAGAGAACAGTTAGAAGGAAAATAATTTGAGTCCTCTGAAGATGGTATAAATTAAAGTATAGAGAATTCTTCATGGAAGAATTACAGAGATGGAAACAACATCTTCAGAAGTGTTGAGACCTAGATGGAGGCTATGCCAAGAAACAATATCTTCACATTTAAATATTTGTTGATTAATAAAGGTGTCTATGATTTTGTAGCAATGTTTTTTGACTTGCCCTCATATAATAAAGCATAAAAGATGCAAAGTTATGGACAATTCTTAGACCTTTCCAAACACCTTGTGGGACTGAGTTACTGGGTTTAACAGCTAAAAACCATAGTTTCACTGGACATCTATGTCAACTGACAAAACATAGTTCATAAAGTTAATGTTCTCCATTCTAGTTTGAGAAGTGGCTGGAGTCTTAAAAGTTTATAAGCTTCCATCTAAGATACAACTATTGGTTTTGTACTCTCTGGAGCAAAGAAGAGGGAAGGAAACCAAAGACTCGAGGAAGTAATTAGTCCACTTAACTACAGGAACTAAATGGTCCCCAGTCACTACTACCAACTGCTTTGACAAAGGGCACAATAGAAGCTATCAGATACAATGGGTGAACAAAATTCAATTTCATACTAAAGACCAGACTTACTGAACTGATGAGAAATTCCTGAGACTTTTAACTCAAGACTTTTAGCTGGAACTGAAGCCACTCTCAGAGGTCAACTTTTAGTCAAATAATACTTTGGTCTGTGAATAAATAATAGCAACCTTGAGGAGTATGCTCCTTAGAACAGCCAGTTATATGAGACCAAACAGGCACCATTTGTCAAAAGCAAAGATAAGAAGACAAGGAGGGAGAAGGAAGTTGAAAGGATGGAAATGGAAAGGCCAGGTGGAATGAAGAGAGTACTGACAGAGGATTTAACAACCAAGTTGTTGAACAATTTGTGTATAAATTGTTGAATGGGAAACTAATTTGTTGTATAAACTTTCACCTAAAATGCAATAAAATATTTAAAATTTTTTACTGACTTCCAGAACACTTGGGTTCTAATCAATAGTCTTGGAAAACTCTTGTGGACAATAATTGCACTGTGTCCTATACCTTAAGTTTGCCATCGCATTTAAGATTAAACAAGTCAAGGAGTTTAAGAATTTCCATTTGGGATTTGCCATTAAAAATCATGTGTTCTTCTACCTTCCCATATATAAACACATGATGTTCTAACTACACAAAATGACAAGCTGGCATGTGTGACATCAGGTCAACTTCTTGAAAGATTTGAGGAGTAAACAATTGACAGTAGCTCTAAAACAAACCAGACAAGGGAGAAGAGAGAGTCAGACATGCACTTGGTCCATGGTGACCATTGGGGTCAAATACTCTTGGGATCAATAAATGAATTCAGATCTTGAAGCCATGGAATGTCAGTTTGCATTAATAAGTGTGAAGTAGAAATATGCATACTTCTATTCCAAGTCTGTTTCACTTGCTGGGCTAAACTTACAATAAGTTCTGTCACTGATGAAATTTCTACTCTTCTTCTTCATTAGGTAGCACACTGTTGCAACTAGGTAAGGACTTGTTCTCCCGGTACATTTTGCAGCTTAAAGCACTCCCTGAAGTATTTCTGTAAGCTCCAATTTGGCAAAAGTACAAAGCTTGACTTACTTTTGGAATTTCAGAATACTGAAAAATGGAAACCCATAACCCAGGCACTGAGTCCTATTGTTGCCACATCCACCCAAAGAATCAAAGTACTCTCCATTTAGAGTGTTGGTAGGCTTAATTTCATGTATTATTTATTGGGATATAAAGAGGCAAAATATTCTTTTTATATGAGCTGTACGTGAAAAAAGACAGGAAGCAAATTATTCTGAAATGTTCAGTGCAGTAATGATGCTTTGAAGGCAGTTTTTAGAATGTCAAATATGTGAGCATCATTTTTATTCATGTCAGTTTGAAATGAGCTTAAAATAATGATGCTTGGCCAAACTTTCCAAAGACATCCCAGTAAGCAGAATAAGAACATGAGAGAAGAAGCCAATCATAATGTTGTCAATTGGCAAAATTCCCTTCCCAGTGGAAGGCTATTTTTTTCTTCCATTATATGCCTATTAAGTTCTCCTAAAAATAGACAAACAAAGAAGAATGATGACTTATAATTTACATGACTTTAAAGTTTATCAGAAAGTACTCTCTCCATTGTCATTGTTAGACTTGCCATCATTTGATACAACTTGAGACTCATTGAGAGGGTCAAATGAGGTGTCCCAATAAATGATTAAGGAGTTCTGGTAGCACAGTGCTGAAAGCACTCAATTGCTAGCCAAAGGGTCCACAGTTTGAGCCCACCATTTGCTTTGCATGAGAAATTTGTGGCAGTAATGATTACAATTTTGGTCTGTTCTGTAAGTCTTCACTCAATTTACAATAAAAAGTTAAAAAAAAAAAGAGGAAAATTGAAGCTTTGGAAATCATAGGAAGCAAATCTTCTGTGTCCTAGATGGTTACTAGGAGTTGAAATTGACTCAGTTGCAAAAAAGTTTGATTTAATTTTTTTTAATGTGTGATTGGAGTTCTTGGAGTGGGGCAAACTGATAATATATATATTCAGCTGCTACCCAGAAGGTTAGAGATCTGCGTTCACTCAAAGACAATTTCTAAATGAAGGCCTGGAAATCTACTTCTGAGAACTCAGCCCCTGAAACACTCATGAAATTCTACTCTTGTCACAAATGGGGTTGCCATAAATTAGACTTAACTTGAATGCAACTGGTTGGTTGGTTGGCTGACTGGCATGTATAATCATTTTCTGCACTTTTTTCCTTATAATCAGACATTTGGAAAAGTTGGCCTGTCTGCTCCCATGTGCTTTCAGTGATTTAGATTACTTTAGAGTACTTTTCCTTCAATTTACAAATGCTCTTACTGAAGATCTCTTGAGGAAGAGTCTTAAATAAACATCACTGAGGACCTCTGCCTCTTCCAACAAAGTTGACTGCTTTAAAGAGATCATGCTTTGCTTATGGAATATTCATTCTGATTCTAAATTTGACAGAATCTGCTATGGTTTTTTGTTTTGTTTTTTCTAATGCTTGCAAAACTACATGAAACTTCTTTACTGCTGCCTTTGAAGTTTAGTCATGGAAGCACCATGAAGTCCACTAAGATCCAAAAAAGTTGACAATGAGGAAATAAACCCAACAGGGGGAAAAGATGGAGGAAAGAAGAAGAGAGAAAAGAGGCTTTTTAAAAATTTTTTATTCACTATTCCAGACCCTATGTCAGGATTATCGTCTCAAGCAACAAAGACAATCTGTGAACCTGTGAGACACAGCCTAAGTCAGATTTCCTGATTGTCTCTGATTAAACAAGCCTCAAAGTGAATAATTTATAATAAACCAATGTTCACATAGAATAAAAGCACACTTTTAAAAGGATAATTTAACACCTAATTCCTTAGTGAAATTTAAGTTTGTATTTTTTTTGAGCTATTTCATTACTGTTTTCTTAGGGTTGTTGTTTTTTTGGGGTTTTTTTTTTTCAATTTCAAAAATAATTCAGACTAAGAAGTAAATAACCTATAGCTCTGTAGTGTTTATAAAACAAGCCTCATATGTAATCCTATTTGATCTTCACAACAGTGTTAGGTTGGTTATCAGTATTCACAGGTAAATAAATGGAGATCTGCCATCTTATGGGACACTACCAAACTGACACACCTGTCTTAAACAATACCTAATGGTTTTGACTTATGTATTTGATAATCCAATTGTATGCCGTTTCTTTTATAGAAAGTCTCGCTTATAGCAGAAATTCCCAGGTGGTGGGATGGAAGAACACAGATGCTGCAGAAGTTCCAAATAATCTTCTAAGTCAAGACATGAACCATAGAAATCTTCCACCATGTGGCAGTCTTAATGTTCACTTATTTGAGTGGGAGGTTTACAAGTGTACCCAAATGCCATTGCTTTCAAAACCTGAACACAGAAAGGGTATTCTCTACCTTGCTTGCGTTCTCTTGTTGCAATAAGACTGAGTCTTCTTTCTTCTCATTCACTCACTGTGAGGTACAAAAGAGTATCATCAAAATCCATTTGTATTACCTTCTTTTCTAATATTATAGCACATTCAAATGATTATTTGTGAAGTTAGTGCTGTTTCTTCCTTTCCTTCCAAAATATTACTAGAAAGGAAGTGTAGTAAGTACATAGAGCAGAAACAAACTGATACCTAGGGCCTCCTCTGAATATGCTGAAGCATACGGCTAGTAAGTTGTAGACATGAACTTTTGGACAAGTTAACCTTCATTTATAGTCTGCCTTCAAACTTCCTTTTGTATAATTAAAAAAAATAAAAGCAGGACTTCTCGGCATTTTGTTAACTATATTTTTAAGAATTTAGATGAAATTTAGCAGTAACAGTAGCCTTAGCATTTCCTAGCCACCCACTTTGTATAAAGTACATTTGAGACATGTGACATAACATGAGTTTGGGACACTTTGATCACTTCCAGGAGGGACACTCACCTCCCCATTTCTAGAACTTCCCCTTTATGCTGTGGACTTGCTAAAAGAATGGTGTGCAGTCTGGAAACTGCTTGGACTGTACAGATTGTATTTAACTGTCTTAAGTAGTTCTGACCCAATCAGAACTTGTTTGGTCAATATAAAACATAAATAGTGACACTCACCTAAAAATCTTTTAAGGAAAATTAAAACAATGTGTGTAAGAACCAAATAGTGCCTGAAACATAGCAAACATTTAAAAAATGCTTTAAATAATAATAAATATGTGGTGTTATATATTATTATAGTGATAATCCTTAAGGAAGTTAGAGTGATGAAGTGGTGGAAGAAGGAACAGTGTATTGAGAACTTGAACTTGGGGATGTGTATGACATGTCTTCCTGAGCGCCCTGGCAACTACTAAGGACTTTGTGATCAAAGGTAACTTAGGATCTTTCTTTTAGGTGTCACTTATGGTTTCTAACAAACTTGATAAAATACATAGAGACTTGACTCAGTGGCTGCTTCCTGAATTCTTAACAGGTTCTTTGAAGTACAACATTTCAGAGAAATTAAGGATTGTCTGAATTGCATGGCAGTGTACAGAACTCTTCAGATGCCTAATGGTTGAATATTTCACATCTTTCAAATAAACTACTTAGGAGAATATGGAAAAAATGACAGCTAGGATGAACCTAAAAAAGACCTTCAATTCAAGTCCAAAATTTGATCACTGCTTTGAATAACTTCCAGACATAGCAGAAGATAGAAAAATATGGAAGATGTCATCTTCTTGGGATTGGGAAAGAACACATCACAATGAACTTGAGCATGTACTTTATGGTACAGGCAAAGTAGAATTGTCAAAGAAGAAAAAGAGATTAATCTTGAGAGAAAGTATCTAGAAAACAGCCATGTGACTTTGGAGCCCAGATACTTATAAATGACGAGGAGGCCAATGATTGGGTGAGAGAAAGGGCAGAAGAGTAAGACAGGACATTGTTAAATACATTCATATGTGGAAAAATAAGCATCCACAGCCCTCTCTACTTCTCCACTGGGTTCAATAATTCACTGTAGTGGTTACACACAGCTCAGACATCATACTCATAGTTATGGGTTTATTTGGGAAGTTAACTGGTTACAATTCAGGTCATAAATGTTCAGAGCACAGTTCTTCCAGTCAGGACAATCTCTCCTTAGCCATTCTGTCAGGAAGGACTCTCTCTGCCCAGTCAAAGTTATAAAGCTCTTTTAAGGATGCTTAAGAAATGCTCACAGTACACACCGATTCACCATAAGCCTTAGCCTGAAGGCACTCAGCTCTAACTACATGCTACTGTTGTTAAGTTTCATTGAGTCAGTTTCTGACTCATAATGACCCTGTATAGGGTTTCTGAGGATTGACTGTTGAGTTTGGAGCTCCAACCTTGTGGTTCAAACTGGCCTTTCGGTCCAGGACTTATCCTACAGTGCCACACCAGGACTCTTCTTGCTACCTAGGTAGGAAAATGTTACTGTTACTGTGGTTTAGGTGTCTTCAAGTTGGTTCTGTCTTATAGCTACCCTATGCACAGCAGAATGAAACACTGCCCTATCCTGCATTGTCCTCACAATTGTTGTTACATTTGAGCCTATTGTTCTTGCCACTGTGTCAATCTAATTGGGGGTCTTTCTCTTATTTGCTGAGCCTCCATTTTACTAAGCATGATGTAGTTCTCCAGGGACTGGTCTCTCCTAATAACATGTCCAAAGTTTGAGAGGTAAAGTCTCACCATCCTGGTTTCTTAAGAAGCCGTTCTGACTATACTTCTTCAGAGATAGATTTATTTGTTCTGGAAAATCCTTTAGGGGAACCTCTTTATTCCTACTATCATCCTAGGGATGGATGTTAAATACTGATTAACCAAAATAGAAGAACAGACTAAGGTTAGCTCCAATGACCTTTCTCATTACATGATAGAGTCACTTTAACAGTTGTGGCTTCAATTCTCCCCTATTTTTTGTTAGTTTCCCATTTTGGGGAAAGAGGGTGATAGCTTCATCTTGTTACTTCCTGCCAACTGGGAACTCTTGAGGGAAATTGTTTGCTGGGTATCTTGTAAGCCAATGGAAGTCAGCAACTTATTGTTGGATTTGGTGGCTTCTCTCAGTCTATGGATGATGACAACGGAAAGCTAGTCAATGAAAAAATATTAGCTTCTTGGTTCCTCTTAGTCAACTCGGCCGGGTACACAGGTGCCAATCAGGATCACTGGGATCACAAAGATGAGAACTAAAGTCACCAAGAGTTGAAAGTAGGAAATTGAACTGTATCCTTAGTTCTTCCTCTCCAGATGGAGGCACAGCATGGTTTACTGATGACGCCACAGACACTGCCTGCTTTTGTTAACAAAATCAAGGGCAATGCCTAGGATAACTTCTCTTGTGAGGGAGTTTTAGTTCTTCTTGTGCTGGTTGGGGGTAATGGCTCAAAACTTACTTTCAAATGCACTCTGCTTCTGACTCAGGCAGTTTGGCCATCAGAAGTATCTGAGGAAGAAAAACTGGCATCTGAACACTTAAACCTAGACACAAGGTGGAATTAAGCTCTTACAGACTTAATCCCATTGCTTCAGATCTCTTCCTTTGTCCTTTCAATGTACGTCCATTGAAAGGGAAAATGCCTTCAAGTTTCATGCTTTAAAGCATTCTCTCCTCTTGTTCAGATATTGAGGACAATCATATTGATAACCAAACACTGGACTTTGCTGAGTTCCCAGATGGCAGCTACAGCAAGCTCTTTAAACTTATGGTCATTTGTTTGAGCCATTCTCCCTTATTTCTTCAAGAGAGCTAAAATTGTCTATTTGTCTCTGAGACATCATGGTGTTGTTACATTTGTATGTAATTGATGGCTGCTTGTTGATGTATTCTTAGGCTCTCACTAACTGTGGGTGGAGTTAAAGAATGGAAGTATGTGTGCTGTTCTCCATTTGCTGTCCATGCACCTCAGATTAGGGTGGGTTTGACTGGTGTTGGCTGCTGTCTATTTTTTATCAGGTTGCATAGGAGCTGCTATTGACTTTTGCCTGTTGGGTGGAGTTGTAGATGATACAGTTACAGTTGTTCCTGGGCCTTTGAGGCTGTCTCCTGTTGAGTGGGAAAGAGAAACCACTCCCACCCAAAACACACACACAAGAAAACATAATAGTATAAACAAATAAGCAACCAACACTGAAAAGAGAAAATAATAAAGGAGCAAAAGCAATAAAAACAGGCAGCAGCCAGGAATAAAAAGAATATAATAACTAAAAAGAGAGGAAAGGGGCAGGAAAATGGAGCTTGAGAAGAAAAAAAATAAGAGAGAAAATAAAAACAAGTGATTAAAAAAACACTTAGAGAAAATGAGAGAGGTAAGATGAAAGTAGAAAAAAGAGAGTAATGAAGAAAGATCAAAAGAAAATATAAGGGAGGGGAAAACCAGAGACAGAAGAAAAGAAGGAAAAACAAAAGCAGAGATAGAGCATAGAAAAAGAATAAGGAGGAGAGGACTCCTGGCACTTCCCTGACCAGGCATCTCAGGTAGGGCAGTCTCGGGGAAAGGGGGTGGAATCACACATAAGAAACCTCGGTCTAGCAGACGGACAGCCTTTGAACAAACATAAGGTCTTATATTTCAACATTCTGAACTCGTTTTTCTAAAAAGATCAAATTGCTGAGGAATTACAGGCATTTTGAGCTTTTGCCTGCCTGCACGCGGCTCCTGCTTACGCATCCATGCCGGCGAGTGCCTCTGCCCCCTGCAGACCGTGGAATGCAGGGCCAGAGCAACCCCACTTAGAAGGCTGCATTTCCAGAAAAAAGGAAGCATAAACTAACAAAGATGAACAAATAGAAAGGGATATCGGCATGGATATCAGGAAATTCGGGGTACCCATGGTACAGAGAGACTGAGAGAGGCATTTTTTACGTCATCAAATACGGACACTACCTC